>NC_057849.1:296102159-296406390 GCF_015237465.2 Chelonia mydas
TTTCTAAAATGTCCATGAAATGAAATTTTTGGAAACAAATTGGTTTGGATCAGTCTAAATGTTTTATTCAGATTTTGACTTTTTAAAATGTTATATTATAATTTATAATATAAATTTTGAAACAAAAACACTTCAAAAATCAAATTTGCATTCCAACACAGAAAATCTTTTATTTTTTTAAACCAGTCGCATGGTTGTTTGGCATGACTTTTGAACTGTTGGGGTTGGCAATACTGTAAAACAAACTCATGCCAACAAACAGAAGTGGGGTGTACCAGGCAGATGTCACAGCTACAATCTGGAAGAGCCAAAATGGAATAGGCTGGCTTACAGACGCTGATGGAGATGGAGGTCCTGCTGGATGAGGTGAGCAAAGATATTGCAGAGGTCACTGCCCAGTTCAGAAGGGCAGGTAACCCAGGGAGGAACTGTTGACCTTTCAGCATGTTACAAAGCCCCCTGTTTGGGTAGATGTATGAGACGAGCTGAGATTTGGTAGGATGTGGGCTTCAGAGCCTGAGCTGCAACTTCTAAGCACTGCCTACATAACAATTTTTAGAACACTAGCAGGAGCCCTGGGAGCCTAAGTCTGTTGACCTGCGCTGGGAGGCTTGGTACTGTGGGCTTTGTAGACATATCTTCAGAGTTTGTTATGAACTGAAGTGAGGAAGTTACAGTTTTGCAGACTGGCTCCTTTTGTGCCGAGAAAGGTTGTTGGTTTGCTACTGCTGTTCAGCATCTTCTTGGACTGAATCTTTAACCTTGAACCTTAGATGCATATTCTTTTATGTTTCATATGTTGAACTTGAAATGAATAAATGTTTAAATGAAATAAATATTTACACTCAGTGGTCATTCAATGCTTCAAACATTTTTCTTTGAAATGAAGCTGAGCCTGTGTGTAGAATAATTTAAACAATGGAATGTATGTCACTAAATTACTTACTGTTCTTTGCAACATAAGACCCACATTAATTAAAGTGTATACATGTCTTTTCTATTCCAACATCTTACAAATGGAGGTTCCATTATTGTCGGTGGGTATAAGGAATTATTAAACAATTGAGAGCATCTAAGTTTAAACAGTGCATTAAGCATTTTGTGGGACCACCAAGGAAGGCACTTGAAACATCAGATGAATCTGCAGAAGGTAAATTGTCCTTGAAAGACATAAACGCAGCATAAAGGGGAATTTATAATCTCTCTCTTGGGTTTGACAATATTAATTTGTCTCAACCATTTTGGAAGCCCTGACCACACTGACACTTTCCTAGGTGCATTCTAATAAGGGTGATACTGTTTCATTAAGCTAAATGGGATTCAGCAGAGAACATGACAATAACTCATAAGCAATTAGAAAAGGAGTAGTTGTGGCACCTTAGAGACTAACAAATTTATTTGACCATTCAGTGGAAAATCACGTATCCGATGAAGTGAGCTGTAGCTCACGAAAGCTTATGCTCAAATAAATTTGTTAGTCTCTAAAGTGCCACAGGTACTCCTTTTCTTTTTGCAAATACAGACGAACACGGCTGCTACTCTGAAACCTGTCATAAGCAATTGCCATGGACTGTAAAGTGATCTATGAATGCCAATTGTTAATTTGCTTATGTAAACCACAACATATTCTAATTAGGGACAACACACAGTATTTCAAACTGATATATGGAAATATACATACTGAGCAACAGTGTTTCTAAAGCTAGGTCAGTATGGTTCTAGTGGACATCTAAGATGCTGTGATTGGAGATCAATCCCAGAATTTCTTATACTACACGGGCAATAACGTCATTCTTACCTGTAGGCACTGTCATTGTCAACATTACCACAATTGTAACACTATTTCTAGAAATGCCATTTGGAGGCAGTCATTTAGGAATCATTGACATTGCTTCCTCAGAATGGGTGTGTGTAGTTACACAAAGCATGGTGGCAAAGAGGTTAAATTCCTTTGTTGTACTAAGGAAGTAGAATGGGCCATGCTTTATATTAATGGTCTGAGGCTAGAAACAGAGGCAAGTTGCCAGGTGTAGTTGATTATCCCCAGGGCCCAGCACAACAGGAAGAAGCAAGAGCAATAGATGATCATACATTCAGTCAAGATGAAAGGTGGTTACTGGACTGATCTGGTGAACATTTTACCTTTGTCCCAGGTAAAAGGATTAATGATTCCTTACAATGAAGACTATGGGGAACTGTTTGTTTTGCTTGTTGCCATGACACCAGGATACAACTGTCATTTTTAAGGCTTTTCCAAGGTTATTACTATAAAAATTGTATACATGGAATAATTGGTGCCTTATGATTTCAAAAAACACAGCCAGCCAACTGCATGATGTAACCTGACAATGAGCTTACAGTCCCACTTCTAAATATAAGCAGGCTGGATATTTTGATTCCTGCTCCTTTAAAGTTTTGAAAATGCCAAAACCTACTCCACAACCCCACTGTGATATTCACTCCACTTCTGTTGAATGAAAAGTAGAGAAGGAAGTGGAAGGAATTTGGGGCAATGTTTGTCAAAAACACTACAGAAAAATAAACTGATTTAAGAAAGAAACAGAAAGAAGGTGTTTGGAGAATGAGTGGAGCTTTCTGCCTCCACTGGAGCAGATAATTTAGTAGTCTAGGTCTGAATTTGGACTAATATTTATGATATTCAATGTGTTACTGCACCTACTTACATTAGGTCTGAATTTGATCCACGTACTCCCCCTAGAGAGCAGGTTTGGCTCAGACTCCCTTCTGGGAATATTTCTCCATTACTTATATCAGTTTTACACTGGTTGAATTCAGTGGAATTACGTGGTGTTACTACTGATTTACAATGCTATATGCCAGGGGTGGCCAAACCATGGCTCGAGAGCCACATGTAGCTCTTTTACTGTTAAAGTGTGGCTCACAAACCTCCACTGCTCCCCACCCCCCATTCCTCACCCACCAGACCTGAGGGGGGGAGGGCGGGGAGCTCAGGACCTCTACCTTGCAGTGGAGCGGTGAGGTAGGAGCTTCTGTGCAGTGGGGAGGAGGGTCTCTGGGCTTCAGCCCTGCAGGGCGCACCTGCTGGGGCTTCAGCAGGAGTGAGGCTGAGGCCCTGAGCCCCAGCTCCCAGCAGGTGTGCTCCGGCTGTCCAACTTCTGAAGATTGTCATATGTGGCTCAGAGGACAAGTAAGTTGGCCACCCCTGCTATCTAGTGAGTGAGAGGAGAAGTACACCCAGCAGGATGAAACAGTTGTGATCTGGTAGTAGGTCAGCAGTTCAAGCATGGTGTTTAGACAACTGAGGTGACTCAGGACCACTAAGTTCATCTGGATCTTCCAGACCAGATTTCTGTTGGCTGTGTGTGTGGATGTTGAAGAGCTCATGATGTTTTACAGGACCTGAGGTTTGACCAATGTCATTGTACCAGCTCCTGTCCCAACTACTCTGCAACATCCTCTGTGTTGATTTATCACTGCCCTTCATCCTAGGGATTTCTTTGCAAATTGCGCATAAAAGGTGCTAAACAAATGCACATTTTAACAACAATATATTTTAGTACATTGGGACATTGTGTACTGGGACAGCTGTTTTACTGGGATATCTCCAGAGAAGCTAATTTAGCCTAACGATAGTCAATGGTAATAACTGATCCTTGACTGGAACAGTATTAGTATAAATTTAGCTAGTGCCAAGTTGGATAATGCAAATTCAAATCTTGGCTAGTACTGCATGGATGCACTAGGAAGAGGAAAGGATATAAGGAGCCCTTTCTTCCCATACACCTGTAGCAGGTGTGTGGACACTTGCCACAGGAAGAGTTATAGCAGAGATGGGGTTGAGGGAGCTGTAGTTACACAGCTTCAAAGGATGTAACCAGAGTCAGTTCCACTCCAATCACTGCTTTCAAAAGTACGATTTTCCACTTCTGCAGATCTCAACTGTAGCAGTATGGCCTGGGGAGAACAGTGGTCATTCAGATAACCTAAATGAGTTAGGGCTTAATAGGGTAAAACCAACACCTTGAATTTCACTGAAAAATTACATCTGTGCAATTCTTGTACTACTGGTATTACAGCCACCTGTGGGATCTGCCTTTGAATGAGAAGCCAGCTGCATTTCTAGACTAGCTTGAGTCTCTAATTTGTTCTAATCTGCTGCTACACGTGGCATGCAGTACAACAGTCTTGTCTCAAGATAAAGCATGGGTAATTCATAAATTTTTAATGCCAAAAAGGACAACTGTGAACATCTACTCTGAAACTCCTGTGTAACACATGCCACAGGGCTCCCCTGAACTAATTCCTGATTCAAGTCCAATAGCTGTGTTTGAACTAGAGTATATCTTTTACAAAGACATTCAATCTTGATTTTTTTCAAAATTGCACTGATGGAGAATCCACTACAAACCTTGGTAAGTTGCTTCTTAGGTCCAGTCTGAATGTATCTAGTTTCAACTTCCAGCTATCAGAACTTGTTATAACTTTGTCTGCTAGACTGAAGAACCCATTATCAAATTTCTATTCCCCATGTAGTTATTATAAACTGCAATCCAGTCACCCCTTAACCATTTCTACTATAAGGCCTGTTTTTCAATCCTTTAATCATTCTAAAGTCTCTTCTTTGAACCCTCTCTAATTTATCAACAACCTTCCTGAATTGTGGGCACTAGAACTGGACACAGTATTCCACAGTGCCACATACAGAGGTAAAATAACCTCTACTTCTACTTGATAGTCCCTGCTTATATAGCCAACAGTGATGTTAGCCCTTTTGGCCACAGCGTCACACTGGGAACTCATGTTCAGTTGATTATCCACCATGATCTACAAGTCTTTTTCAGAGTCACTGTTTCCTGGAATAGCATCTCCAATCCTGTAAGTCTGGCCCACATTCTTTGATCCTAGATATTTACATTTCATATGTCATATTCAAACACATATTTTTTGCTTGTGTCCATCTTACCAAGCAATTCAAATCTCTCTGTATCAGTGGCTTGTCATCTCCATTATTTACAACTCCCACAATGTTTGTGCCATCTTGAAGCTTAGAATCATAGAACCATATGGTTAGAAGAGACTCCAAAATCATTTAGTCAACTCCCTGTCAAGGTACAGGATTTGCTGTGCCTAACCTGTCCAAGATAGATGGCTATTCAGCCTTCTTTCGAAAACCTTCAGTGAAGGAGCGACCGCAACCTCCCAAGGCAGTCTGTTCCATTGTTCTACTGTTCTCACACTTAGGAAGTTTTTCCTGAGATTTAATCTAAGTCTGCTGTAGTCTGAACCTATTGCCTCTTGTCCCGCCCTCGGTGGCAAAAGAGAACAATTTTTCTCCATATTTTATGGCAGTTTTTCAAGTATTTGAAGACCATTATCATGTCCCCCCTTTAATCTCCTATTTCCAAACTAAAACCATACCCAGTTCCTTCAGCCTTTGCTCACATCGCTTGCATTCCATCCCTTTGATCATCTTTGTCACTTGCCTCTGGATCCTTTCCAGTTTCTTTACATCCTTTCTATACATCACTGACCAATATTGGACACAGTACTCTAGCTGAGACCTAACCAGAGCTGAGTAGAGCAGTGCCATACCTCCTGTGATTTGCATGCTATGCCTTTGTTAATGCAACCTAAAATTGCATTTGCTTTTTTTGCAACAGCATCACATTGTTGACTCATGTTAAGGTTGTGATCCACCACAACTCCCAGATCCTTCTCTGCAGCACTGCTGCCAAGCCAGTTATCCTCCATTCTGTATTTGGATATTTCATTTTTCTTTCCTAAGTGTAGCACCTTACATTAATCAATACATGAGCAGAGCCCTGTGCCCAAGTGGCACTCATTGGACGCTCAGGGTCTAAATCAATAGAATGAAAACCTTGAGAGAGATGCCATTATCATTTCCCTCCTACATCAAAGTCTTAAAATTCATCACCTTTTAACTTCTCCTTCCAATGAGAGAATGATAAAAGTTGTTTTACATATAAGTATCAATGTGCATTATGTAATCTTGTTCTTGGGGTATCCAGTAACTCAGAGTATGTCTATACAGCAAAGAAAAACCTGCAACTGCCCCATGCCTGCTGACTCAGCTTCACAGGCCGTGGAACTGCTTCACGGCTGTGTAGACTTCCAGGCTTGGACTGGAGCTTGGGGTCTGGAACCCTGAGAGTGGGAGGGTCCCAGAGCTTGGTCTCCAGGCCAAGCATAGATGTCTACGAATGAAACAGCCCTGTAGCCCGAGTTGGCTGGCACAAGCCAGGCATGGGTTTTTCTTTGCCTCAGGTACAAATTTCTGCTACTCTTCATAAGCAATTGGAATATATTTGCAGATATTTGCAGACTGGTTGACATAAGCACATCTTATTTCATTTCTATACACTAGGAAATGTATTTTAAATAAATGAAAATCATATTTATTATAACTAAGAAATAAGAGCAAACATTTTTTGGCTTGTTCTGAAATGATAGGGAAAAAATCAATCTTTATGCCACAAGCATATGATATCAAAGTTGATGGGAAAATAGCACCCTATGCTGCTCCATTCATGCATAACAACAAACATGACATTTACCATTGATTTTTGCTTATTACTTGGCTGTGAATTTTAAATATTTTTATTTTAAACTAAACATTTGATACTTCCCACACTGATACAACTAGATGGGATCAGTTGCAGAGCAAACCAATTATAGGAAGGGAGGGAGGAGGAGTGAAGACTGAGAGATGTTTTTTTTTTTTTACAAAGCCTGCTGCCGCTGCTCCCTAGTTTGGAGGAACATGAAATGTATAGGAGAAATTTAACTTGCATGTGTTTTAGAAAAGAGATACTTTCTAGCTCTAGGACCGAAAGATTCCAACTCATATATTTTCCATTCACTATTACTATGATGCATTTATATAATGGGAATGCCCACATTGAGCTATGCTCTGTACAGACAGATCAGCAGACACAGTTCATGCCTTGAAAAAGTCATGGTTCAATGCAAATGAGGGTCATGCTGAAACCCTCATGTTTCAGAGTTTTAGCCAACAACTGGCAGGGGTCAGGAAGGAATATTATCCCTTCACCACCACCAACATATTCTAGGTTGTTTGTTTGAATCTCCGTCCCCTGAAGCATCCATACTGGCCACAGCTGAAGAAAGGATATTGAAAAGGGAGGGCTAGGGATCAGAGGTGGCACCAAGTATTTTGTCTCTCAGGTTCTTGGCGAACTGGTTCTTGCTCACAAGCTCAAGGTCTAAATGATGGGGTTGGGAAGAAATTTTCCCTTGGGTCGGATTGGCAGTGAACTGGGGTACTTTTCACCTTCCTCTGCAGCATGTAGATTTTTCATTTAATCACTGGGTATTTTTCATTTAATCACTTCCCTGACATTGTGGGGACCTTGCGCACTGGTATACCTAAATCCCTCTTAAGCCTGAGGAGCATACTTGTCTAGTCTCCTGTAGGCTGTAATACTATAGTCTAATTTCAGTTGTTGGGTTTAGTGTGCGAGTGCTGGATGGTGTTGGTGGCCTGTGTTATACAGGAGGTGAGACTACATGATCTGGCAGTCTCTTCTGCCTTTACAGCCTAAAATTTAGATTCAGAATTTGACAGACTCCTCATTAACCCTCCACAAAACTCTGTGGCTGATCCTGTGCCTGGTGAGATCCAGTTGTTCATTCTCATTGGTGCATAGTAAAGTGTGATCACAGGGAACAAGCCTTGGACAACATGGCTTGGAGGTAGTGGAAGGGGAGTGATTTAGGGGTCAGCTACTGGGGAAATGAGAGGGAGGAGGAGGTTGGTGGCAAAATATTTTGAAGGCCTGACAAAAAATGGCTTGAAAGGAGGGTTTAAAGTAGCCAGGAAGCAGGGAGATGGGGCTTAGAGTAGGAGCTAAGGTGGCCTGCTCTAATCAAAGTACTGTAGCACTCCAGGAGTTCTACAATAAAAAACATAAGAGATGTATTTCCTTGCACGTGTTTAAGAATGATAGTAATAACTCAACAATATACAGAGTAGAAAGATAAGTGTTTGTTTTTTGTTTTGATTTTTGTTGTTTTTTTTGCAAGCCCACAGGACTAAGAACATGTCAGAGATAGTTACAAAAATAAATGATGAAAAATGTAATATACTCTTGTAAATTTTACAATATGAATTATAGAAAAGTAAAAGGCTTTTTTATTATTAGCCATTTAGTTTGACTTTGTTCTAATGACCCATGTTCTACAGAAAGGACAGAAAACCCAGATACTTTAGGTTCTGAATTTAAATGCACAGGGATGTATATTTGTGTGTTCTTTTCCTAGTTTATTCAAATATCAATGGTTTATTGTTTCAGATAACATTTTAAATGACCCATGTAGTCTATAAATGTCACATTAACAAATTTATATCTTGGGTGACTGTTGCAGTACAAGTTGAAATACATTTCTCCAGATATTTCATAAACCCTCTAGCTTTTTCTCTATTACTGTTACTAATCTACTATCTAAAATAGTTTTATTACTCTCCTGGGAATGCAAAGAAATTGAAAACAATATGCATGCTTTATTTGCTAAGTGAACTGTCATAAACTATACAACAATGTTGAGCACCATGATAAATCAGAAGATAATGGGTTTCTATATTTATTAACACTATAAAACTGACTAATATGTTTGGCTGTAAATAGCCACCTAATTCTGTGAAATTGAACATAACTGTCATTTACATGAGACTACAATAGAATGATATACATGTCTAACTCACAAATTCTCTGTGAACGTTAGGAATGAAGAACCCCAGATGTGCCTAATGCTTGTTTCCAGGGCTAGAAGCCACGCCTGCATCTACAAACTCACACAGCTCTAAACTTTGAATTTACAGATTTATGAAACTGAGTTTTAATCTGGGAACCTTTTTGAATTTTCTAATAAAAATCAAGAGGCCTATTTATTGGCTGGTGTAAGGCAGTATGATATATTACCTTGTGGGAAATCTCCAACACCTTCTGATACCTTAGAAAAGATGTGGGATGCTGTAGGGGCCTGTATATTCAGCTCCCGGGGTAAGAGTGAGTTTTAATTGGAGCCCTGCAGGTTGATCATGAGTGGCAGCAGGACTCCTGGCTCCTTGAAGAGCCCTAATCTACTAAGTCAAAGAAAAGTTAGCAACTGGGAACTATTACATTTCAGAAAAGGATTTGTACATGGATTAACAGCCCTGCATGCATTTTAAGAGTACACTTCTCTCTCAACCCTCCTCTATTCTCCCTTGCTACCTAGATTATTCATTGTATGTCTGGATTTCATTTTTTCTATTCATAATACCAAAATCCTGAAAGAGGCAAAGGACAAAACATGCCAGTTAACCACAACATGACATTTTATCACCAGTGAGGATATGTTGTTCTCATCAGTAGAGGATATATAAATATTGCACTGATTTTTTCTAATAGAGAATAACCTACAGCATGGATCTAGTTTTGTCCTCATTAAAAAACTTTCTGCTATTTCACATCTTAAAAGTGAGCATAGACAGTTACAGCTATGCTATCTCTTTGGTCCAGTAAGACAAAAAGCACTAGATAAAGTTGCAACTTCAGCATAATGATGTTTGCTGAGTGGTGTCATTAGGGACATAGCTCTGTGATGCGTGTATATACCATCTTTTTTGCAAAAGCCCTCTTTGCAAAAGATTTTAACCAATACATTCCTTAAAGAATGGACCAACTTTGTTATCCAAGACATACTGGAATAAAATATTCCAGGTCCCCCTCTGACTTTGCTCCCTTTACCCCGCCATCCCACCCCACACAGAAGCATTTCAAATGTAATGGTGGTGAGTATACTTTTGCAGACTGTTTCTCTATGTAATTTAGTTGGTGCCCAAAGGCTAAAGTGACTGGTGCATTAGAAATATCTAGATAGAACATCAATTAGTTTAGTATATTAGCAAACATTCTTTACATACTATAGTGTTATAAAAGAAATAAGTACTGCACAGCAGGAAGAACGTGTGCATTTACACTGTGTTCACTGCTAATCAGTATTCACTAATAGTTACATCATAATGGTATCTGATACACTGCAGTATTCAGAGTATAGGAAGATGACTGTATCTCAGATAACTATTTTTGACAACTGAGTCTTTAATGGCAGCCATTGTACGTATAGGACTCTAAGAACCTGAGCTGTCCTGAGAAGGGGGGAAAGGAGCCCATTCACGGGGACACTAGAGACTTAATGCCTCTGGAGATAAAGAATACATATAATGCCTCCAGGGTTGCTGGGAAGAATACACTTACCTGCTGTTAGAGAGCTTATTCCTTCACTCTCCCACTTCCCTGGTCCTTCTCGCATGAACAGAGAGCAACAATACCCGAAGTCCGAAGGTGCAAACAATTAGATGTTTATTGGGGTGAACTTCCAGCAAGCTTAAATACAAGTTCCTTTTTCCTTATTTTCGAATCCCAACTTACTTCCTGTTTGCCCCTAATTTATATAGTAATATTCTTAGCTATACCTTAACCAATCATTCTACTGAAATTTAACTAACCAATCCTAACATATTGTAACATGATTAGCTAACCAATTATATCCCACCACCTTAATTAGATTACACCCAGCAAAATTAATTATACAGCAGACAGAAACAATCACAGAACCAGACAGAGATTATACAAACAAACAATAGCAAAGTGGGAACTATAATGACAAAACAATACAGAAGTGAGGATTTCACATCCCAGCTATTGATAAGTGAGTTCTTGCCAGACAGGATGCTATCAAACTAAGTTTCCTTTTACATTTTCTAGGCACTTCCCTTTCTCTGGAGGTGATAGGAATACAATCCTGTCCTGATAGTGCCTGACAGCCCAATAGCACCTTATTTCAATGAGACTAGTTTGGAATGTGAGGATGTGACTGTTCGCTTCCTAGCTTATGGCTGCCTCTGCTGCTTAGCCAAAGGCCTTAGCCTAAGAACAGGGCCTCAGACTGTCACAGTAAGAGAAGGCCCTTACACTGGCAGACAGTGATTTTAATTCTTTCTTTTATACCTCTAGAACTAGCCAAGTGATAAGAATACACCTAAATTCTTAAAGTACAGGCCTTTACAGACAGGCCTGAATATCTATATCCTAACTCCTGCAACACCTACTACAAGTGTACGTCCTTAAGTGCTGCTCTGCATCAGCCCGCTAGTATACAAGAAAAATGGGACCACTGCCACACACATACCACGTCCAGCAGGTCCTAAAGGCATCCAAGGAGTGCAATAGAGAGTGCCAGTAGATAGTTCTACACCAGTGTAATTCCATCAGCTTCAGCTGACTTACATCTGATTGACACAAGGGTAAATGAGAATCTGAATCAGTCCTTTTAAATGTTTTGAATTTCCTGAGTTATGAACGTTTAATCTAACAGTGTTCTCTCTGTCATTTAATCTCTGTTATTTTTCTAAACAAGAAATACATTACAAAATTATTCTGAAAATGTATTTAATTGGGATTGAGTGGTTTGGATGAGCCTCAACTTCAGAGTCACCTCAGCATTGTTAAATCACTTTAGCAGTAAGAAGAAAAGGAGGACTTGTGGCACCTTAGAGACTAACAAATTTATTTGAGCATAAGCTTTCGTGAGCTACAGCTCACTTCATCGGATGCATCCAATGAAGTGAGCTGTAGCTCATGAAAACTTATTCTCAAGTAAATTTGTTAGTCTCTAAGGTGCCACAAGTCCTCCTTTTCTTTTTGCGGATACAGACTAACACGGCTGCTACTCTGAAACCTGTCACTTTAGCAGTGCACATTTCACAGATAATTCCCCAGATGAAGCTGCCTACTTCATTAGTTCAAGTGTCTCAAACTGAGATATCCTTAACTGAGGGAGTCCTTAACAAAATATCTAACACAAGAGGCTTTCATTAGCTCTCTGTATCTCAGGAGCTCTTAATGAGGCATCCTTGATTGAAGGTATCTTTAAATTGCATCTTGGACAAACATTTCCTTAATGTTAATTATATTGGTGGAGTGGGAGAGAATGAATAGACATTTCTAACATGCATGCATGAAAAATGATGCATTTATAAATCCATAGACTTAAATACTTAACTTACTGAAATGTACTTCCTCATTGATCATTATAAAACAAGCCTAGGGCCTTGATCTTGTAATTTGATCCACCACAGCTGACTTCAGTGAGGTGCCACACAATGGTCCACACTAGCTGATCCAATCACACCTGGGATTTAAGTTTGAATGTTCTAGCTCTTTTTGAATTATGAAAAAGTGATCTTTTCCATTGGACCATTCAAGAAAAGTACCATTTTTTCAGGCACCCCAAACTCAAACACTTAATATGATTTTTGATCAAGATTAAAAAATAAAATCCCCCAAACCAGAAAACTTCAGTAGAAAAAGAACTTGCTGAAGGAAAAGGGAAGTAGAACTGGAAACCATCTGAATCTTGCAGTTTTTGCTATGTGCAAATAGTACTGTACTGTCTAGGGTCATGAGGAACATTTAAACTCAAGGGATTGAAACAAGAATATGTACCACAAATGCAACATATGAGACTGAAAATACTCATTGAAAGGCTGGAATGCAACTACTGTACTGCAAATCAAATACTGGAATAGTTAAAATACACATACCAATAATATATGACTGGAGGGGGAGCATGTAAGTGATATAATTAAGGATTCTTTTAAGATGATATATGCTTACAAAGATAACTAGCAGGAATATTGGCTCATTGCTCATGTTAGTCTTGTGCTCGATTTTACTCCCACTAGTGTGATTGGCAAAACAATTCAAGAGAACAACTTCAAACAACCTCCTGAGCAGATACTCTGAACTGATGTTCTCTCCCTTAAATGTGTCCAAATGAACATGCGGGCTTCCTTCTTTCAAACTATTAAAGCAACTTTGTGCAATAATTTCTAAATCAACAAGACAATGTTGTATTGTGACAACAGTGTCACGGCAGAATTATTACTATTATTAACATTTGTATTGTGGAAGCACTTGGAAGCCAAGGAGGCCAAGGCCCTATTGTGCTAAACACTGTACAATATAGAAACTGACAGTCACTGCACCAGAGAACTTAGTCTAAAAGTCAAGGTGCAGAAGGTAGATGAGATACAAAAGCGTGTTGGGGTGAGAGGCAGGCAAGTCCAGGCTACAAAACTAATAAAACGTGCACAATTCTTAGCCAATCAAAGGTTCTGTTTGGGTTGGCTTTGCTTGTTGGGGAAGTACTAGCCTTCATGTTCAGTTTTCTGGGCATGTAACATGTTTGATTTTGTTTTCAATGTAAACAAATTTTGAAAGATAATGATGACCTTAATTTCATCTTAAAGTTTGGGTGTGGATTACCTTAGTTTTGTTTTGTTTTTTTAAACTGGCCTAACATGGAAATGTGGAATGCAGATGAGTTGGGGGGCATTTTCCTCATAGATTCATAGATTCATAGATATTTAGGTCAGAAGGGACCATTATGATCATCTAGTCTGACCTCCTGCACAATGCAGGCCACAGAATTTCACCCACCACTCCTGCAAAAAAAACCTCACACCTATATCTGTGCTATTGAAGTCCTCAAATCGTAGTTTAAAGACTTCAAGGAGCAGAGAATCCTCCAGCAAGTGACCCGTGCCCCATGCTACAGAGGAAGGCGAAAAACCTCCAGGGCCTCTTCCAATCTGCCCTGGAGGAAAATTTCTTCCCGACCCCAAATATGGCAATCAGCTAAACCCTGAGCATATGGGCAAGATTCATCAGCCAGATACTACAGAAATTTCTTTCCTGGGTAACTCGGATCTCACCCCATCTAATAGCCCATCACAGGCCATTGGGCCTATTTACCATGAATATTTAATTACCAAAACCATGTTATCCCATCATACCATCTGCTCCATAAACTTATCGAGTTTAATCTTAAAGCCAGATAGACCTTTTGCCCCCACTGCTTCCCTTGGAAGGCTATTCCAAAACTTCACTCCTCTGATGGTTAAAAACCTTCGTCTAATTTCTAGTCTAAATTTCTTAGTGGCCAGTTTATATCCGTTTGTTCTTGTGTCCACATTGGTACTGAGCTTAAATAATTCCTCTCCCTCTCTGGTATTTATCCCTCTGATATATTTAGAGAGAGCAATCATATCTCCCCTCAACCTTCTTTTAGTTAGGCTAAACAAGCCAAGCTCCCTGAGTCTCCTGTCATAAGACAAGTTTTCCATTCCTCGGATCATCCTAGTAGCCCTTCTCTGTACCTGTTCCAGTTTGAATTCATCCTTCTCAAACATGGAAGACCAGAACTGCACACAGTATTCCAGGTGAGGTCTCACCAGTGCCTTGTATAACGGTACTAAAACCTCCTTATCCCCACTGGAAATACCTCTCCTGATGCATCCCAAGACCACATTAGCTTTTTTCACAGCCATATCACATTGGCGGCTCATAGTCATCCTATGATCAACCAATACTCCAAGGTCCTTTTCCTCCTCCGTTACTTCTAATTGATGCGTCCCTAGCTTATAACTAAAATTCTTGTTATTAATCCCTAAATGCATGACCTTACACTTCTCACTATTAAATTTCATCCTATTACTATTACTCCAGTTTACAAGGTCATCCAGATTCTCCTGTAGAGTATGCCTGTCCTTCTCTAAATTGGCAATACCTCCCAGCTTTGTATCATCCGCAAACTTTATTAGCACACTCCCATTTTTTGTGCCAAGGTCATTAATAAAAAGATTAAATAAGATCAGTCCCAAAACCAATCCTTGAGGAACTCCACTGGTAACCTCCCTCTAGCCTGACAGTTCACCTTTCAGTAGGACCCGTTGTAGTCTCCCCTTTAACCAATTCCTTATCCACCTTTCAATTTTCCTATTGATCTCCATCTTATCCAATTTAACTAATAATTCCCCATGTGGCACGGTATCAAATGCCTTACTAAAATCTAGGTAAATTAGATCCACAGTGTTTCTTTGTCCTCCTTCCTGATGACTTATCAGTGTTTAGAGGAGTGGATTCCCCAGTCCTATATACTTCCTAAGAACAGTAGGAGGGTAGCCTATTTTCCTACAGACTTCTAAGAGTTGCACAGGAAAGGAGATCCCTTCCTGGGGTCCGTATGAAGTCTACAGGAGGGTAGGAGAATGGGGAAAACACAGACATTCTGCAATACATTCTTCCATCCTTTTCCAGGTAGATCTCTGGAGATCAATAAGGGGGAAGTTCCACTCCTTCAGTTTTTAGAAGGTGCATGGGGGTAGGGCTCCATTATAAGGAGGTTTCTTGGGAAAGCACCCACAAGTAGGGGGAGGTTCATGGGGATGCCCCACAAAGCTTAAGAAACCAGAAGGAAACTTCTCCATCCCAGGGATCCATAGGATACACTTCAGGAGCCAACCAGCCTCTTAAAACATGTTAGATTATATTAAGATTGGATAATCAGCCAGCTCAAAGGCTAGACAGGATTGCCATTCTCCTTATTACCCTATGTAGACTCATCAGACATCCAAATATAGCCTTGTTGGAACCTTCTACTTCTAATATGGAACCCAGCAGGTAGTGATGGCTCATTGGGGTCTCTCATAACCTGTTGAGGATCCTGGGGGCTAGGCCTCTCCAAGTAGCATTCTAATGCCCATTTGGCCCGAAGACCAGCTTCCAATTTTTCTTCCCCTAAGAATTGATTGGCTGCTTTCTGATAAAGCTATTTGAGAAGGCTGTGTGATTTTTAGATTCACAAATGAAGTGACAACTCTTTGGTGATTAGTTGCTATTTTTGTCCTAGCATTCATTTGAACGCTGCTGTATTGTAACCAAGGAATGTATTGAAGTATTATTCTGCTTCAGTCTTTTTCACAATTTTAC
Source organism: Chelonia mydas (assembly GCF_015237465.2). Classification (NCBI taxonomy): domain Eukaryota; kingdom Metazoa; phylum Chordata; order Testudines; family Cheloniidae; genus Chelonia; species Chelonia mydas. Next base: position 296,117,999 of record NC_057849.1, read on the forward strand.
CATTCATTTTCCCAGTGTATTCCAGATTTTAGCTAGCCATTTTTCAAACAGCTCCATTCGGCTCCTAGCAACAATGTCTAGATCATGGCGAGCTAGTATCTCTTACAAAGCATTCAAACCCAACTCCATAGGAAAAAAGGGTAATGGAAAGGTGAAATTTAGCCATTCAGCCTTTCATGAGATTGATGCCGGAAGACTTATTCATTCTCATAACTGGGTTTTGTTTTCCTAGTTGCACTAGAGACCAAAACCTGAAAGGTGCTGAGAACCTAGAACTCCCACTGACATCTATGAGAGCTGAAGAGTCTCTGTTCTCAAGATTTGGTCTTACTCTTTTACTAGAAGGAATGTCTCTCCTAGAGTCTCTGCTCCGCATCATTATCATAGGCAAGATAGCCAAAAATGATATTGTTGATAATCAGTTTTGCTCATGTTGATTAACTGAAGGTGGTGGGCTGGGTATCACTCCTGGAACAGCTAATATAATTGCTATTCTAAACTGCCTTGGTATCAGACATGCAAATCACTGTAAGATTAAACAAAAGGAAGTATTTTTTCACACAGCACACAGTCAACCTGTGGAACTCCTTGCCAGAGGATGTTGTGAAGGCCAAGACTATAACAGGGTTCAAAAAGGAACTAGATAAGTCATGGAGGATAGGTCCATCAATGGCTATTAGCTAGGGTGGGCAGGGATGGTGTCCCTAGCCTCTGTTTGCCAGAAGCTGGGAATGGGAGACAGGGCATGGATCACTTGATGATTACCTGTTCTGTTCATTCCCTCTGGGGCACCCGGCATTGTCCACTGTCAGAAGACAGAATATTGGGCTAGATGGTCCTTTGGTCTGACCCAGTATGGCCGTTCTTATTCCAATTCTGCTATTTACACCTTTTCTGTGGGGGTGTTAAGTCTTCCCCAGAACATAACCTCTTAGCCTTTTATCTCTTAAATCACTGTTATTGAGGAATAGTCTTCCTTGAATTCTTGGTGTTTCCCTGCTGAAATAATGGAAATTACACTTGGTATATAACTAAAGAAGATACGTTAGTGAGACGGGGTTTTGGCAGATTTTAATAATCCTCTAGGTCAACTGAGTAATCATGGTAAATGCTTCAGGTCACCAGATAACTCCCACAGGAAAAGCTAGACACCTGGAATGGTCTTATATCAAATGGTAAAGGGCCAAATTCTGGTCCCATTGAGAAGGACTTGTATTTTGCCAATGGCTGCAACAACAGCAAGATTTAACCCAAAGAAAGAAAGTGTGGTTCCTTATGACCCATAGCCCTAAGCAACATAAATATCTCAGCAAAGCCTTTAATAGCATTGTTGCAAAAAGGCAGCTTGCTTACCTGAAGGAGACTGGCTTTATCAGTGGCAGGTGTTTGTATTATAATGTTCATGCTATCTTAATTCAATACACCCAAGTCACTGTTATCACTGTAGAGAGCTTTCAGCAGGGTGAAGGTGAAATTTTGATGTGAGAAAAAACAGGAATTACATCTGGTCACACCTTTATAACTAAGGCTGTGATTCTTCCTGGCCCTGTGCAAAGTGGATGTTTTTAAGCGTGTGTCAGCTCTGAAAGCAGGTTGAAGGTAGAAATATCCCTTGATTCTCTGACATTGCTCAGAATGGAGTGAATTGCTATCCATCTTGTAGGCCACTCCCACACTCTGTTAAGCCAGGCTTATAACATCTTTGGAGTTATACAGAACTCCCAACCTCACTCTTTTCATCAGTTTAATGTGTGTTATTACTCATTGGATTCTAGCGGCTACAGCTCATCTCTCTCATAGTAATTCACCTTGATCACTGGTTTTTTGGGTGCTTTTGGAGGTTAGAAAATCAGAGTGACAGTTTTAAAAGGCAGAGTGACAGTTTTAAAAGACAGCGTTTTTAAATTCAGCCCAGCTAATGCAGTCTGTGGTGAAATTTCCTCTGTGCCAATAAGGTCCACCTTGCTCTGCACCTTCCCCAGTGGGGAAGAGCAGATACAGTTTCCATCCCCATTGTACCTTAAGGTATCATTCTAGGGGACAGCAGCTTTAATGCCACCTGGAACCCACCCCACAGGTACCCAGCTAATGGAAGCTGCATTAAGGAGAGCTAGGATTAATGCCTCACCTGACTGCACTAGCCCTGCCCTCTACCCAGAGAGCACTGCCCACTTTCGGGCATGAAATAGCTCTGCTGCCTAGCTCCACCAGACTTTCAGACACCAGGGCTCCTGCTTTATGGTGGCAGAAGCTGATATAAAGCAGGGTCAAATCTGGCCCAGTGTTCAAAATTAAATCCTTTGGAGGACTGAGGCTAACACTGCAATCCAATAATTCTCCTTTAGTGACAAAATCTTCTTTCAGGAAAAGCGATATCTTCTCATGTGCTTTGAGAGTGGAAGACTGGGTATAGCGTTAGATTCAGACTGGCCTTCTTGCTAAGTAACAAGCAAATAAAATGAGCTACTGTAGGAGTGAACCTGGTAGGTGAAAGGAAAGGTAAAACCATGGTTTATCATGCAGATCTAAAAAGGGTTTGTGGCTAGAGCTGTAGCCAACAGCTCATGATAACCCTAAATAATATTGCTTGTTTCTGACCACAGAAGGAATACGTAGTAAGAGTAGTTATATTTCATTTTTATATAATGCTATTATATTGCAAGTATTGTTCCTGTCAGTTTCATAATAAGCCTTGGTTAGTAATTCAACAGAAAAAAACAGGGAATTTTTAGGCAACCTACATGTGATGTAAAAAGTCCATTTTTTTTATTCAAGCAGAAATTGTACCAATGCCATCAAATAAATGGAAAACATCGCACCTTGGTGATTTAGTTCCTTTTGGAATGGTGCCTGGGTTTTTCAAGCACTGAAAATATAAATATTTCCCTTTCAGCTGTACATCGGGGAAAATGTAAATGTGCAGTGAAAATATCTTGGCTTTTTAATGTAATTGTTTTCTTATTTCTGTGATATCAATATGCATGTATTTTCAATTTGCAGTTGGCAATTGCAGGGACATGAAAGCTATTTGAAAACCAGCAGGAAGCAGAAATATAGAAAGACAAAAAGGGCAATTGTAAATAAAATGTTTCATTGTGTAACAAAACTATAAGCTGAGAATGCAACTTTTTTCTGAGTACAGTGTCTTTCATGCAAAGTTACCCCAAAGTGCTTAACAGAATTAAATCATTCAAAACAGCAAACTGCAAATGCTTCAATGTGAACAGTAGAACTGGTGGGAAAAATTCTGGCAAAACATTTTTTTCCCATTGGAATTTGCTGATTCGTCTAAATTGAACCATTTAGGGCGAACAGTTTGATTTCAATGAACCTCTTAGACTCCAGGCGGGGTTTTGATGGAACTCTGCCTGGATTCCTGCCAACTCACCTGCCTAAAGCTGCTAAACTGGGAGCTGGCACACCTAGGACTTCAAGCTCTCAATTATCCTTGAGCCTGACAGGCAGGCTACTGTGGACCCAGTGCTTCCTGGGCTTTCAGACCCCCAGGTCCCTGGCAGTCCTGGCAAGTGCAGACTGAAATTGACATGGTCTTTGACAACAAGAGTCTGGTCAATGTCGCTGCTGCTATTCAGTGGTAGGCAGCTATGAAATGGGCAGGAAACATATCTGTTTCAGCCAAAAGAAGGCAGGGCTTTCAGAGTCCCTATCTCTGTTACCCAGGGTTTTTAGACTTAAAGCAGTGGTAATGGATTTACTTTAGATGGTGTTAGGAATAAATAAATGGGAACACAGTGCTTTCGGCTGATGAAAGACTAATACAAGTAAGCATGCCTCTATTTAAAATTACAATTTATTACATTTAAGCCTACTCAGACATAAGCAATAGGTTTAGAACATTTTTAGAAATTACCTAGAATTAGAAATAATGAGTAATTAACAGCAGGTCCATGATGGCCAGTCGCTTCCCCACCAGCGACTATGGTATTAGGAAATTTTTTTAGGATAGCTTTAGGGAACTGTTTTAAAGCCTGTTTTATTATTTAGTTTTGTTATAATTATGTTTTATAAGACATACAGCTTTTAGTGACATGTATTGGGTTTTTTTTAATTTTAATAATTTATTAACAATATTTTAATAAGTTTATTTATAATAAGCTTTTATAGTAAAGGCTCCCAAACTTAAGGTTTTTATTACTTATTTTTTTAATTTGTTGTTTTTTCCCCCTTCTCCCATTCCAATTATTAGAAACTGCAAGCCTACAGCTAGCTTTCACCTTCTCCAGAAGGCCTGCTTGTTTAAATGAACTCTTAACTAGATGTTCTAATTTATTAATTTGTGGTAGCTCAATGCACACAATATTGTTGCCATTTGCTTAATCGGCATCTGGGATACACAAACCCTTCAAATCCAGAGCAACAGCTCCACAGCAGGCAGCCAGCCCACCCACTGGGTAACTGGGGAGATCATGGAGCATGCTTCATTTCAGCAGCAATCTCTTTTACTGCTTCCAAAATCAAAAATAGTGGGATTTCAGTTCCACAAAAAACTATTTGGGACAGTAAAAACTTTTGAAATCTCCCACTTTTACTCAGGATGGGAATACTGTTTCCCATTCAGCTCTGATGACAGCACTGGGTCCTCTTGTGGCAAACCTACTGAAGGGCCTGGAATGTCCCCTTTGCAGAGTTTCTGCTGGTGTTGTTAGTTGGAGCCAGCTGCATCAGGAGCAGGGTTTGGAGCCTCCAAGGTCCATGTGTATTTTGGACAGGTTGCCAAAAAAGCCTGTGCCATTCTGATGGCACCATGCCATTCTGTGGCTGTCCTCTGTTCCATGGCAGCTTAGTGCCACAGGTTCTTCTCATGGAAGAGACTGTCCCCTAGGAACAGGTCTGGATTGAGGCACAGACACTATAGCTCCATGTCTAGGGCCCCAGCTCCTTGAATTATGTGATATCAAAATCTCATCTTTTTCTTTTAAGACACAGGTTTCTAGCTTTCATGGCCGTGAAGTAAAGCTTGAAAATGTGACTTAGTGTAGCTGATGCAGTGATGACTACCTGAATCTGGAAACAACCTGAGAAGTGTGAGCTCCCCATCCATCTCAATAGGGTGTTCACTCCACATTGTGGTGTTTTGTAGGGCTTCACTAAAAGCAGCCCAGCAGAGAATGTCTGAGTGTGTGGCTGGAGAAGAGTGCAGCAGGCCCAGCCTATTCACCCAAGCAGATTCAGGGGTAAGTACAAGGAGACCCTGCTGCCATCCCTGCCTTTCTAGGACGTGTCAGAGGGGCTAATGCTCCCACTCATAGGGGCACATGGAGGCCTTATGCAGCTGCCCCAACCTTTCTTGGAAGGAGGGGGGAAACCCCTGTCACCAATACTCCAAGAAAAAGGGGCTGGCCAGAGTACAGGGTTGAGCCATTAGGGGTCCCAGGTTGTGGTGTGCCTATGGCCGCAGACTGTTTTAATCCAACCTTGCCCAGGAACCCCTCCATTAAACAGTAGCTGCCACCAGGAATGTCCCCATTGAAGTGGTTTCTGCTACAGAAAGTATAAGGTATTGATGTCTACTACTTTTTCAGCAGAGTATCCAGTTAGAGTTGTGGGTGACATTTTTCCTGTCCCAGGAATATTTGAGGCCAGATCTACACTATAAACTTACACTGGATAACTACATCATTCTGGGGTTTGAAAAATCCACACCCCTGGGTGACATACTTAAATCGGTGTAGACAGAGCTAAGCTGATGGGAGGGCTTCTTCCGTCAACATAGCAAATGCCTCTTGTGGAGGAAGATTAACTACGCTGACAGGAGAGTGTCTCCCATAGTAGGGTCTTCACTGAAGCGCTACAGTGGTGCAGCTGCACTGCTGCCCTGAGAGTTTGGAGTTTTTTCCTTTATCAAATTGGGACTAAAAGTCAATCTTGAAAATATTCATGAATCAAAAAAAATATTTTTTTCCATTTTGGGTTAATGAAATTGAAATATCTCATTTTGATTGGCCTTGTTTTCACTTTTCAAGTTTTTTTTAGTTTAATTAGCTTAAATTTCTAAACAAATAGTTACTCTAACCAGAATTTTTCATGTAGAGAATGTCGAAACACAATGTTTTGACAATTTCAAAATTTTCTCTACATTTTTTTTTCAAGAATAAAATGGGTGCTGTCACCTCTTTGACAGTCAATATGTATGCCCCAGAGTATGGTCAATGTTGAAGTTAACTACTTGGGGAGCCAATAAGAGCGCTGGTCTGCTTTGAAGACTCAGAGTTCATGTTTCGGGAAAGACTCTGGCAGTGGGGAAAGGTTGTTGGAGGGGAAGGCATTAATCATTATTTTGGAATTGTCCATCCTCTACTTTGGGTGGGTGTTGCTAAGGTTGACACATTTTGTTTCTTTCTAATGGTAAGTTTTGAATTTTACGAGAACATGACAGAACAGCTATCCAATTTATAGCACAGTAGTCGTAAGAGAAACATTTTGCTCTCAGGATCTGAACTGAGTCATTTAGTCTTCCAACCACTTTATATAACAACTTGAAATCCTGCAAAAATAAAATAGGGTTTTAATTTTTTTTAAAGATTAGCCAAGTCTGCCCCATTGCAGCTGCAGGGAAACTTCATACACCAAGCAGTAGCTTTTTTAGAAAATCTGGAAAAGGATCTGATAACAAAAAATGAATGCTATATTTATTTATTTTAGAAAGGATTGGTATTTCAATGAAATTTAATAAACTAAGATTTGTGTTCAAATCTACAGGACAAAGATGTTCTATAGTTTGAGAGATTACAAGGATTCCTGACTTTACTTTCTTGGTTTGTTATAGTTAGTGGCATAGACTGATCAACAGAAATTCAACTCCTTGGAATGTATATATGTCAAGAGTTAATAGGTAAGGAGCCCATAGATAGCACTCAAGAATATGTAGCATAGTTCTGAAGCTTCATAGTATGAATAACATTTGTTGTTGTACTCTGCCAATGATTCCTCTGTGCAGTTCTTTACAACACCTCTGAACAGTTTAAACAGAAAGCTATCTTTGTCAGGTATTCTTATTTTTAAACTGCTCCAAACAGAAACAGAAAAAAATACACCGAGTATATGGTGTATGGGTTCCAGATGCCCTAAATAAATGATTACCGAATTAAATATAAAAAAGTGGATTATTTGCCCTTGCATTCGAGAAGACACTGGTCAGATAGTCTGGCTCCTTGCAGCTCTCTGAATGCTCTTAATATACAACTGAACTTCCCAGCAGGCCTTGCCAAAACCAAGGACTACAAACATGGCTCCCGTGCACCACATATCCCAGTTTTTCTGTACCTCAAAGGAAGCCATCTGTGATTTACATGGAGCCAGTGGCGAGCTGGAGCCGGTTCGCGCGAAACCGGTTGTTAAATTTTGAACCAGTTTTAGAACCGGTTGTTAAAAATTGTTACGGCTCCCTCAGCACCCGGTCAGGGAGGCTCCCCTGGCCCCTCCCCCGCCTTTCCCCTCTTGCAAAGCCTCAGTGTGTCGCGCCCCCAGCGCCAGCGCTCTGGACCATTCCTGGGCAGCTCTGCAGCTCCTGCTGCTTTGAGCGGCATGGTAAGGGAGTGGGGCTGCGAGCTCCAGCGGGCCGCGCGGCATCCATACACGCTGCCCTGAGCGGCATGGTAAGGGGGCCAGGCCGGGGCTGAGAGGAGGGGTTGGATAAGGGGCAGGGAGCAGTTGGAGGGGGCGGAGGTTCTGGGGGGGGGATGGGGAACGGGGGTTGGGTAGGCATGGGAGTTCCGGGGGGGTCTGTTGGGCAGGTCCGGTGCAACCACTAGGCGGTCTAGACAGCCGCCTAGGGCGCCAAGTGGTTGGGGGAGCCAAAAAGCGGTGCCCCCCCAATTTTTTTTAAACAGCGGAGCACAAAGCTGCCGCTGCTTCCCGGCTCCAGAGGAGCCGCCCGTGGAGCGGCCAGTCCCTCCCCCCCGGGGGAGCAGTGGCTGTGGAGCGGGGAAAGGGAGGGTCTAGCACTAGCAGCTGTACCTTCTTCCCCACACCGCGGGCTGAGCCGAGCTGCACTCTGCTCTTCGGGCGGAGAAGCTGGGTGTCTACTCCGCCTGCAAGGTACCTAGCTGGGTTGCGGGGAGCTGCACGGGCCATGGAGCATTGGGGGGTGGGCAGGTCCAGTCCCTGGCCTGGGGAATGGTGTATGTGGGAGCAACCTGGGCACCCCTTCCCTAGCCAGTGCCACCCCCTCCAACGCCCACTGACCAGCTACCTTCTTCCCTGTCCCCCAACCCCAACAACCAGCCCTGTCCTGCCACTTTTGCCTCTGGGCAACCTCCACCCGGCAACCCCACTACAGCCAGCCATGGTCACCTTCACCCCTGCATCAAGTTCAGGACCCCCCGCCTGCCATCTCCCTCCTGCCCACTCCTCCCTTGTGCAAACCCCTCCCTGCCACCTTCACCCCCCTGCAACAACCCCGGGCACATACACCCCCCCCGCCTGCCAGCCCCTTATAACAACCACCTCCTGCCCACTTCTCCCTTGTGCCACTCCTCCCTGCCACTGCACCCCCTGCAACGAGCCCCGTTTGCCTCTGTGCAATCTCTTCCCTGCCACTTCACCCCCGCCCCCTCCACCTCTTGGCACATCCCTTAAATCAGAACTTTTTATAGGGAACATGTTAAGATTTTGGCAGCTCATCACTACATGGAGCCAGTCTTGTCCCTCACTTACTACTTAGGTCAGACGGGAGTTCAAGCCAACTATACTCAAGGAACTCTGGCCTTAGCCACTAAAGCTGGGGGCAGATGGATGGGCTTCTTTTCAAATCCCACTCTGCTTCCCTAACGCCACTTCCTTAGTCAAAGTATCTCCCTGTCCCTGCCATATTTAAAGACAAATCTGAACCAGCATGGCATCAGCCCAGGAGAGTTCCACATGTAAACTTCAAAGAGCATGTATAACTTGACACAATTAGTTAGAGGCAATTTATTTCAGATGAAATAGGAAGCAACCTGAACAAAACCTTTTTGCAGGTTCAGAAAAATATTTCCCCTCCCATATTTTTTTTATTTATGTTGTTATGCACTCCCTATGCCTAGCCACACTTAAACACGCTGCTAGGAATGATGTTCTCTTGCTATTGCCAGCCCAAATGGAAGCAGAAAGGCCCCAACATTTCATGAACTATTAATTGCATGAGATAATATTGCAATATTAAGATGTCTAGGCAATATTTTCACTCATAAGGATTTCACTAGATGCAAAATCAATTGCTTCGGTACTAAGGAGACAAAACTCAATTGGATTTTATGAAGCCATCCTAGGTTTGTAAAACAGATTAAATACATTTGAGAATTAGTCTTAACTTGTATATTTCCAATACTCTCTGACAGTTCCTCTGTTCCTCAGTGAACAAACTCTCACTGTCTCAGGTTCATGAGAAGATCTAAGCAATTTGATGGCCAAAAATAGTTTAAGTATTCAGTGCTGTAGATGATGCAGACATCTAAGTCAGCTCCCACCCCAGGAAAAGTACAGTCTAAAAGAAAAACACATAAAAGACAGGATGCAGTGGGAGGACAAGAGGTCAGGGAAACATGTTTTGTTTTTATTATTCAGAGTGGAGCTCAGGCAAAAATCCTACTTATTTGTGAATCTGAATCTTACACATAGCCCCATGTTTAGCAGTACAATACCTGAACTACTAGTGGTATGCCCACATCCTCTGTGAATGATGTGTCATCCGTTCTCTTATCCATTAACTCATCAGGCATTTTAAGAACGGATTTCAACTACAGTATTACCCCCTGTGTAAACCCACATTTTACCTATGTAAAGCCAGGTTATATTCATGCAAACTCAGTTTTGTTGCATGTAATCTAGTCAAACTGGGCCTTTTATTGGTGCTGTTTTGGAGTGTAATTTCCTTTTGAAATAATTACTGTAGTTCAGTCACTACAACTTAATTCAACTGACTCCCGTAATTTATTTTAAGGATTATTGTGGTTAATGTATTCCTTTCAACAATGAGTAACCCTGGAGGACTGGTCTTAAAAGTTCCAAATGTCAAAAGGCTTTTATATGTTCTAATACGCCATTTTGAAGGTTTCACAACATTTCACCAATTCCCTTTGCTCCTTTTCTGCCTTCTAAATGCCAGAGAAAAGGATTTTTTCTAATTTGCCAAATGTTTTGCCACAGAATTGTCTAATTAACTTTCAGACCTGTTGTTCAGACACTTCCCTCCAGAAAGCTTATTATTTAGATAAAAATGAATAAACATATGGTGTCTGTCCCTTAGTTTCATTTGAAAGGGTCTGTTGAGATTTCCCTATAAAGAGATTTTACTACATAAAGATCCTCACATGAATTGCTTTAGAGACAGAAAAATTGGGCATTGTACTGCAACTCTTTTTTGTTTAAACTAGTGCTTGCTGCTAATATTTTCAAATTGCTGAATTTCAAGCAGGCAGTTGGGAGTAGATAAATACTGTATTTCAAAGGGCAGCAATCTTTGACAAAACAACTGCAGATTATGACAAATCCTTAACAGGTATGTTTTTGCTAACCCTTGTTTATTTTAGTCTAACCATACAGAATATATACGTAATGCACCCTAATAATTTCTTGGGCTCCAAGAATGACATTCAGATTCAGATGTGAACTTCTGCAAGAATAGGCGTTGTTTGGATCCAGAGTTTTATCTCCAAGCATCTTAAGAAAAACTATAATGCAGGCTCTTATATAGTCCTGAATTCTAAGCTGTGTGTATACGTGCGGAGAGGAGAGCCACAAAGGAACAGCTTGCAGTTATATAATCTTAGGGACAATTTTCTACTGTCCCTGTCCCCAGCCCACTTTAGAAAAGCCATAGAGCTGTTCTAAATTACACAGGCTTGTAACATCCACCAAGGGACTGTTATGCTACATAGGATCACAGGAGCACAGTTTGCACCCGTCAAACCCCCTCGACTGAAGGGCCAGACAGCAGTGGATTAGCTGCTGGATGAATCCTCACCTGTCTATTTAGGGCATCCTTCTGTCCCCTTTGCACCACAAAGCAGCACATATGCCATAGAGACCTTGTTAGAGCGGATGAATTCTCCAAAGATTCCATCAATACAGGACTTGCCCTGCAATTTTACATCCTGGCAGCCAGGGGCTGCTGTGGTGCTGGGTATATGAAACCGAGACTAGAGAGAGTGTTCCACCTCTAGAAAGGAGGGGCCTGAGAAGTTGGAATGAATCAATGAAGTATTTCAAAAACCAAGAGGGCAGTTTTGAATTTGATCCGAAGATTAATAGGGACCAGAGAAGCTAATGGAAGTTGGAGGTGATATGGTCCTACTTGCCTACTTCACAGTATTAATTTGCAAGGCATACCATTAATGTTTGGAAAGCACTTTGAGACCTTTTGGCTGGAGGGCACTATACCACTTGAGCCAGATTCAGAGAGCCAAGCTGGTTACCTGAGTAAAGCAATGTGACAGATCTGGGAAGGGCAGTGGAAATCCTTTACTGGTGCTAAACCCCAGCATAGGGAATGTGGCCAGAAAAAATGGCCAGTATTCTGCTGCATCCAGTTGATCCCCAGCTGCTGGAATAGTCCCATGAATGCTGGTCTAAATTACAGAAGGGACTGGCCCAATCCTAGCTGCCCCATGATTGGTAAAGCCCTAAGGCACCAAAAGCCAAGTCTGCCCCCACTGCTTTCTGGTGCTGCATGGAAAACTGTTTGGATGGACTAAATAATCTGGCCCTATAAAACCAAAAGATTATTTAACTGTCATTTTTCTAATCCCTAACACTTCAACACTAATTTTATTTTGAAGTCAGGCCTAAGAATTCTAGAGTCCTTAAATATACTTATTTAACATTACTAGGAACTATAATTTCACATGCAGTGAGATCTTAATTTTTTTATTAGTTATAAAAACTAGAACTAGAATAGAATGTGCCAATGATCATATCTAGTAAGTCTTAAATTACTAGTTTGTTATGTCATTGAAATATGTTACAACATTTAGGTAACATTCTAGAAATATAATTAAAGCCTTTCTGCAGCATTTGATTAAAATTAATTCTGAGTCCACTAAGAGTATAATAACATTTAGTGTCAATCATTTTAAAAGCGTTCTGTGTCATAAGGAGGAAAGCTATTATCTGGTCTAAGAATTAGTAGAAGTGTCACGCAAGTAAATAGCCTGTCATACTTCTGTTAATACTGATTAAACTCTAAGGAACCTGCCCCTTTTATAAATGAAAGAAGAACTAAAATGAGCTGAGCTGGGTGAATATTTGCCTAATACTTGAGCAACCCAAAGGCACGTAGTCTGGAACAATGGAAGCCACATTCTCAAATATCAGAGAATCACACAGTTTGTCATCCAATGCTGTGATTTTATTTGATCCCCTTCATCCTCCTTCCTGTCCTTCTGATAAGCTTTAATACAATCTGCTAGTACTACTACCTCAACTCTATTGCCCCAGTCTTGCAAAAGTTGTTCTCAGTCTTTGCTTCCTTCTCACCTCTGATGATACCACCTCTGATCCAGGTTTACCCTTCACATCTGTATCTTTATATATGTTACTACTACAAATATTTGTCTGATTACTAGTATTGTCTCTATTTTGCCTAGATTGAATCTGAGCCACTTGCTTTACAACCATACACCCCTCTCTCTCTTTCTCTCTCTCTCTCCTTCCCCCTCTCCCCATTCACCGTGACAGCGTTGGCTGGCTCTTGGGGAAAAAAAACTTAAAGCTCATTGTCAGCACATTGGTGGCAATGGAGCCTGAGGGATCTGACAACCTTCCAAATTAGTATCTCATACATTTTTTAAAAAAGAGAGAGAAAAAATGGATCCTTGTGGAGTCTTCATTTGAGGACTCTTGGGGAGGAACTGCCTTCCAAACTTTCTGCGATCTGGCCAAGGAATGAGGGAAGTCACCTTAGTAGTTAAGATGTTTTTTTTCCTTTTCTAGCACGATCCAACCTTGACAGCCTTATACCTGTGCATATCCCACCTCCCTTTCTCCTGCTTCGTCTATAATCCCAGCTCCATCTGTTCTACTTGGCTTCATTCTTACTGTCTAATACCAGATGTTAGGCAAGAGCATTAAAAATTATCATTACCTTTTAAATTCAACTTCTTTTATTGCTGCTAGGAACATTTTTATAACATATCCACAAACTGTACCATGGGAATCCAGCATTATGTATCTGATGTTGTAAATGCACATTTTACCCTAGTTTTTTTAAACAGAAAGTATGTAAACTAGACAAACTGGAAGAATGCTCAGCTGCTTGCATTTTCCAAACCTTATTGCTATGAAGCATCTTTTGCAATAAATGAAGTGTCAGGATATCACATGTGCATCTGCCCTCATTCTTGTATCAGATGTTTCTGGTACAATGATTACCATTAGTGAGATCATAGACCCAACTCCAAAAATAAATTTAAAAATGTATACAAAAATTGTGCATAATTTTTGCAAGATCATTCTCTTTCATTGTCTTCTTAGGTTGTAGGCTCTCTCAGGGATCAGATGTGTCTCCCCATTTATGAGGACAGGGTTTAGCAGATTTTAAGTGCTATTGGATAATAATACCAGGAATCCCTGAGCTAAGAATTTCCACTCCTATATATGTTTAGATCATGACCTTTGATTCCAAAGGTACTTGATCCAAAGGAGAGTCTTCTTCAGCTACAAGCAATAGGAGCACTTTCTTCAAGCTCAAGTGATGACAAAATGATAAATATGGATAGATCTGACTGTCCTTCAGTGGTGCACAGACATTCAGGAGTCAGAACGCATTACAACAGTTTGCTTCTCCGAGTTCCATTGTACCGATTCCATATATTCAACATTCTATATAATTTTCTTAATAAGTAAAATAGTCATTTCTGTGGGAAATGTATCAGTGACTTTATTATGTAGTATTAACAATAATACTGCTTGAGACTGCTCAGCAAATTCAATTTTTAAGTAAAAATTGTTTGAGTTAAATGTTTAAATTCAGTTAAGCAATCCGTAACTACTCTGATTTTAGACTAAGCAATTTCTTCATAACATATTACACACAACAGACCAAAGGATTGAGCCAACTCCCACTGAGTTCAATAAGTATCTTTTCTGTTGGCTTCAATGACAGTTGGATTGAAGCCTCATTTTAGTCGCACACTAGTGTTAGGCCAGTAGAACTTTCATAGAGTTCTATTTACACAAGGGTAACTAGATAGAATCAGAACCAAAGTCCTCAGTTTATCCATGTTTTTTTTATAATCTCCTGTGGTTTCTTCAGCTGTTTGATGCCAGGAAAGGCAAAATAAATTTCTTCATGGACCAAAGTATGGTATACATTATGGGCCAAGTCATGGCCAACACTCCATGGGTTCAGAAGTACAGTGGAACAGGTGTGGTTCTGTGAGTGGGGAGCAAGATATGGGAAACCTACACAGAGCATTCATATCCTGTGTCATCATACATGTTGAAGGGCTGTTGGGATCTGGATATCTTTGACTTCATGGATCCCCCAGCTGGACCCCCATGTCAGATAGGAGAGTGCAGATACTAGCCTTGCTCTTTTTTTGGAGTGGGGAGAGGAAGTGAGGGCAATATGGAACATTGCATCTTGGATTCAGTTGGGAACACAGAAAACATTTTAGGACTTGGAGAAATGATACTCATATATATAATTTCAAACAAGACCATCTCTAGAGACTTGTAGATCTGGGGATGAGATTTATTCTTTAAAAAGAGAGGTTAAAGAGACACCATGCACCAGAAATCTAGTCAGCTTCAAAAGAATTAATTCAAAGTAAATTCAGGGACTACAAGTGCCCTGGAGTCTCCTGCAAACCTTTGTGATTTTAGAGTCATGTTTTCCTCTAAGGAGTAGATTTTTTTTAGACGGTTTCTCTCTGTTTGTGTGAAAGACCTACCCCAACAATGTGTGAAATTTACAGGGGAAATAATGAAAATGACTATCCCCAAAGTATTTTTTCAAATATTTAAAATACACTAGAAGAAAATCTCAAACATCTTTCATTTAATGGATTCTGGCTGCCTGCAATAACAGTACATAAACATTTGACAAAGTATCCCTTTAAATGCATTTTCCCTGAAGAATTGAGAAGTGGCCCTATTTTGAAATTTCCAGGATGTCCATGTGGCCCATTTCCAGGTCCTCCCAGCAATGCCAAAATTAAAACCTCAGAAGAGAAATTAAATAATCAATAAAATGGAAAATTGGTCAAAAGGAATTTAAAAATCAAATGGTACCCAACTCTTGAAGAGTCCATAAAAACGATGACTGTACATCAAATAATGCCCTACAGATAATTATCGCATGTACAGAGCCTAATTCTGCTGTCATTTATACCACTCTAAGCTCCCAATTCAAAGCTCATTGAGGTCACTTAATAGGAGTCTTTCCACTGATTTCAATGACTTTTGGATTAGGTCCTAAATTCGAAGTAACTCCATCTGTAAATTATAAGACCAGAAAGGACCATTTTGACTTCCTGCATAACACAGGCCCTGGAAGTTAGTCTCCCAAAACAAAAACTGCTCCACTAGTTTTACATTTTGAGGGCCAGATTTTCTGGTCTATGCTAGATGCAGGACCAGAGAAGGGAGCAAAGCTAAGGTTCTTGTGATGAAATATGTGATTTTTGTTATATGAGTTAGAATATATTTGCTTTTTCTCTGAGCAGTGTAAGATTTATAATTATGGCCTATACAGACATTTTTTGCCAAAATGTTGGAGTTTTTTTAAGACTTGCCATGTTATTCAGTTAAATGTCTAACAGATACCAAAAAATCTTACCCCAGTCCAATCATTAGCAATGACATTCTGCCATCCTCTCCTTTCTTCTCTCCAGAACCTAACAACACTGGCATATTAGCCAAGATTGTCAGGGATGCACTCCTCCCCTACCCCAGGCTCTGGGTATCCCTAGCCTCTGATTGCCAGAAGCTGGGAGTGGACAACAAGGGATGGATCACTCAGTGATTCCATTTTCTGTTAATTCCTCTGAAGCACCTGGCATTGGCCACTGTCGGAAGACAGGATACTGGGCTAGATGGACCATTGGTCTGATTCAGCATGGACATTCTACTATTCTAAAAGGTTTTTTCCATTTTACAAAGCTTGTGTACATGTCTTTATGATTCTGTGTTTGTATAATGGCTGAGAAATTAAAGCTGGAGACACCTTGTTCAGGAGAGAGCTTGACAAAAATGTAATTTTGGGATATTTGAATGTGAATGGTGTAATTTGGATTTCAAAATAGGAGCAGACAGTTTGGTTTTCAAAGGGTAGTTTGGGGCAAGTTGTGCTGCATCACTTTTAAAAAAATAGCTATGGCTATAAAATATAATGCAACACATAACATGGGATTCTGTTCTGTGAAGAAGGTTTACTGGGAAGATATGGGATCCCCCTGACCAAGAAGGGGCAGAGCATCTCTGAACAATGACTCACCAGCCTAGAAGGGAAACTAGGTTCAAAGGGGTCAGGTGACAAAAGCAGACCTTAGCAGAATACCTAGCATACAATTTGTATTGCTGAGGTCAATAAAAAAAAAACGCAATGAACAACTTCCACTCTTGGTAGGTATACAGCAAATCAGATAGTATCCAAGTATCACTCATGTCATACTTCCAGCATGTGCCCCTGACAGTTATCAGCTTTATATACTTCTGTAATACATTGCTTCTTTCCATGTAATGAATTCATGGCCATATTTAGCATAGTTCAGAAGCAGTCACTGCATTTGCTAGTTAATGAGCACAGGGGATAGAACTCATAACCTTTTGCACCAGCAAATACAGGTCTCTTATACTTGAGCTAATAGAAAACATCCTGTAACTATCAATTTATAGGCCTTTTGTAAGTGAGTCACTAGTGGGAAGGATCTTACTGTAAGCTTTACGTGCATAGAGCCACTGAGCAATTAGGCAGCAGGTTTTCATGTTTCTTCTTAAAACATAAGGAATTCCAATACAGTCTGATCAACTTTCACCTCTTGAACTGAAGAGATTGCAGAAACTTTAACATGCTGTTCAGTTTCGCATAGCACCATAATCGCTTGATAAAACGGTCTTCTTTAACTCTGCAAACAAGTTCTAGAGGTTCAGATACGAATGCCCCCCGCCAATAAATATTCAAATCACAAATTCCTAAACTTCTCAGACCCACTAGAAATATATATGTGGTATATGAGGTAGTTTTCCTTTCCTATGAGCATGATATTGTTTTTCTTACTGTCTTGATCTCTTTCACTTTATGACTTGCTTACTACACACTGTTACACTACATAGGGTTTGTCTACAGAGTGCTGCAATGCGCACTATGTGGGTGTGATTTCTAAAGTACACGAATGTGTTGCTCACTAATTGGCCCACACTGACCCTGCAGGTGTGCACTAAAAGTTCCCTAGTGCACTTTCACATAGCAACTTTTAGTGCACATGTGAAGGATCCACATGGATCAATTAGTGTGCAACATATTAGTGCATTTTAGAAATCACAACCTTATAGGAGACATTGCAACACTGTGTAGACAAGCCCATAGACTCTGCTCTATTCCTAAGAGCTTCTGTATCATTCCAGAAGATAGAACTGTGTCATTTTGAGAACACTCTTTTTGCTTTCTTTCCAAACTCTGGAATTCTTGTCTTAAAAGGATTAGGTTCCCTGGTACAAATTTTGACTGGACTTTCATTCATAGGGGTCCATGGCTAGGGCTTCTAGGTACTACAGTAATATAAATGATAAATAATAATAGATGTATCTATTGGTGCATATACAACACAGATCAAAGAAAGAAAATCAGGAAACTGCATGTGTAAATAAAGAGATACCTAAGTATCCACTTCCATGTGCAGTTATCCAATTTGCATGTAAAAACAGACTTTGGTGCAGATGGATTTGGGTGTACTGTGAAACATAAAACAATTTGGTCCTCAGAGACCATTACTAGAATTTAAATGCACTTAAGACATATTTATCTGAACTGACTTTTAAACTGTGCTCTCATTTGCAATGCATTTTTAATTGTCCACGTAAGCAGTGCCTTTGAAATATCATTTATAGTATTCTAATTGCCAGGCTTAAAGAAGAAATTAAAAAAATGCAATGAATCCCCCAACACATAATTTCAACTTCAGGCTTCAGCATCTAAGGAGGTGACTTTTCAAGGGAATATAAAGCCTCACACCCATGAATTTAGAGTATTTCCCCACAAACCCACACTGTAATTGTCAGTACTAGCCTTGATAGCCAAAGTAGCTTAAAAATATCTCAGCTGAAATTGTTAGCTGGTTGTCACTTGTTCTATACTTTATTTCTAGATTTACTTCCTTGTAATGTTTAATTTGTATTTGAAAAGCAAAACAACTTTGACTGTTAGAAACTATAAATTTAGTTTCTTCCCTTTATTTGTAAGCTGTCTAAGGCAGGCCATTTCTTCCTATATGTTTGAATAGCTCCTTGTAAAATGGGGCACTAATCCTCACTGGGGCTTTTGGGTGCTAGCACTATAGAAATAATACACTAATAAGCCAATTGTCAGTGGCTGTAGTTAGTTTCATATGCCTTTGTGCTTTCAGTAAAATACATAAGATGAAATGTTATCAACAGTTCATAATTTAAAAAAGTCATCAAGCAAACATGAAAAGTACATGTGAAAATGTCAGTGAAGAAAAACTGACCAGACCAACATTTAAAAGAAAGTATCAGAGGGGTAGCCGTGTTAGTCTGGATCTGTAAAAGTGGCAAAGAGTCCTGTGGCACCTTATAGATTAACAGACATATTGGAGCATAAGCTTTCGTGGGTGAATACTCACTTTGACGGATGCCTGTAGTGGAAATTTCCAGAGGCAGGTATAAATATGCAAGCAAGAATCAGGCTAGGGATAGAAGTTTTTTTTGCTGCAGGATGGCTTCTTGGAAGATCTTCACCAAGCATTGTCAAAACTACGATACCCACATGAGGAAATAAGGAAACGGATCAACAGAGCCAGATGTGTACCCAGAAGCCTCCTGCTGCAAGACAAGCCCAAGAAAGAAACCAATGGAACTCCACTGGCCATCACATACAGTCCTCAGCTAAAACCTCTCCAAACGCGTCATCAGTGACCTACATCCTGGACAACGATCCCTCACTTTCACAGGCCTTGGGAGGCAGGCCAGTCCTCGCCCAGAGACAACTCGCCAACCTGAAGCATATTTTCACCAACAACTATACACTGCACCATAGTAACTCTAACTCAGGAACCAATCGATGCCAGCTCTGCCCACATATCTGCACCAGCGACACCATCACAGGACCTAACCAGATCAGCCACACCATCACCGGTTCATTCACCTGCATGTCCACCAATGTAATATACGCCATCATGTACCAGCAATGCCCCTCTGCTATGTACATTGGCCAAACTGGACAGTCCCTATGTAAAAGGATAAATGGACACAAATCAGATATTAGGAATGGCAATATACAGAAACCTGTAGGGGAACACTTCAACCTCCCTGGACACACAATAGCAGATTTAAAGGTAGCCATCCTGCAGCAAAAAAACTTCAGGATCAGAAACTGCAGAGCTTCAGTTCATTTGCAAATTTGACACCATCTGCTCAGGATTAAACAAAGACTGTGAATGGCTAGCCAACTACAAAAGCAGTTTCTTCTCCGTTGGTGTTCATACCTCAACTGCTAGAAGAGGGCCTCATCCGGCCTCATCCTCCCTGATTGAACTAACCTCGTTATCCCTAGCCTGAGTCTTGCTTGCATATTTATACCTGCCTCTGGAAATTTCTACTACATGCATCCGATGAAGTGGGTATTCTCCCACGAAAGCTCATGCTCCAATACGTCTGTTAGTCTATAAGGTGCCACAGGACTCTTTGCCGCATTTAAAAGAAATCTATTTAAGTGACTTTCTGCAACCTTATTGACCCTTTCCAGCTTCCAATACCTATTAGCAACTCTGGCAGTGGGTTTGCAGGCATTATTCACAATCTGTGTATATTAAGCACACTAATTAATAATACTTTGTACTGATATAGCTCCTCTGATTCAAGGCTCTGCAAGTGATTTACCAGCATTAATGAGTGAAGCTGCACAATATATCTTTCAGCTAGGCAAATATTACAGTTGTAAAATACTGCAAAAAAGAATTAATGAATAAAAGCAGCAATTTAAGTCCTCTGTTATTTATGGAATCATTTCTGTTATTTGTGGGACATTTCCATATGAAAACGTTTCTTTGGATGTATTCAGTCAAAATTGTAATTCATATGTGTGAATTGAAATCATAATGGTGTATCTAGGTGTTTTGCCCCTTGGACTCACAGTGACAGGCCGACTAGAGTCAATGTGGCTAAATAAAGGGTCCTGCATGATAGAGTGGAGTCCAGGCACTGGGAAGTGATGGTATATATGATCAAACAAATATCCTGCCTCTCTGCCCAAAGTACCCGATGCAAAGGCATTTCTCAGTTATAGTCCAACATAAAAGAGTTAAGGCTTGTGCTAACTGAAGTCCAAACTCCAAGCCTGGAGAATATTAGCTTTGTTAGTTTTAGACCTAATTGTCCAGAGAACAGGAGTAACTAATACATAATTCTCATCCAAATAATAACTCTGAACATTCTGTTCTGGTTCACAATCTTTAGGACAAGGAGGTGTTGTTGTTTTTTTTTTTTTCTCATTCCTGAAAAGAAAGCATGCTGTTCCACTAATCCTTATTAGACAATTACAGATGTCTGTTTTCTGATGGTTCCATTCTACTGTAATACTGGCAGCTTCAGCAGACATGCTTCTTTAGATAAGGGATTAAACCTATCCCTGTAGAACCTTAGTTGGGATGTTACCATACAACCCAGCTCACCAGCTAATCCATAAAACTACTACCCTCCTTCATCATATCCCTCCTAAAGACTGACACAGCCACAACCTATGTAAGAAATCAGCAAAGTAACGACAACTTGGTTGAAGGGCAAATAAGGATGGTCAGCCCTTGCTTTATCTATTTTGTTTACATTCAAACAAAACACAATATATAAAAACTGAATATATTCCCACTTCATATTTTAATTGTCATCTTAGAGTGTAAAGATCACCCAGACAAAGACCATATCTTAATATGGTGCTTAGAACAATCTTGATTGAGGTCTCTGGATTCTACTGCAATACAGATGTTAAATAACAGATTCTGTGACTCAGCTAGTCTAAAGTTAATAACATTACTAAATAATGCACAATATTTAGAGAATCAAGAAAGACCCATAGGAGATCTTAACACAAACATAAGGCAAGAAAAAAATCTTCCAAAACATGGAAACAAAATTTAAAAGTCAGGGCATGAGTTGTACTACAGTCTCCTTTTAACACTGTCATTACCTAGGGAGAATTTACAAGATCTTGGGAAAATTAGGCATACAACTTCTTTTGGTTTAAAAAGCTCTCCAAATTTGTGAGCCTCTGAAAAGTTTAGTTGAAGCCAGTGAAGGAATCTCAAAGGAAAATAACTGTGCTTTTATGAAAGTATCTTTATCCTGGGTTCACAAAGACTTTTTTCCTTTGACATGGTCTCAAAACAACTGACTGTCCCACTGGAGATGTATACCTACCTATAGCTATCAGCTTTGCCTTTTCATCCTGAACCGACTAGGTGCAAAGACAGCAAGTGTGCATATTATTTCAACAGAACCAAAAAGGCTTATTCAACAGAGTTCAGATCTTTCTGCAGCTTTAGTTTCACCTTCAGACTTTCAGCACTGAAATGCTACTCTGTCCGGGGGCTGAATAGTCAAGGCCCCTTGAATATCGCAATGTCACCGACAGTTGTACTTTGCTTTAAAATAGCCACTGCTTTATTTGCTCTCTCCAAAACATGATGCCATCTCCATCTGCCCAATATTCAAGATCCACACAGACATGCAATGACAGGTTAGTTATCCCGTTTGCAAAATTAATGAATAATTCAAAATTCATCCCTCATTAAAAAAAAATCCCGTGCTGGCCTCTCTTCTATTCCTGTTGCTCTATGTCCATTATTTTGTCTGTCTTTCCCCCACAAGGAAGAATTGTGAGTCCCTTGTGTTTTCTCCCAAGCTACTGTCCTTACAGAGAGGATGGGAGGAAAGGAAGGGACACTCCACTTAACCCAGAAAAATAGTGGTGGGATCACTTGGTCACCTGTGCCCCTCACTGAGAACCACAAGAAAAAGGTGGGGAACCAGATCCACAGCTCTCGGTCCAGCTGTTTTGCACTGCACAGGCTGAAAAGCAGGTTTTATATACTGTACAGATAGCATCTCATCCAAAATGGATTATAGAGCAGTACTGACTTGGCTGTTTAAACATTTTAAGGTCTCCAGGATGCTCTGTTAAATTGGAAGCACATTATTATTAGTGCTGATGCACACCAAGGTGTTATTCAGCAATGTTCTTCCTGCACCTATCTAACCATTTCTGGATCTGCAGCATTTTATTTTTTGTTTGTTTACTGCATGGTTTGTCTCCAGTTTCTGTGTGCGTTTCTCAAGTTTCCTTGATCTGCAAGGCAATGTAGCAGCTTGAACTCACTATAAGAAATCCCACGATTCAAGGTAAAAAGTGGCCTCAGGGTTTGTTTCAATTCTAGTGATCAAAGAAGCTCAGGATAGTTCCATGTAGCTCCCCAAAAAGAATCGTATGGGTAAATATGCTGTAATTTTGTTCTTGGAGGCGCTTTACTATCTACCCTGGAGCAAAATCAAGCAGTTATTTCTTCTTTTGTTCTTCATTTATTTACAATTAATGTGTAGAAGTATACAGTACTGTTGTATCATGCAGTGGGATAATGCATCCCATGTAATGAAGATTTTGCAGCAAGATATTCTGAGGTACCTGGAAATATGACTCATTTTCACTGGACAAAAATGAGGGAATAGAAGGAACATTTCTTTCTTAGCTTATTCTGTCACTACAGTACCGTACATTTAAGTTTTCAGTATTACCGTACATTATTATTCTTACAGACAGATGCTTTCAGTAAGTGCTAGCAGTCCTTCAGAGGCACTATTCTTTTACATGAAGCCACTGTTATATCTGTCAGACAATATTCACATTATCTAAAAGACAGACTACATTTTTAATTAGGACTGCCACATTTATAACTGTCATCCTCACTTCAGACAGTGGGAACTCTTTATAGAAAACTTTTTAATGGAAAATTGTGACACTCTTTCCAACAGATATTCTAAGAAAATATGTTTAAGCTTTCTGTTTGATCTAACCTTTATTGTACAGTTCAAAAGATATGTCCCGGGCACATACCTGGACAATAAACTATTCCAAGAAAAGAAATTGTCCATGAAACATGGTAAGATAGTTAATCATTTAGAATTTGTTTTCAAGATTAAGCCGTCACCAAAATATTGGTACCACAAGCAATAAAGATTTTACTTCTTGTTGATCTCAAACTTAGAATGTCTAAAACTATGAACTTTTTAAATGTTCAGAACTTTAAATCTTTCAAACTGATTTTTCTCAGACATGGCTTGTTTTGTAGATTGATTCATACTCAAATTAAGGCAAGTCTGGATATTCTCTGTTTGTAAGGTTGTAAAAGACATTCTAGATAGTATTATATATTTAAGAACATAAGAACTGGCATGCTGGGTCAGACCAATCCCATTTAAACCAGTTCCACAGGGTAATTCTAGACTATTCTCAGTGGTAGAAGAGGACAGTACAAGGAGTAATGGTCTCAAGTTGCAGTGGGGGAGGTTTAGGTTGGATATTAGGAAAAACTTTT
The DNA here is from genome assembly GCF_015237465.2 of Chelonia mydas. NCBI lineage: Eukaryota > Metazoa > Chordata > Testudines > Cheloniidae > Chelonia > Chelonia mydas. Next base: position 296,141,758 of record NC_057849.1, read on the forward strand.
TCACTAGGAGGGTGGTGAAACACTGGAATGCGTTACTTAGGGAGGTGGTAGAATCTCCTTCCTTGGAAGTTTTTAAGGTCAGGCCTGACAAAGCCTTGGCTGGGATGATTTGATTGGGGATTGGTCCTGCTTTGAGCAGGGGGTTGGACTAGATGACCTCCTGAGGTCCCTTCCAACCCGATATTCTACGATTCTATGATTCAATCACCCTTCTGGTCCAGAGTCCTGTCTCTGACAGTGACCAGTACCAGAGCTTCAGGGGGAGTGTACAGAACAGGGCAATTTTGAAGAGATACACCTGTCTTTCCCTCCCAGCTTCTGTCTATCAAAGGTTTAAGGTCACCCTGAGCACGAGGTTAAATCCCTGACCATCCTGGCTAATAGTCATTGATGGACCTATTCTCCATGAATATATCTAGTTCTTCTTTGAACCCAGTTATATTTTTCGCCATAAAAACATCCCATTTAAATGAGTTCCACAGGGTAATTGTGTGTCTGGAAAAGTACTGGCACGTCCTTTTTTTTTTTGTATTAAACCTGCTGCCTATTAATTTAATCAAGCGACCCCTGGTCTTTGTATTGTGGAAAAGGGTAAATAACATGTTTTGTCCACACTATTCATGATTTTATAGATATCTATCATATCACCTGTCAAGGTTCCTTCCCCACTCTGAACTCTAGGGTACAGATGTGGGGACCAGCATGAAAACCTCCTAAGCTTACTTTTACCAGCTTAGGTTAAAACTTCCCCAAGGTACAAACTAATTTTACCCTTGGACTTCCACTGCCACCACCAAACTTTATCTGGGTTCCTGAAAAAACGGAGTTTGGACACATCTTTCCCCCCAAAATCCTCCCAACCCTTGCACCCCACTTCCTGGGGAAGGTTTGGTGAAAATCCTCACCAATTTGCATAGGTGACCACAGACCCAAACCCTTGGATCTTAGAACAATGAAAAAGCATTCAGTTTCCTTACAAGAAGACTTTTAAAAGAAGTAAAAAGAAAAGAATCACCTCTATAAAATCAGGATGGTGAATACCTTACAGGGTAATTAGATTCAAAACATAGAGAATCCCTCTAGGCAAAACCTTAAGTTACAAAAAAGACACACAGACAGGAATAGTCATTCTATTCAGCACAGCTATTTTCTCAGCCATTTAAAGAAATCATAATCTAACACATATCTAGCTAGATTACTTACTAAGTTCTAAGACTCCATTCCTGTTCTGTCTCCGGCAAAAGCATCACACGGACAGACCCAGACCCTTTGTTTTTCTCCCTCCTCCCAGCTTTTGAAAGTATCTTGTCTCCTCATTGGTCATTTTGGTCAGGTGCCAGTGAGGTTACCTTTAGCTTCTTAACCCTTTACAGGTGAGAGGATTTTTCCTCTGGCCAGCAGGGATTTTAAAGGGCTTTACCCTTCCCTTTATATTTATGACATCACCCTTTAATTGTCTTTTTTCTAAGCTGAACAGCCCTAATCTTTTTAGTCTTTCCTTGTATGGAAGCTCTTCGATACCATTAATCATCTTGGTTGCCCTTCTCTGAAACTTTTCTGCTTCCATTATATCCTTTTTGAGATGGGGCAACCAGAACTAGACACAGTATTCAATGTGGGTGCACCATGGATTTATATAATGACATTATGGTATTTTCTGTGTTATTTTCTATTCATTTCCTAATAGTTCCTAATGTTCTTTTAACCTTTTTTGACCAGTGCAGTACATTGAGTTAGAGTTTGCAGAAAAATATCCACGATGATTCCAAGATCTCTTTCTTGAGTGGTAACAGCTAATTTAGAACCCATCATTCTATATGTGGAATTGAGATTATTTTTTCTAATGTACATTACTTTGCATTTATCAGTGTTGAATTTCATCTGCCATTTTGTTGCCTAGTCACCCACCTTTGTGGAATCCCCCTTTAACGTATCATAATAATTTTTGGACTTAACTACCTTGAATAATTTTGTATCATCTGTAGACTTTGCTACTTCATTGTTTGGTCCCTTTTCCAGATTACTAATGAACATGTTGAACAGTGAAGTTCGCAATACAGATCCTTGGTGGACCCCGTTGTTCATCTCTCTCCATTGTGAAAATGGACTACCCTTTGCTTCCTGTCTTTTAACCAGTTACTGATCCATGAGAGGACCTTCCACCTTATCCCATGACCGCTTAGCTTCCTTAAGAGACTTTGGTAAGGAACCTTGTCAAAAGCTTTCTAAAAATCCAAGTACACTATATTGACTGGATCATCTTTATCCATATGTTTGTGGACACCCACAAAGAATTCTAATAGATTGGTGAGGCATTCCTTCCTTTTACATAAGCCATGTTGACTTTTCCCCAGCAAATCATGTTCATCGTGTGTCTGATAATTCTGTTCTTGACTATATTTTCTACCAATTTACCTAGTCCTGATATTAGGTTCACCAGCCTTTAACTGCCAGGATCACCTCTGGATCAGCCTGATCTAAGAAGGGATGGAGCAAAGGAAGGATCACAAGTCTGTTCTGCATGTCTGATAATCAGGCCCTAAAAGTCACAAGTTGAGCTCTCAAAATTAGTGGACACTTTTGAAAGTGTAGGATATAGTGTTAGTGGTCTGACACCTGGTCAGCATATTCATTGTGAGATGGGCCAGCTTTCCCCCACAGTTCCCTAAATCAACGGATGTGCTAGCTTCACATTGAGGAAGAGGATTGTGGGACTGGTAATAAGAGGATTGTGGGACTGTGGATAAGTAAGCAGGTAATATTACCTCTGTTTTACAGATGACAAAACTTGGACACAGTGTGACTGAATGACTTGCCTAGCGGTCAAGGCACGCGAGTTCTCCACAAGAGGGAGCAACTGGTTCCAATGGGTGGAGATTTAATTTATTAATGCAACGTTGTAAAATACATAGATTTTTTTTCCCTAGAGTGTGAAGAAGAATCAGGCATCAGAAAGCAAGACAGTGAGAGCACAATAACAACAGCACCTAGCTGCTATGGCGATTGGTACTATGGGCAGGACTTTCAAAAACAGTATCCTAAATTTAGACTCCTGGACCATGTTTAGGTGCTTAAATAAGGAATTAAGGGCCTAAGGAGGAGATATCTGAGCTATTAGTGATTATATTCAAAAAGTCATGGAAAATGGGTGTATTCCAAAGTTCTGGGAAAGGGCAAATCATAGAATCATAGAAGATTACAGTTGGAAGAGACTGCAGGAGGTCCTCTAGTCCAACCCCCTGGTCAAAGCAGGACCAACCCCAACTAAATTATCCCAGCCAGAGCTTTGTCAAGCCAGGCCTTAAAAACCTCTAAGGATGGAGATACCATCAGCTCTATAGGTAACCCATTCCAGTGCTTCACCACCCTCCTAGTGAAATAGTTTTTTCCTAATATCCAACCTAGACCACCCCCACTTCAACTTGAGCCCATTTCTTCTTGTTCTGTCATCTGCCACCACTGAGAACAGCCTAGCTTCAATCTCTTTGGAACCCCACTTCAGGTATCATAGAATCATAGAATATCAGGATTGGAAGGGACCTCAGGAGGTCATCTAGTCCAACCCCCTGCTCAAAGCAGGGCCAAACCCCAACTAAATAATCCCAGCCAGGGCTTTGTCAAGCCTGACATTAGAAACCTCTAAGAGAGGAGAATCCACATTCCAGTGCTTCACCACCCTCCTAGTGAAAAAGTTTTTCCGAATATCCAACCTAAACCTCCCCCACTGCAACTTGAGACCATTACTCCTTGTTCTGTCATCTGCTACCACTGAAAACAATCTAGATCCATCCTCTTTGGAACCCCCTTTCAGGTAGCTGAAAGCAGCTATCAAATCCCCCCTCATTCTTCTCTTCTGCAGACTAAATAATCCCAGTTCCCTCAGCCTCTCCTCATAAATCATGTGTTCTAGTCCCCTAATCATTTTTGTTGCCCTCCGCTGGACGCTTTCCAATTTTTCCACACCCTTCTTGTAGTGTGGGGCCCAAAACTGGACAAGTATTCCAGATGAGGCCTCACCAATGCTGAATAGAGGGGAATGATCACGTCCCTCGATCTGCTGGCAATGCTCCTACTTATACAGCCCAAAATGCCATTAGCCTTCTTGGCAATAAGTGCACATTATTGACTCATATCCAGCTTCTCGTCCACTGTCACCCCTAGGTCCTTTTCTGCAGAACTGCTGCCTAGCCACTCGGTCCCTAGTCTGCAGCAGTGCATGGGAGTCTTCCGTCCTAAGTGCAGGACTCTGCACTTGTCCTTGTTGAACCTCATCAGATTTATTTTGGCCCAATCCTCTAATTTGTCTTGGTCCATCTGTATCGTATCCCTACCATGCAGCTCATCTATCACTCCTCCCAATTTAGTGTCATCTGCAAACTTGCTGAGGGTGCAATCCACACCATCCTCCAGATTATTAATGAAGATATTGAACAAAACCGTCCCCAGGACCGACCTTGGGGTGCTCCGCTTGATACCGGCTGCCAACTAGACATGGGGCCATTGATCAGTACCCATTGAGCCCGACGATCTAGCCAGCTTTCTGTCCACCTTATAGTCCATTCATCTTGCCCATACTTCTTTAACTTGCTGGCAAGAATACTATGGGAGACCGTATCAAAAGCTTTGCTAAAGTCAAGGAATAACATGTCCACTGCTTTTTCCTCATCCACAGATCCAGTTATCTCATCATAGAAGGCAATTAGATTAGTCAGACATGACTTTCCCTTGGTGAATCCATGCTGACTGTTCCTGATCACTTTCCTCTCCTCCAAGTGCTTCAAAATGGATTCCTTGAAGACCTGCTCCATGATTTTTCTGTATATATATAAATATAGTGACAATCTATAAAAAGGGGAATAAGGACAACCAAGGGTATTACAGACTGCTCAGCTTAATTTCAGTACCCAGAAAGATTTTGGAGCAAATAATTAATCAATCAATTTGCATTCCCCACTATATCCAAAAAGTGTCAAGACTCAGGGCTATTCTACACTAGAATCTCTCTATGCTAATGGGGGAGAGCTCTCCCATCAGTATAATTACTCCACCTCCCCAAGCGGCAGTAGCTATGTCTGGAGGAAAGTTTCTCCTCCTGACCGCACTGTCCACAAAGGTGCTTAGATTGGTGTAAGTTTCATTGCTCAGGGGGTGGATTTTCCACACCCCTGAGCCACTTAAGTTATACTGAAGTAAGTGCTAGAGTGTACAAGTCCTCAGAGTAGTAAACAGAAAACAGTGAGCACAAATGCTTTTTTTCCACCTTTAAATATATTGAACTGTGACAGGAAGTAAAAAGGGGTGACACAAAGCAGCATTTCCATGTAGTTTTTTCTGTTAAACTTAAGTACCACCCTGGGTTTAAGAGAGCATGGCCCTTTAAAGCCTCATCCTGAGGCAGAGGAAGTGCTGGTTGTTCCAGGGGGAAGGAGAGTGGAGAGCAGGGTTGCTGGAACTATTTTTACAGTGGGGGTGCTGAGAGCCATTGAAGCAAACTGTAAACCCTATTTATAATAACAACCACTTCAAGCCAGCGGGTGCTACAGCACCCCCAGCACCCCTAGTTCCAGCACCTATGGTGGAGAGAGCACAAGAGCAATAGGGCGTGTGTGTCTGGCACTCCAGACAAGTGCCTACAGCACTCAGACCCTCATGGAGCAAAGCAGCCGAGAACCAGCTTGAAGCCTGAGAGGCACAGAGCAGCCAACCAGGGACATCCCAGAATGGGAGCCAGGAGGAGTACCATGCCAGGAAGGAATCAGTGTCACCCAGAACTGTCTGGGGATTTGGGTACTGGGGCTTGTGACTTTGCATTGGGAACATGGAGGGAGGCTGTAGCTAGTTAAGTGGGAGGTTGTCACGCTGTGTGGGTTTGCAGAAGGCGGTGGAAAATGCAAAGGCAACCTTTTCTGCACTTAATCAAACCCTGCTGCTCCATCTTTGGCTACATGCCATTAATTTTTCACTCACAGCACATTTATTGTGCTGTATTTTGAGCTACAGATGGCTTTGTTAATGACAAAGGAAGCCTATTCACTGCAAGAAATAGGGAGCTATAAATTTTTTTACTGTTCTTAATTTCCTCTAATAATGTAAATCTTAACTATCCTGATGAACAATAATAATATTAATAGCATACTAAGCCATCACTAATTGATATGTGCACATAATCAAATATCCACTGGCTGCCACCATCTTTCACTTGACTGAAATTCAAGGCACAAATAACTGACTTTGTGAGGGGCACTAAGCGGGGGCAGGAGAGATGGAATTCACCTACACAATTTGCTGCTATGCCAATACATGTCCACTGTGGGTGCTACACCAGCCCAGAGGTTTGAATGGTAACTGCTGTCACTCCATTACCCCCTCCATGGTATTGGAGCCACTGGATTTTCATAGGCATCATCCCATGACATTTTTGCTGCCCTACTCAGCATCAGGGTTCATATTGTCATATTGTGGAGTGTGTGGGGGAGGGATAGTTCAGTGGTGGGGGGAGGGATAGCTCAGTGGTTTGAGCATTGGCCTGCTAAACCCAGGGTTGTGAGTTCAATCCTTGCCATTTGGGATCTGCCATTTGGGCCATTTGGGATCTGGGGCAAAAATTGGGGATCGGTCCTGCTTTGAGCAGGGCGATGGACTAGATGATCTCCTGAGGTCCCTTCCAACCTGATATTCTATGATTTCTTAGCAGCAAGGTGTATTCGTAATACACAGTAACTATGTCTGTCTACAGACAGCAAAAGATAACCACACCATCCTTAAAAAAAAAATCATGTAGAACTGATTATTTTGCTTGCTCCTTTTTTTCCCTCACAAACATTTGGCTACATTCATGTGATGCTGCTAGGATGTTGATAGAAACAATTGCTTTGAATCAACTTTGCCTTTTTTTTCTTCACATGGCCGAATGGAGAATTAATTTGCAGCAGATATTTCCATCGCCACTACAAATCATCTGATTCTACCCACTTTTTTTGCATTTTACAATCCTTTATTTAAAGAGACTCTACTTAAGTAGCAAACTAAGTAACCATGGTTACCAAAATACCTCTGGGAAGGCAGCTGGGAAAACCCACCTGATGAGCATGATGGCTGCTGCTTTTAATTTCTTTTTTTTTTTTTTAGCATTCCAAGAGTGATTTGTTTTTTATTCACATATGTAACTATTGTGTCCTCATGGCCAAAACAGAGACTCCTCTGTAGGAGGCTCAGGCCAAGAAAGGAGCACAGAAGGGAAATTCCCTTCCAGGGGCACCTGTTCCAACCCCCCAGGCATAAACATACACACATACATACATTGGACTAGTACAATGGATATAGGAAAGGAAAATATTTATTCAGAGAGGGGTGAATGGAGGAAAAACAACATGGGGAGAATCTGGAGCGAGCAGTAAAACATAGTTGCATACACGAGGATCCACAGGCCAAGTAGTACCACAATATAAAAGGGCACACAGAACACTGTGTCTAGATTCGGAGTTTAGGAATCCTGGGCAGAGTTCCAGTCCAGCAGTGAGTCTTGGGTGCTCCTAGTAATCTTTGGCACCAGTAAACTTTCCCCAACAAACCCCTCTGATCATAGAATCATAGAATATAAGGGACCTCAGGAGGTCATCTAGTCCAACCCGCTGCTCAAAGCAGGACCAATCCCCAACTAAATCATCTCAGCCAGGGCTTTGTCAAGACTGATCTTAAAAACCTCAAAGGAAGGAGATTCTACCACCTCCCTAGGTAATGCATTCCAGTGTTTCACCACCCTCCTAGTGAAAAAGTTTTTCCTAATATCCAACCTAAACCTCCCCCACTGCAACTTGAGACCATTACTCCTCGTTCTGTCATCTACTACAATCAAGTGTTGCCCCTGCTCGTCCTTGGAGATGGGTTCTCATAAAGGACAGCTGCAGGCTCTTAGCCAATTTCTTCTTCACTTCGCCCTTCTTCTCCAAACAGCCTTTTCACCTTTATACGTTAGAATTCTCCAGGCAGACTTTTTCCTGCTGTGCTATATCCTCACTCTGAGGGAGAAGGCATCATGGAAGCTTGTCCACTTTCCCAGCTCATTCCCATTAGTTGTGTGAGAGAGGAGCTCTGTTCTGACCACTGTGCAAGGCTCCTGTGCTGGGCTTTTAAAAGAACAGTAATGGTGTTCTTTCTCCTCACCCTCACCTCCCAAGTACTGCTTCCCCTGGGCCTGCTTCCTTTCTACCCATATCTCCTATTTCCCAGATTCTTGCCTACATCATACCTCCCAAGTCTTAATGGGCCATGAGTACCTGCCGGGGTGAGCTAAGGGGTAGCCTAACCCTGTCACAAGTGGGTTTAATTAGGCGGGGATATGCTAAAAGGAAAGAAAAGGGAATGGAAGTGGGAGAAGGCAGGGGAGGAGAGGGTAAGAAGAGCAGGTGTGGAGTGAAACTAAGGTGAAGAGACTGAGGGATGGGGCAAGGATGTTGGAGCAAACAGCCAATCAGCGCAGGACAGAGAAAGTACAGTCAAAATTGTAGAAAGTTATCTGAATGCCCAAAGGTCCCTGCTTTGGCTGTTTCTGCAGCTACCAGCTGAAGTCCCTGGCTGGCTCCTCACTGCAGTTGTCCCCCCACCCAAAAAAACAAACAAACAAACAAAAAAACCACGCTATATTGTTAGGGACACTGGGGCATGGCCACTAGGTAACTCGAGGGGATGGAAGACCACGAGTGTCGATGAAGCCCCCTCGCACTAGGCCCAAGTGTCCTTGGGCCCCCAACCCCCCCGCCTGGAGGCACTCGCAGCAGCTCTGCGTACTAGGCCCAAGTGTCCTTGGCCCCCCGCCTGGAGGCACACACGGCAGTTATGCTGAGGATCTGCAACAATATGCTGCAGAGTCAGACTGCCTAAAACTAAGCAAGGCCAAACAGGGGAGATATGGAAGAACAATGCTGAATAAAGCAGCTTTATGTATGGTTTAACAAATGATACAGAGAACCAGGGAACTAGCTGGGAACTGGATTGGCTGGCTATATGGATACTTAGGGCAGCTTGCTATTGGATAAGTATGCTGGGAAAAAGGATGTATAAAAGCCTGTGTAACTTCCTGCTCTGTGTGCAGGATTTGAGATTTTATTCTCCCTGTACCTTTTTGCAGCTGCAAATAAACTTTTCTGCTTCTCCACCCTGTTGTGATTATTGGATGTAGCACACCGGGTAGCGAACCAACTCCAGCTGTTGTTTAGCCTCTCGGCACTGGGTGCTGGCAACAATATGGTGGAGGGGAGAAAGCGGGACAGGAAGCACCACCTGAGTTCTAGTGCCCCACAGTGGGGGCATCTCTTTAGTATTTAAGAGAGCCAATACAGCATGCAGACTGAGCGTGATCCTTTACTAGCTAATGATATTAATAAAATAATAAGGTACCTACCTTTGTCAAGGTTATTTTATTAGTTTATGTCATCAGATTGAACTTCTCTCACAGTCTTGTATCATAATAGGAATGTTCACCTTTGGGACCTGTGCTTTAAAATGGGCTACACAAGAGGCTAATATAGTTAGTGTGCAATATGACAGCAGAATTACCTGGAGTTAGGAACAAGCAGAGAGGATGTTGCCTACCTGCTGCTTAATTGTCTGCAGTATCTGTCTTTTATGTGGCTTGAGTATAAGGTTTAGTTTTAATGTTGAAAACCCTAAATAACTGGGTTCCTGAGTGTCCTTACAAGCTTTTGCCACCTTCTAGGCAATCTTAATCATCACAGATAGGAAGAAATGGGGCTTTTGATCTAAAGGAGTATATACGATAAGAATAGATACTACCCATTCATTTATTTTGTAGCATGACATCTTTGGCATGCTTTACTTCTAGATCCTCACAACAGCATGAGATTAGCCTCTTTCAAATGGCACTTGAAGACTTTTCTATGTGGCAAACCTTTGGGCACATGTCTGGAATTATATTTTAGATATGTTTATTTGAATGAGTTGATCATCAAATTATAGCTTTAATTATGTTGTGTTTTATGAGGCGGTTATAACACCACTGTGGACAGATACCAGAAATGTATTATTATTAACTACTTATTATTTCCATACAGAAATATGCATTGCTAAGTGATTTGCAGTTGCAGGAAAATTATACACCATGGGAACCTTCTTTTCAGTGACCCTGCAATTATTATAAAATATTTGAAAAACCATACTCAAGTAAGGTTACCAACTCTTTAACATGCAATTACAACAAACAGTCTACAATACAGGAGGAGTCCTATCTTTTGCCTTTCCATCTGCATATCTTTGTAGATAGCAACTTTCCGTATCCAGGTTACTTTTGTCTGAAAATGGTAGACAAGCAATTTAGGCTTTGATCCTATAACCAGTGGTGTGCAGGTGGACCCCTGTGCCCACATGGAGTGCCAATGACCACAAAGTTATGGAATTACCTATTCCAAGTACAGGAAAATAAGTATAATTTCTCAGATATCACTTTATGGTAATTGATGGCAAATACTGATTTGTGACTAACACCTTAAAATGAGCTCCATCGTTCGAGCACAGATGAAGAAACAGGTTGTAAAGTAAAAGGTGGAAGATCAGCACAAGCCAGATAAGGGACCAGCAGGCCTAGAAAACAGTGTGCTCCACCAACTCATGCAACTTTTTCTGAAATGGGAGCACTGCCTCAGTTTAAACAGTTTCAGCAGACACCCTCTGATTGGGGACAAAAGGGCAAATGGGACTTCACTGTAGCTCCCACATGCCACTGATAGCTGATTTTGGTTTGTTTAGGTAATTTTGGTAGAAATTCACTTTTGCAATAAGCTACTGTTATGGTTTCACTTCTGTTGCATGCTTGAAGCCCCTTCACAGTTGCGGATTGCATCATCACAGTACCGTAGCATCTTCTACCTGGTTATCAGGCACTGCTATTACTGGCCAACAAACACTCTGCCTTAGAGATGGCAAAGGAAATAATTCCCATGATGCTTTCAAAAACACCCTTCTTATTCCAAATAGACTAGCAATAAACCAGCCACACAACCTGTCCTTTGGAAAGTATCACAATTAACGGTTGTTGACTGCTGAGCTTTTCATAGGCCATTAGATGATCTCTGTCTATATAGCATTTAAGAGCGAGCCTTCTAGCCCTGGTTGTCAGATTCACACTAGCAGGGCTGATGCTAGTGCTCTAAAAATAGCTGAATAGACAGTGCTTTGAAGTTGAGGCTCAGGCTCCAAAGCCCACTGCCCTCCCTCAAAGCCCAAGTCCCAACTAAAAGTGCGGTCAATACAATTTTTTTTAAGAGTACTAGCACCAGCCCCTCTAGCCCAAGTCTGTTGAACCTGGCCAGGTGGCTCACTCAAAAATGACATGTAAACTTACTCCTAATCTGACCTCCTGACAGGCTACAGATTTTTCACCCACGTCTCCTTCATTTAGGCCAGTTACTTCGGTCTGACTAAACCAAGTCTTCCAGAAAGGCATGCAAGGCAGACTCTCATAGACTGGGAGTGGTTGGGTCATTACAAAACCTAAACTTAATTTCCCTCATACTAATCTCTCCCTACTGTTACTCACGCCTTCTTGTCAACTGTCTGTAATGGGCCACTCTCTTACCACTTCAAAAGTTATTTTTCCTCCCTTGGTGTCCTGCTAGTAACTGATTTATCTCGTTAGACTGACCTCACATTTGGTAAAGCAACCCCCATCCTTTCATATATTTATACCTGCTCCTGTATTTTCACTCCATCCCACTGATGAAGTGGGATCTAACCCACGAAAGCTTATGTCCAAATAAATTTGTTAGTCTCTAAGGTGCCACAAGGACTCCTGGTTATTTTTGCTGATACAGACTAACACAGCTACCACTCTGAAACCTGTTACAATATTTATAATAAAGTCGGAGTTATAATAATAGAAATCATAGTAATGTAGCACTGGAAGGGCCCTGATAGGCCATCTAGTTCAGTCCCCTGCACTGAGGCAGGATTAAGTACTAGACCATCCTTGATAGGTGTTTGCCTAACCTGTTCTTAAAAACCTCCAGTGATGGTGATTCCACAAATTCCCTGGGTAATTTGTTCCAGTGCTTAACTATCCTTACATTTAAGCAGTTTTTCCTAATGTCTAGCCTAAATCTCCCTTGCTGCAGTTTAAGTTCATTCTTCATTACTTCTTGCCTTGTCCTCAGTGGTTACGGAGAACAATTTATCACTCTCTTCTTTATAACAAACTTTAACGTACTTGAAGACTGTTATCATGTCTGTCCTCAGAATTCTCTTCCCCAAACTAAACAAACCCAGGGTGTTTTCCCCCCCACCCCCAATCTTCCTTTGTAGGTCTTCTTTTTTTGGAACTTTAATCATTGTTGTTGCTCGCTTCTGGACTTTCTACAATTTTTTCACATCTTTCCCAGAGTGTTGTGCTCAGAACTGGACACAGTATTCCGTTTGAGGACCTGAGTAAAGTGGAAGAATTACTTCTTGTGTCTTGCTGACAACACTTCTCCTAACACATCCCAGAATGCTGTTCACATTTTCACAACAGTATTACACTGTTGACTCATTTAGTGTGTGATCCACTATAACCCCCAGTTCCTTTTTCTGCAGTACTCCTTCCTAGGTGGTCATTTCCCATTTTGTATTTCTGCAGTTGATTAGTCCTTCTTAAGTGCAGTACTTTGCATTTATCCTTATTGAATTTCATCCTGTTTATTTCAGACCATTTCTCCAGTCTGTCAAGATCATTTTGAATTCTATCCTATCCTCCAAAGTGCTCACTACCCCTCCCAGCTTGCTATCATCCACAAACTTTATAAATGTACTCTTTATGTCATTATCCAAATCATTGATGAAGATATTGAACAGAACCGGACACAGCACAGATCCCTGTGGGATGCCACTCAATATGCCCTTCCAGCTTGACTGTGAACCATTGATAACTACTTTGAGTATGGTTTTCCAGCCAGTTGTTCACCTACCTTATAGTAGGTTTGTCTATGCTATGTTTCCCTCTTTTGTTTATGAGAAAGTCATGTAAGACAGTATCAAAACCCTTACTAAATTTGAAATATATCACATTTACTGATTTCCCCCATCCACAAGGCCTGTTAAACTGTCAAAGAAGGATATTAGATTGGTTTGACATGATTTGTTCTTGACAAAGCTATGTTGACTGTTACTTATTACCTTATTATCTTCTAGAGGCTTAAAAATTGATTGTTTGATTATTTGCTCCATTATCTTTCCGGGTACCAAAGTTAAGCTGACAGGTCTATAATTCCCTGGGCTGTCCTTATTCCCCTTTTTATAAATAGGTACTATATTTGCCCTATTTCAGTCCTCTGGGATCTCTCCTGTCCTCCACAAGTTCTCAAAGATAATTGCTAATGGCTCAGAGATCTCTTCAGCCAGTTCTTTAAGTATTCTAGGATGTACTTTATCAGGCCCTGCTGACTTGAAGATATCTAACTTGTCTAAAGAAAAGGAGTACTTGTGGCACCTTAGAGACTAACAAATTTATCTGAGCTCACGAAAAAATAAATTTGTTAGTCTCTAAGGTGCCACAAGTACTCCTTTTCATTTGCAAATACAAACTAACACGGCTGCTACTCTGTAACTTGTCTAAGTAATTTTTAACTTATTCTTTCTCTATTTTAGCCTCAGATCCTTCTCCATTTACACTGATATTCATTATGTTAGTTGTCCAATCACTACTAACCTTTGTAGTGAAAACTGAAACAAAAAGGCATTTAACACTTCGGCCATTGCTGCATTTTCAGTTATTGTCTTTCTCTCCTCTTTGAGTAATGAGCCTGCCCTTTTCTTAGTCTTCCTCTTGCATCTAACGTATTTATAAAGTATTTTCTTGTTAGCCTTTATATTCCAAGCTAGTTTAATCTCATTTTGTGCTTTGACGTTTCTAATTTTGTCCCTATATGCTTGTGGTTTTTATATATTGTATATTATATAAATATTCATCCTTCCTAATTTGTTTCTACATTTTGTATGATTCTTTTTTGAGTTTCAGGTCATTGAACATCTCCTGCTTAAACTATTTTTTACCATAGCTCCTATCTTTCCTATATATTGGGATAGTTTGTTCTTCTGCCCTTAATAGTGTCTCTTTGAAAAACTACCAACTCTCCTGAACTCTTTTTCCCCTTAGACTTGTTTCCCAGGGGATCTTAATGACCAATTCTCTGAATCTGCCTTCTTGAAATCCATTATCTTTATTCTGCCGTTTTCCCTCCTACCATTCCTTAGAATCATTAACCCTACCATTTCATGATCATTTTCACCCAAGCTGCCTTCCACATTCAAATTCTCAACCAGTTCCTTCCTATTTGTCAGAATTAAATCTAGAACAGCCTCTTCCCTAGTCACTTTCTCCACCATCTGCAATAATCTCTAATGAGTTCCAGGAATTTGTTGGATAATCTGTGCCCTGCTGTATTACTGTCCCTACAGATGTCTGGGCATTTGAAGTCCCCCATCACCACCAAGTCCTGTGCTTTGGATGATTTTGTCATTTAAAAAATAATAATACTTTGTGCTCCTATAGTGCCTTCCATCCAGAGCAATTAATTAATTAGACATCACAAACACTTCTGATATAAGAAATATCCCCATTTTGCAAATAGAGGAATGGAGTAACTGACAAACATAGTGCTCAAATGACTTGACTGATCCAGGAACAGAGACTCCTGACTTTCACTTTAATGCATCATCCTTCTTCTACTCTTTTAGGCTGTCATTCAAAATCCGTTGACTTCAGTGGGGTTGGCCTTTACAGGGATAGGTACATCCAACTACTAACTGACATTACAGATAGAAATAAGGAGGACTCTCATAGGGTTGTGCTGCCTGGAATGTCCTCCAGTGGCCGGCTGTAGCAAACAAGTGCACCTATTTCAGTTTTCTTTCTTCAGACTCCCCAGTAACTCCACCCAGGCTTTTTTGCCTTAATAATATCCCTCTCTGGGGCCAGTTTATTACAAAAACATAGTACAAAATAGCCGATAACAAAAGTCCCAAAACATCATCCATTTATCACCACCTGTGTATACAGTCCTTAAAAATCACACAACAGTCCTGCAGAATCACACATACAACCACACTCTGGCATCTTCCACCCTACTCGGGCTCTTCATATTCTGTCCTTTTTCCAGGCCAGCCACCCCAGCCCTTCCAGCTGGACTGGCAGCTGAAGTCCAGTCTCAAGGAAAAGGCTATGCTTGAAGCCGAAAACTTCACATTGCAAGCAAATGCATTAAAGGATGTGCTGCTAATTAAACAGCTGCAGCGCACTTGTGATGAGCAACAGCAGAGAATTGAAACACCAAAGGGGCAATAGCTTAGCTATGCTGGGGGTAACTAAAATCCATTGTCGGGGTAACAGTGGAATTCACTCCACACGACTGAAGGTTTTCTTGATGAACAGGTTGCAGTTACCAAATACATCCCGTTCAGTGATGTTAGCATTCTTCATTCTGCCCAGTGAACCCCTCTTTAATATATAGAAACCATTTATGATTGCCACCAAATATATCACAGTTACAAAACACTATTCTGTCAGAATAAGTGAGTGGATTGCACTCGCCTCTTGAGCACTCCCTGGCTGTACTGTCACAGTGCTGCCGTTCTCTTCAGCTACCAGTGCCCTCTGCAGGCTGTCAGCCTTCCTCTGTGGCTCGTCTGTGCCTTGGCCCTCCATCCAGCTCACGCAGTTCAAAACCCCTTCCGGGGTATAACAAACTCAAAAATAGCAATGGTTCCTTGCCCATCGGGGCCAATTATCAACACAATAGTTTCTTACCCTTGCTGAGTCAAATTCCCTGTCTGTGATTGAATCAGCAGGGATTCTTCTTAGCCCCTGCCACTGATTGTGGTCAGTAATGGGCCATGGTCTGGCCTGGTACCTCTGGCTGCAGCCAGAAACTGACATGCTGACAGCAAGGAGTGACTTTTGTTTCAGTCTGGTGGGCCTTAATTGGCTGTTGCTGACCCCTAGCCCTTCTTGCTGCTGGAGGACTAGATCGCACTGCTTCCCAAAATAGCTGCTCTTTTCCTCACAGCAAACTGTTTCCTGGGGCACAGTGCAGCAGAGCAGCAGGGCCTCATGTGGGCAGGGCACATTACCCAGTCACAGTAATCCACTCAAAAAGAACAAAACAACAAAATCAGAGATCCTAACAAGGCTGGCCTCACATCGTCAGAGAGAATGATAAATTAGAGTCCTGCCTTTCCTTCTCTATAGAGTTAGACTTAGCCATCATCAGTACCAGATTATTTATTCCTTCTCTCACATTTGCATTTAGTGCATGTGTGTTACTTTACAGAAGAGACAGGCTGAACCCCTTACTGGAACAGGTGGCCAGTTACATGAGTAGTCTCACTGAAGACATTCTCACTGCCCAGAGGGACATACATCTTTCCAACTACATTTTTTATATTAAAATTAGAAAATCATCTAAGGAGGACTTTGCATCAGTCGCCCCAATGATTACACAACTACTCAGACTAGAAGTAGAGCCAGTTCATTGATATAATAAAATTACATCCATGAAGCGACCTACAGTGCCAGATGCCAGTATTATTCTTGGACATCTTAATTTCTGGGCATAAAGACCTTAATTAATTGATTTGTTATTTAAAAGATATCTTGCTAAAGACTCTAAATTAGATTAAATCATACCAGGAAGCAACTATGCCAAATTACACAGAGTTAATCAGAGTAGTCAGGAAATGGGCTAGCCTAGCCAATCATTTGCAGGCAACATGGGTAGTCTTTTATCTGTAACAATCTTTTGCCAGAAGGAATGGAGCATTTTATTTGAATTCATCAAATAATTGAATAATCCCATTAACCAAGATGCTTCGTAAAGTGAGCAAAAGTACGCTTTCTTGCATAGGTAGAATTGCTTCAAATATTTACAGTGGCGGATCTTTCTAAAATACCTGCAAATAAGTTACAAACAGGGATATCTTGAAATAAATGACTTGCTGAAATCCTGTTTTATTCAGTAAAAGGACTAGATACTTCACTAGAACCATGCCTCCTGTTAATTGGGTTTTTTTTAAATATTAATGGTGGCTATTAATAGAAAAGGGGCATGGAGAGAAAAGATTTCAAATTTTGCACACATTTTCACAATTAGAAATGCAGTTTCTGAAGTTTGGCTTTGCAATTAACTAGAGCATTGGTGCATAATTAAGCAGTTACTTGCTAATTGTATCTCATCAGAAAAGCCAAGATGTTAAGTGAAATTTACTAATGTACTTCATTTCATTTTCTAATGCACCAAACCAAGATCATTATCACCAGGTACTAAAAATGAAGTGGTTAAGCATTTTTTTTTTAAATTATCAGAGTGTAAATGATGACTCAGTATAATCAGTATCTTACCCGTAACCATGTGATGGAGTTCTAATAGCTTTCAGTTTGCAAGCGATTCGCGGTGTGATTTTAATACATATATTTTCTTGTAATCAGCAATAAAAATCAAGCCAATAATGGAGAAGTGGGATGAATATAATTTGCAGACTGCATGTAAGTCTTCCAGTTAAGAGAGTTCAAGACTCACAGCAAGTTTATTTTGACTGTTGGTGTCCAGTATTTAAATAACAGTCTTGGAATAACCACAAAGGTAGTTCACAGCAGACAAAGTCACAACATTTATGAATGATGGCTGACATTTACTATTGATGGTTAAATGTCTAGATCTCAATAATTTTGCTCTGAGAAATACCTCTCCATTAAAGTGTTACTCCCTAAAAGGTGACTGAGGAAATGGTGCTTTGTACTCAAATGTCCTCCCTTTGTCTGCTAGGTCAGATGTGTTTATTATAGTAAATAAAAGATATTTGGTATGATGAATAACTGCCAGCACAGCTCAGAGAGTGGATTCTTAATATCCCTGTGTAGCAAAATAATTGGAAAAGAAGCCAGCCTGTCAAGACAATAAGAGACTGTATTTTAAAATGGGCGGGGTGGAGGGAATTAAATAATGACAGGGAGTAATTAGTCATGATTGTATCACCCTTATTTCTTTTCTTGTATGTCTAGATCTCAAATAATATATGTTTCTGTGTTTGTGCATGTTCCAATCATGATTAGAGTCAACTGATGCCACTCTAAATAATAAATAATAATAACAAAGTTAGACTGCTGGGCACTGACTGAAAATCAAAGTGTAAAAATATAAAACGAATGGATGCAAAGTGCTGTGAAGCCGGAGAATTAGTAAGAAACGTGTTCCCTGTTAGGGGTAGAAAAGGAAGGAGGTTGGCAGCATGAAGGTTGATCAAGGAACTCAATGGAAAATAAAGTTAGAAAAGAAGTTTTTGAGACTGGTTTTGTTTAACTAAATTGGACTCTTTCTCTTCTATAAAATGATTTCATTTCAATTTAATTTCAAGTCTTCTGGCAACGCAAGTTCATGAGAAAGCCTTATCTATGCAAGACTTGGCTAGTGAACTGGAATGGCTCTATCAGCTTACACGCCCCCAAAAAGGTTTGCTCACCAGTAGTCGTGTCCCTATGTGTCTTCTATTATCTCTATTAGTTACAAATAATTTATTCTGTCTTGCCTGGACCCAAGAGCTAATTCACTACAATAGATTTTGGCCACAGAGATATATTTGGCTTAGTCCTATTGTTAGTGTGATGCAGGACATAAAACTACCTATGACAAATCATCAAGAAGCTGAACATTTCATGCTGTTTTCCTGGTAGATAAAATATTGCTACTCTATTAAGAAGTCTTTTTTATTAACTTATTTTAAAATACAGCAAATTACTGTAACTTATTTAATTGAAAAAATTCACAGGTGGGTTATTGCTGATGCTATAGAAATATGCATATGATGTTTATTAGTCAAATTTTAAATAATTATTTTTATTACTTCATTCATGAGAACTAGTTGGACCATCCCCACAGGAATAGATGTATGCCATGTGAAGCCAAGAGTGGAATATATATTTGCATCAAATTATTTCTCTCCTATTGGTGATTAATTAGACCATGTCATAGGATGACCTCTCCTCAGGTGCCCTCCTGCAACAGGTCAAGGCCCGACAGGGGCGGCTGCCTCAGTTTCCCTTTTCAGAGTCCCCAGAAACTCTCTTGCCTTAATAATACCCTTACTGGGGCTAGTTTAATACAAAAACATTATGCAGATAGTCCACAACATAAGTCCCAAAGCATGTCCATTTATCACCCCAGTGCAAGTAGTCCTTAAAATCCCAAGACATCTCATCCATTGATGTAACATATACCCTATTCCAGCATCTTCCACCACACCCAGACTCTTTTATGGTCCTCTTCTGTGACTCTATCAAGATAGCCATTCCAACCTGAATACAACTCTGCTTTTACCAGTGGGAATCTCCACAGTCTCTCTGCTGGAAGATCATCCTCACCCAGAAAGCATCCCTCAATCCCCCTGGCCTCATCATTGTTCCCTCGGGTTTAGCTCTCTGGCATGGCGATGTCTCTTCATTCACAAAGTGTGAAGCTGAATGCAGTTTAAGTTGAACAAGTGAAAGTTTATTAAACACTGTGCACTGCTCTGTCTATGTGGCTGAGTTGTTTCTGGCCTAACTCCCCGAATTCCCCGTTCCACTGGTGCCCTATTAATAACAGAACATTTGGGAAACATGGGCCCTCTGACTCCAGTTTCACTGATCGTGATACATCTGTGCTGTTTTACAAAACATTTTAATATAAACATTAAAAACAAATAATTGATGCCCACAGCATAATCGTCTCCCTTCAGCCAGAGGTTGCTAGCCCACAGCGATATAAAGTCTCATCTTTGCCACTGACTCAGATGTTTAAATAGTCTTTGAGGTAGTTTGGTCTCCTCAAGAGGCGACCACACTGGGAGTGAAATATTTCTGTTTCCTTGTCACCTTTGTCTGAGTGTACCAAACTATCTGTCTGTGGAGTCTCCTCCCTCCTTGTGGGGTTGGTCTTTGGATGGTTCTCTGTCTCTCTGTCCTGTTATGATCTCTGTGTCTCTGTAGACTTTTTCTGGGTGTTGTGTCTGCTGGCTCATAAGTGCCCCTGTTCCTTTGGATCACTTGACCCTCTGGCGTTTCATTGCACCCCTCACAACTCATTTAATCACTTCTACTGGTGTCTCTCTAAGGGCTGGATGATCACAGGAAAGCCTGTCTCCAGTGCAGGTAGGTTCTTGGCTAACCTGTTGTATTCTAGAGTCTGTTTTCTCTGATGGTTGGCCAAATCCTTTTGGCAGTATCTCCATCCTTCTGCTGCAACAGGTCTTCCCTCATTGGTAGCAGATTTTTAGTCCTTTGTCCCATCAGTGCTTTCTCTAGACTGCTTTTCCACTCCTGTGATGGGGTACTCCTGTGTGCCAAAAATGCTAACTAGGGATCTAAAGCAGAAGAAACAGCCTTGCATAAGTCTCTTAGTTGTTTTCACAACTGATTCCACCTTAGTCTGTGGGTATATTGGGAAAGAGATGTGGTCAAATTCACGTTTGCATGCAAATTCCTTGAATTCTTCCAAGGCAAACTGGGATCCGTTGTCAATGAATACAGGCTCCAGGATGCCATAGCTTGCAAAGTGGGTCTTCAGTTTGCCAATCACTGATTTGCTTCGTGTATCAGACAGGGCATCAACCTCCCAAAAATTTGCATAGTAGTCCACTGTAATCAAGTGTTGCTTTTCATTGAAGACAATTAAGTCAGCTCCCACCTTTTCCCATGGTCAGGTTGGCAGTTCATGTGATGACAGAATTTCTTTCTGCTGGTGGTTATCACAGGACTGGCAACTGTCACACCCTTCTATCAAGGAGCACAGTTGCATATTCATTCTTGTCCAGTAAAACACACTCTCAAGCCCCTCTAAGACAATTGTCAATGCCCAGGTATGAGGCATACATTTTTTGCATGACATCCTTATGTAGTGAGGCAGGGACAACTGCTTTCTGTCCTTGAAATATGATTCCATCCTGCACAGTCAGCTCATCTTTAATTTGAAAATATGGTTCTGCTCCTTCCACTACTTGGCTTTTGTCTTGTCTGCCAGTATCACTCTCTTGACTGCCTGCAGTTGGATGTCCTTTTCCATAGACTCTGATTTCCTTCAGCTTTGCTGTTAAAACTGGGAGATAGTGCAGCATGTGTAAATGGATTCAGTATCCTTATTCCTTTCCCCTAACTCACTGGTGATGGGCATATCTGCTTTGTTCAGGGTGTCAGCTAACACAGTAATCATCCTGAGCAATATCCAGTCTCTACCCGGTAGTGCTGGAGGTGCATCAACATGCACTGCAATCTCTCTGGAGCAATAATTAGCAGTTTTGCCAGGATTTTCTGATCTGATTTTGTGGTCTGATTTGTGGTCACTGTTACCAAGGGGCCAAAGATGTACTGATTGAACTGCTCCATTCCAAATACCACAGCCAGAAACTCTTTTTCTGTTAGCCTCTGTCAGGGTTCTGCTAGCATAAGCAACTGGCTGCTGTAGCAAAACCACTATCCTCAGTTTTCTCCGACGCAACTCACAGGAATATCAGTGGCTCTTCTGGCTTGTGGAACTGCAGAGCAGGGCCACCCATTATCATTTGTTTCAGGGTGTGAAATGCGTGGTGTTAGAGATCTGTCTGGTACCATGCAGCATCCTGCCTTGTGAGCTGATGTATGAATTTCACTACTGCCGCCAGGTGTGGACAGACATGGACAGAAAATTCCTATGAAGCGCTGTACTCCATTCACATCCACTGAAGTCTATTATAGTGCAATAGTCTCTATGAGCCAATGATTTTCACATCTATTTTAAACATAGTTTCCTATTCCTGTATAGGGTCAAAACCCACCCGCGTCCTGGGATTTGACTTCAATAATAACCAAGTGAAAAATAAGACAACATGAAGTCCAGTCCAAACCTTGCCCCCATGACTGGCTGTTTCTATGCATCCTAATTCAGGGCTGCACAGCTCACCCACTAGGCACTCTCTGACTCTGAACCAAAACCCCTCTGTCAAACCAGCTCTGAAGACTCCATATTCTCTTTTTATTCCTCCAGCTAGAAGGCCTTCCCTCCAGGTTTGGTATTATTGGCAGGTGCTATAGAGACTATTGAGATCAGCAGAAGCTCTCAACTTGGAGCTTCCTGTGACGGTGCTCCCCATAAGGCTTTATGGAAATATGCTTATGAATGTATATATGACATAAGTGGAATATGTTTTATGCTACATATACTATGTAACATATCTCTGTAAAGGTTATGATCTACTGAATACATTCCTCCTATTTGTATGCATGTATCATTTTTGTACTTGAAGCTATGAATATTGGCTGTACACTTGCTTGATTTCTAAGTAAGCTTTTTAAGGCATTTGGTCAGCTTCTTTAGAAAGGACTTTGCAAAGTTAAGTGCCCAATCAAGAAGCACTTAAGGAACAATGGATCTTGGAATGCTCCAATCCACATAAGAGGTCTACTTGAGGACGTTCAAGATAACATGTGAACCATGGCTGCTACCTGTAAGTTCTGAGTCATGCATGGACATGTGACTTGCCCATGTGACTCCAAAACTCCATCTTGGAGCTGGACTTTGCATAGGAGAGAGGAGGGGGTCTCCACCCAAAAGAGAAAGTCTATTCAAGCCTGTGGGAGACCCCTCCATTTTGTCTTCAGCTGGGTAAAGAGAGAGCCTCTCCACTCCTAAAGATACCTGAAAGAAACTGGAACAAAGAACAGTAACTATAGGCAGTGTGAGAGATTGCTGGACCCAGACTAGAAGGAAACTAGTCTGTAAAAGAAAGCTTTCTGGAACTGGTGAGGTTTTTATCTGTATTCAGTTTTATTACCATACTAGACATAGACTTGTATGTTTTATTTTATTTTGCTTGGTAAAATACTTTTTTCTGTCTGTTACTACTTGGAACCACTTAAATCCTACTTTCTGTATTTAATAAAATCATTTTTTACTTATTAATTAACCAAGAATATATATTAATACTTCGGGGGGGGGGACGACAAAAAAGCTGTGCATATCTCTCTATCAGTGTTATCGAGGGTGAACAATTTATGAGTTTATCCTGTATAAGCTTCATACAGGGTAAAACGGATTTATTTAGGGTTTGGACCCCATTGGGAGTTGGGCATCTGAGTGTTAAACGCAGGAACACTTCTTAAGTTGCTTTCAGTTAAGTCTGCAGCTTTGGGGCACATGGTTCAGACCCTGGGTCTGGTTGGAGCAGACTGGTGTGTCTGGCTCAGCAAGACAGGGTGCTGGAGTCCCAAGCTGGCAGGGAAAGCAGGGGCAGAAGTAGTCTTGGCACATCAGGTGGCAGCTCCCAGGGGGTTTCTGTGATCCAACCCGTCACACTTCCTCAGTAGAAATGTGGAGTTGCTGACAGGGTATTCTCTATGAGGGGTCTTTGATTTTGGTATTTGCTCTCCTACGATGGTTTGCCAGAGGCCAGATTTGTTAACTTAAGCACACTGAAAAGCCCTACCTTTTCTCCTTTCAACAGCTCTTGAGGAGCTCATGGGCTGATATTGATATACTTATAGGCAATTTTCTGTTCATGTTCATGTTGTGTTTTTTAATTTACAGGATAGATATGCAGAGCACTGAATGGCTGCCTATAGTTTTAAAAAATCTGAAGAAAACTTTCTGTCAGTGAGGACTCCTTTACTCTTCTCCCATATTCTTCCTTTGTTGCCTTCAAGCCCCCTTATCAAACTGAGTTAGAACTTTTGTCCTTATAAGCAAGCACTTCCAGTTAGTTCCCTATTTGACTCCAGGAGGTCTATGTTTGGAAAACTCCCCTAAACTGTAGGCCTCTTACCCATTACTCATCCTGTTTAGTTCATATTCCTTGACTTTCGAGTATCTAAGCTCCCATGAGATCACTTGACTATAATCACATAAGCACAAAGTTCCTGATTCAAAAACTCCTTAAACCTATGAGCAGTCACTCATAGGCTTGTTTTTAATCTAGGAGTCCTCAGACAAGCACAGTGTGTTACAGTCCGTTTTATCATGCTAATCACAACCCGAACGTCAAGATTTAGCACATACATGAGTGTGTTATTTCTCTCCCTGTAAAAACATTGGAAAAGCATTAGAAATGATTTACTTTCAAAAGCTAACCTGTTACTATATGTTAGTGGTTTTGCTGGGTTCAGCACTAACAAGAGGTGTGATTTTAATATAGCATGCTCCATGTGTTTTAGTTTGCAGCCAGACACACATTAAGTGTTTGGTGTTAATGTGTCAAATAGTAGCTACGGATGGTATATTTTCTGATGTTTTTTAAAGTTAAATGATCTTAGCCAATAATAGATAAAAATAGTTTATGAACAGTTCTCATGGCTCCTAAGCCCACTATTCTTTTGCAATCGCATTGCATGTGAACTAAAGATTGAAGGATTTTAAATACAAAATCTTCACTGTACACTCTCCCTAAAAAACACAGGCTGCATGTTTAGTATACATCTGTAAACCACTCATTTAAGTAAATGGTTGCATTAGCTTCAGTGGGGTGGAAAAGGTAAACACATACCGTATTGAGTGAGAGGGCCCAACTGTGTTCTGTTTCACCCCAGTGGAAGGATTCTATACTGCAAGCCACCACAAATGTTGGTATAAAGTGTTAAGGACCCTCCTCATGCATTCAGAATGTTACAAGAGGTGTTCAGTTTCTCTCTTTATTTAAAGTTTAATTAAGACTGAAGTTACCTCTTTCAGTTGTCAGGAATTGCAGTCAGTTCTGTTCTGGGCAGACCACCAGAAGGATTTTTGCTTGGCATGCCACTGGTCTACCAGGAATGAACCCAGATTTTGAAACCCCTAAATTTATCATGTAAGGGGACAGTTGGCCCCTTACTAAAACTTTGTGGGTTTGTTTAGTTGGTTTCTCCCCATTCCAGGAGAGAGGGGGAAGGGTTGAGGAGTTGGGATCCTCGGACTGACAGGGCCTCTGGCCAATTAAAGAGCTCCAGACCAGGGTCAGTGGGAAGTAGCCAGCCCCCCAAGTCAGTCTGATTGACTAGGCATCATAGCAAATTAGGGAGCCCAAGCTCAGGTCCAGGCCTTCATGTGCATTGGGAGAAGTCAAGACAGAGGGAGCAGCCCCAGTGGGATGAGGAGTGGGGCTGAAAGCAGTGATAGGAAGAGCAGTGTGAAAGGCCAGAGGGAGCTGCTCAAAGACAGTGACACATATGAGGAGCCAGCACATGGGGTGAGGGTCAGTGCGGGGAGCAGGAACCCACCATGCAGCAGTGACACACCAGCTCCCTAAGTGGAGTTCCCACACACTGTAAGCCCCACAACTTCCTGTATGTCACAATTTCTTCAACACCTCAAGTCAGTGATCTGCTCAGCTACACAGAAGGAGTCCTCTCCCAAGCCAGGGTCAATACCAGATCCAGGATGGCTTGCTCTATATCCAGGGCTGCTTGTATGTTCCACTGGGACCCCCCCAGTTAGAGGTACTGTTGCCCTCTGCAATGCCAACCATGTTTCCACTGGGCAGAGTCTGCTCTATGCAAACTGTAGCTTCCACCCCCACCTCCACCCTGCCATACCTTTCAACCCCTCCAATCCCATAGCTGCTGACTGAGTGTGGCAGATCCATAAAGCTCAAAAAGACTCAAAAAGAACCATCTGGACAAGGCCAAGGAGGACTCCAAGTGGTAAGCCGACCACTGGTGCCAGGAAGGCTTGGTATTCACCACTGGGTGAAAAGTGAGGCTCTCAGCTTAAAACCTCCCCATCAACTGTCCATGTCATAAACTGGACCAAGCAATATCTCAGGCCATATTCAATCAGCCAGTTAATCAACCCAGTGACTATGATACTTCAGTTATCTAGATACCCCAAAATACACTCAGTGTTTCATGCATCATTGCTAAAACCCTATTTCAACAACACTTTTGCTCATCGGAATCAACCACTGCCCCCTCTGGTGTGGATCCAAGGACACAATGATGTAGGATATGATATGAAGAACGTATATTTTAGGTGTTGGGACATGTGAAAAGATGCCTGCTTGTCTGGCAAGGAAAGAGAACAGCCAGGTGAAAAGCTGAGCCAGCCACCTGGTCAGGTGAACAACTGGGTCAGCAACCTGATCAGGTAAACAACTTAGTCAACAGTCCAATCAGGTAAACAACCAAGTCAGCAAATTAATCTTAGTGTTAAATAGAAAAGTTTATACAATATATAATGAATAACTTTGTAACAATGTATTTAAGACAAGCACCTGAACGTGGGTGTGTGCATTTCACCCTGTGCTGTGCCCTGTTTTGGAGGATTACTCACTCACTGAAGCAACGAATAAATGATATACTTCTTCAGCTCAAGAGCCTGTCTGTGAACATGTGCTCCCTCTGGTACCTTGTGGACTGGGAGAGCTATGGCCTAGAAGAGCAATCCCGGGAGCTTTGTGTCCCAATACCATGCCCCTGACTTTGTGGCAGCCTTCCATAGAGCCCATCCAAATAAACCCAGGCCAGCAGGGGATACGGGGATAATGTAAGGTTATACAGCTCTAAAACCAAGGCCTGGCAGAGCGGTTAGGCAGCTGACCTCTCCATGCTGCCACCCAGCAGCAGCTATAACAAGCTTGTGCTTGGCAGCCATGACCCACTGTGGACATAGACCATGAGAAATCCCACCTCAGGGGGTCTGACAGGCAGCAGCCTCATGACTTCTGATTGGCTTCTTGCCCTATATCATCCTCAGGGGCATTCCAGGAAGTGTCCAAGCAACGCTATGGCTCTTCTGCAGCTGCCATGACCACTCCTGCTCCTTGCTTCTGCACTACTGGCTTCTACCTCTGCTTTGATTTGGACTTAATCTGCCCCTCAAGCCCTTTCTGCCACCTCCTTTCTGTATCATTGTGAACAATACCACTACCCTGCCTGTCACTTAGGCCTGTAACCTGGGCGTCATCTTTGACTCAGCCCTATCTCTACACCCTCACCTCCAGACTATGTCTAAATCTTATCTATTTCTTTCTCCATAAGACGTCTAAGATATGCCCTCTGTTATCCATCTACAAAGCTAAAACTCTCAGCAAAACTCTCATTATTTCATGTCTCAATTACTGCAACATCCTTCTCTCTGGCCTTGAAAAATGTAACCTTGTCCTGCTCTGATCCATTCAGAATGCTTCTGCCCATTACCCATTTTCCTAGCTCATTGCTTTGACTATATTACCCTTCTCTTTGAATCCTTCCCCTGGCTCCTCCCCTCTCTATTCAATCAAACATAAGCTGGTTGTATTCCCTTTCAAGGCCCTTCACAGTCAATTCCCACTGTACCTATCATTTCACATTTACTATCAAGCTGTTGATTGTTGACTCCGGTTGGCTGATAATGCCAGCCTCCACTGCTTATTTTTTAAATATTCGCACAAGTTCCTCCATGATTTCTCCCATACTTCCTCACATGCATGCAAGGCACTCCCCATAAACTTCCACCTCATTCTTCACCTTCAAATCCCTCCTCAAAATTCTCCTTTGCTGTGATACCAACAAAAAAACTTGACAATGGTTAGGATGTTGGGGTGCAAAGACCGCTGCATATCATGCTGAACAATATTGTCTCACTGTTTATTTGTACTCCCCTGCCTGTCTGTATCCATCTGTTGTCTTTTATGTTACAAGCTCTTTGGGGCAAAAACAGTCTTTTGGTTCTGTGTCTGTACAGCACCTAACATAGTGGTGTTCTGGTACAGGCGAGAGCTCTTAGGTGATATGATAATACAAACAATTAATAACCAAGGAGTAGTGTGTGCAAAGGCAGAATGTCCTTAATGCTGGGGCTTCTGTTCAGGGTGTAAGTTACAGCTCTGTCTTGGTACCTGTTAGCAAATATTAACTATTCTGCCCAAATCTTTATGGTGTTACCAAAGAGTGTATTTGAATAGAAAGGCCAGAGTGTTGGTCCATAACCTGTTAGTAACTTACATTCAGGAATTTGTTATGATTATTAGATTATAATTCATCATGGCTGGTACCTCCAAGTCTGTGGGAAAACAGATGTCCAGGAAAGAGACCCCCCTCGAACTACCAAAAGTGACTACAGAGATATAAGCAGGATTGTTTGATTGGTAAGGAACAATTGTTATTTCAGATGCTTTCTGTAATAATGAAATGGAGATACTTTAAAAGATGTTGTTGGGGGACAGTTGTTCTAGTGTTGAGAATTACCATTTTTACTTATCAATCATGTAACCTAAAGATACCATAATGGAAATTCCATAAGCAATTAGGTAAACAAAAATGTTAAAACATAACATGGCAAAATAGATCATGGGAAAGTATTCTTCCTTCCACAAAAGGAGTTTCTTTGTCTCACAACCTATAAGACAGAGGGCTTGAAACCTAGGTTGGGGAGTAAAACCTACCATCATCCCACTTGTTACAGAAGGAAGAGATACAGAGGCCAGCTCTTTACCTTACAACAAGTGTGGTAATGTATCTATTATTTCTCTATAGTGCTGTACTAATCTCTGATTAATAATCTTTGGTTAACTAATTCCATTTGAGCCTGCTATTTGACAAGCTTGAATTGTTATTAAATTCAAACACACAACACCTCCAAAGGATGCCTACTAAAGTCCCAAGGGGCCAATATGCAGCTGAATGGTGCAGAATTTCAGCATGTTTCACATGTCTCAGCCATGTTTTCTTTCTTCTGGTCATATCCCCTTCACCAGCAGAAGTAGTGGGAGGGGGATAGTATAGGGCCTTTGCTCTGGACACAACTGGAGGATCCACCTTGCGCTCAGGAGATTTTCCATGGCAGGATAGGCTGTGTTTGCCGCTGCCAATAAAGTTGGTTGGAAGTTTTATGACTGAAGAGTTTCACTGGAAAATGCAAGTTCCTTCAAACCTGAAATGTCCGATGAAAGCAAGTTGGGTTTAGTGAACTTTTGTCAAATTCAGGCAGTGTTCTGACAGAATCCTGTCTTCAGGGCTGTTTTCCTGCATGGTTCTCTGCCACCTCACCTGGTGGGATGCTGAAGAGCCTAGACTTTTTGGTTCCAGGGCAGCCTTGCCATGTGGAGTACCCCAGGACCAGAGTCCCCAGGACCAGGGTCCCCAGCTCTGGGGTAGCCCCACCATGCCAGGGCTTTCAGAGGTTCCAGGTTCCCTACTATGGAGCTAGGAGTGTGAAAGCTATATGTGGTTATATGTTTGGCTGCATGCCTGTGTTCTCCTTGCGTGCTGTCTGGCACAGCAGACCTTGAGCAAATCGCCCAATGACCACAAGATCCATTAAGGTACGAAGGCACCCGGCCAGGTTTATTGTCAACAAGCATGGTACTAGTATTCCGCAGACTCTACCAGACCACTAATACATGTATGCCTGTAACAATGGACCAGCTCAGTGAATGGAGGGACTTTCCATTTCTCCCTAAGCTAGACAGAGATACTCCCTTTGAGATTTCATTTTATAAATCAATACAAACAAATTATATACTGCCACTCTGATGTAGTTAGCTGACACCCTCTGACATAGCCAGCAACTATCTATTATCATTTACTTCTCTATCCATCACACTGTCATCCTGACCTTATCTTTAGGATGGGTCAGTGTGTTCCTGTTATCTTTAGGGAATGTGTTGGTTTCGAGGTATTCTAGTACCACCCTTCTGGAATGTGTTTGTGTGAGTGCTCTGTGTCTAGCACCTCTTATGAATGTGTGTTTTTGCAATAGCAGCCCTGTTCTTGCCAGATTCTATGAGCAGGGCCTCCCTCTAGCTCACAGCCTGTATTTGCTTTATATTGGAAATGTTCTGACTGCTACTTTAGCCCAGGCCTCTGCTACAAGGGCTTATGTTCTCAGGCCCTAGGCCCCAGGGCTCCTAGGGTTTCCAGGTTCCCCACTGCAGAGTTGGAAGCTTAGTGGTTCTGGGACAAGCTTCCAAGGCCCACTGTTCTGGGGTAGCACCTCCATACATACTGTTCTGGGCTGGAGACCCCAGGGTTTCCAGTCTGCTAGGCCAACTAGTTCCCTGGGCTGCCTGACAACTGACCAATGAAACTGATAATAAAGCCAATTTCATTCAGCAGTTACTGGTCCCAGGCAGAGGCTGATTAATATTTATTGGGGCCCTGGGCACAAGGAGCATTGGCCCTCCACAACCCCACCATGGGACCCCGCCCCTTGTTCCTCACCTTTCCCCCATGGTCTTGCCTCCTGGCCTCCTGCCTCCCGGAAGTCAGGCTGTGGTAAGAGCTGCTCAGGGACCCTGGACTGCTGTGGGGAGCTCTGGACCCTCCACCTGTCCAGAGTGGCATGCCCTGGGGGGCAGGGACATGGGCTCTCAGGGACCCTGGCTCCTCACCCAGGGGAAGTGGAGGGTCCAGGGCTCTCCATAGCTGCCTGGGCTCCCTGGGCGGCTCTTACTACAGCTCTTACTACCTTACTACAGTCTAGGGTGACCATGCATCCTGTTTTGGCCAGGACAGTCCCTTTTTTAAACCCTGCTCCCAACATTTTTGGCAAAACTGTACATTTGTTCATCATCAGCTGGCAAGAGCAAATGGGACGAATGCCCAGTTTTGCCAAAAAGGGACTTGGGACGGGGGCAGCTCCATGCAGGGGGGTGGAGAGAGAGGGGCTCGAGGGGCCCCTGGAAAGGAAGGTCTGTTTACAAATACAGGGAGAAAAGGAGCAGTGTGTATATATATTTAAGAGGGGAAATTTTGGCTGTCTAAAAGGCCCATTCAAATAGGGAAGGAATGAATGTGAGTAAGCATGAGAGGGGAGCAGAGAAAAGCCTAGATAGCTTATATATAATGTACTGGGCTGGCTGGAAAAGTCTTTTTTAAAAAAACAGCTATGGGGGAAAACCAGCTATTTATTGAAGACAACAAAGGAACCATGTACAATTTCTGCGCTTTATTTTGCTGCCTTTATTGTTTTAAATGAGTTAGAACTGCCTACCTTATTGCAATTGTTTTAATAAAGAAAAACAAGTAACGATTTAAAATACTTTAATTATTCCTGTTTAACTTAGATGTGATATGTAAATTTTCCTTTTTAAGTGGTTTGAGAAGCTAATATAGTCAGAGAATCTGAGCACAGACTGTGGAGCCAGAAAAATGAGTTCTCTTCATTGCTAGGTGATCTTTGCTTGTTGCACAACTTTGCATTGTATGAGTTTCCACATCATAAACTGATTTTTACTTACCTCCCAGCAGGGCATGAGGATTAATTATTTAGCTTTTATAAAGCAGCTTGAAGTTTAAAAACACTAAATATAAGCTACATAAATATAAGCTACAAAAATACTAGATTGTAAGGTGCCTTGTCTATTTACATGTCAAAGAATCTAAAACACTAATATAAAACAGGCCACATAGAAATAAATATGAATGAAAATAAATGGTTCAATGCACTAAAAATGTGGCTATCTTAAAGTTGTCATTTTGTCAATAAATTGTTTGGCTTTGAATTAATAACCATGCTGATACTTATGACCGTAGTTTTGAAACCTGTAGTTTCAGGTGAGTGAGTGTGGACAGCTGCAGCTGTCTGTACACATAATACAGCATTATGCCAGAGAACTCTGCCTAAGTGCCAAATATTGTAATAACTAAGACATGAGGTTTTCTGTTAAAACAGTATTGTCTCGTGGTTGTGTTGGAGACCAGCAGTCAGGACTCTTGAGTTCTCCAACTAGCAGTGATACTTGATTCAGTTTGTGCTTGACTGTAGGCAATTCACTTAACCTCTGTGTGTTTCACTACACCCATGTGTAAAATGCGGGGAGGAAGGAGAAGAGTTGGGGGGGCAGCTCCATGTGGGAGGGAGTGGGGAAGGAGAGGGGGACTCGGGGGGCTGCTCAGTGCAGGAAGGAGAGGGGCTGGGGGGCAGCTCTGCATATGAGGGAGGGAGAAGGGGAGGGACTCGGGGAGGGAAGCTCCGCATGTGAGGGAGGGGGGAGGGAGAGGGGTTTGGTGGGCAGCTCCGTGAAGGAGAGAGGGGGGAAGAGGGATGGCAGCCCCGCACAGGAGGGAGGGGGAAGGAGAGGATCTCGGGGCTCCACATAGGAGCAGAGAGGAATATGGTCACCCTACAGCTCCTGCGTCTGGCCTAGCCAGGGTGTGGGGCCTCAGGCAGAAGAGTAGGAGCAGGGTGGCAGGGCCCCCTGGTGGGGAGAGAGGAGGAGCAGGGAAGGGAGGCAGAATCCGATGATTCTGTGGTGGCCCCCCAATTAGGGTTGCCAGGCATCTGGTTTTCGACTGGAAGGCCTGGTCAAAAAGGGACACTAGCGGCTATGGTCAACATCGCTGACAGGGCTGTTAAAAGTCTGGTTGTCTGCCCGCAGCGGGGTAGGCAGGGTGCCTGCCTGGCTCCACGTGGCTCCTAGGAAGTGGCCAGCATCTCTCTGGCTCCTAGGCATAGAGGAAGCCATGGGGGGTGCATGCGCTGTCCCCACCCTGAGTCTGGAACCGCAGCCAATGAGAGCTGCGGGGGCGGCCCCTGTGGGCAGAGGCAGCGTGCAGAGCCCCCTGGCCACGCCTCTGCCTAGGGGACGCAGGGACATACTGGCCACTTCTGGGAGCTGTGTGAGGGAAGCACCACCTGGAGCTTGCACTCCAAACCCCCACCCACACCCCAACCCCCTGCCCCAGCCCTGAGCCCTCTCCTGCACTGAAACTCAAGCCCAGAGCCTCGTCCTGCACCCCCACTGCATTCCAAATGCCTCGGCCCCAGTCCAGAGCCCTCCTGTACCCCAACCCTTCGTCTCCGGCTCCACCCCAGAGCCCATGCCCCCAGCCAGAGCCCTCACCCCCTCCCACACCCCAACCCCCTGCCCCAGCCCAGAGCCCCCTCCCACTCTCCAAACCCCAGGGCCCCAGACTGGAGCCTCCTTCTGCACCCCAAACCCCTCATCCCTGGCCCCAGCTGGAGCCCTCATCCCCTCCCACACCCCAACCCCCTGCACCAGCGCTGAGCCCCCTCCTACACCCTGAACCCCTCATTTCTGGCTGCACCCTGGAGCTTGCACTCCCAGCCCAGAGCCAATATGCCCTCCCACACTCCAACCTCCTGACCCAGGCTGGAGTCCCCTCCTGCACTCTGAACTCTCATTTCTGGCCCCTCCATGGAGTCTGCATCCCCAGCCCAGAGCCTGTACCCCCTCCCAAACCCCAACCCCTGCCCCAGCCCAGTGAAAATGAACAAGTGAGTGAGGGTGAGGGAGAGTGAACAATGGAGGGAGGGGACATGGAGTGAGCAGGGGAGACCTTGGAAACGGGGCGTGGCGTAGCCGCAGGGCAGGGCAAGAGTGTTCAGTTTTGTGCAAATAGTTGGCAACCCTACCCCAGTTGGCCGGGGCCCCCTGGGCACAGGCCCGTGGGCCCATACAGTAATCCACCCCTGGTCCCAGGGAGCATATTGTGTTTTGGAAATGTGTTGGTGTTGCTGAAACAAAACTTTGTCAGGATTTTTGGTTTGAGGATATTTTAAAATATCAGAATTTCTTGTTGAACTGGAGATCCCAGGTATCAGCCAGCTCTACTTCTAGTGGTTTGGTGTCACATGTCTTCATTGCACTGCAGGATCCAGCCCTTTGTTTCTAAAAACTTTTGTTTTAGGTTCCTTGTGTCATTTCATGTCAACCATTTATATCATGAAATTATAAAAAGTGATGTGATGTAATGATGCAATTTAGTGTGATGGGTCACTTTAAAATTTTACCCTAGGACCAAAGAATAATATGATCTTCTGAAATATCACCATTTTGGAACCAATGGCTTTCAGATATAATGCCACCTTTATATTTAAGCTGTAAAATATCCTACTTTCACCTCCTGTCAAACTTCACAAAATCTAGTGTTGGTTCAATGTTCCATTTAGCTGCCCTGCATTTTTCCTTTTTATATTCTTTTCCATCATTGTTGATTACCAAGATGTGATGAATTGTTAGATCATAAAAACATAAGTACTGGCCACTTGAATCAACTTTCTTTTCAGCAAAGAACAGCTCAGCAATGGCTTTCATTCCTTCTTAAAGAGATTTCTCTTCATGCCATCTAGAATGAATTAGTTTATAAACAAATACCTTACAGCTTTATAGCCCAATTTTGCAGAGCCTCCAGAAGGGGACTAAGATTCTTAGCAGCTGGAGGTTCTTGGCACCCCTCTGGAGGCATTCAGCATATACAGAATTGGGCATTAGTTACAGTACTTTGCATATGAAAAATATTCATTTGATGCACTGGGGGGTTAATCTGTATGACGTTTTCTATTGGTTACATCTGTTCCAAGTACAATATCTTCCAATATCGTAATTAGAGGTGTTTCATCCTTGCTTTGTAAACAATATAGAAGAGGTACCTTTGCTTAATCTAGTGAAAAGTAAATACAAAAAGATGTCTTGGCATGAGATTTCTTGAAAAAGGTTTTGTTCTTTTTTTATTGAAAAGTCTCTCTGTGACACTTAGTCAATGCTGCTTATTTATCTATCCATTGGTATTTCTATAGTGCTTGTCATAATATCAG
Organism: Chelonia mydas; assembly: GCF_015237465.2. Lineage (NCBI taxonomy): Eukaryota > Metazoa > Chordata > Testudines > Cheloniidae > Chelonia > Chelonia mydas. The sequence goes on from NC_057849.1 coordinate 296,176,248, forward strand.
CTTCCTCTGCCTCACTGCAGCAAGCAGCATGGTCCACTCTGCCACTTCCAGCGGTGTCTGCTTTGAGGGTGATGGGGAGGTATAGAGAGAGGCAGAGAAGGGGTGCTGGGGACATGGGTGCACAGAAGAAGCAGTAGGTATATACGCAAAAAGAAAAAGAGTACTCGTGGCACCTTAGAGACTAACCAATTTATTTGACAGGTTTCAGAGCATAAGCTTTTGTGAGCTACAGCTCACTTCATCGGATGTATATAAGGACACTCTGGGAATAGAGGGAGTAAATACAGATTAGCTGTTGGGGACACAGGGGTGCTTAGATATTGAGCTACAGAGAGAATGCTCTGGACCCAGGGAGCACAGTAGGGGTACTAGATGTGGAGCAAAAGGACAAAGGAGAGCAGAAGGGGTGCTGTGGGCATAGAGAGGCCAAAGGTATACCAAGGCATGGGGTGAAAGTAAAGAGTGGTGCGGGAAGTGCAAGGAGTAGGTTTGGCCAAAAAACAAGAATTGCATTTTGAAAAAAAAAAAACCACCAATGTTTTGGGATTTGTTTTTGTTCCACATCAGGACAAAACCAAGACCTAGGAAAAACTATTGTAGAAAAAGAAGTAGAGAATACCCCCCCACACCCAGAATAATTCAGTGGTCAGGGCACTCATCTGGGATGGAGGAGACCCAGGTTCAAATCCCGGCCCTGCCTGATTCAAATCAGGGACTTTGAACCTCATCACCTACAACCTGACTCATAGAATCAGTCTCTCTCTCTCTCTGGTCCCATGATTAGTGATTTATACACAGTGTGACAGCTCTGAAAGGAGAGATTGAGAGAGGCATCCCATACAGTCTCTTTCTCCATCAAGCTCTCCCGTTAGGGCTGTTCCACTTGTATAAAGATTTATTCACTGGATCAGAGAGAATCAGGAAGTTAAATCAGGGTCTCCCATGTTCCTAACCACTGGACTATTGGCTATTCTGGGTGTCATAGGGTGCCCTTGTCTGAAGTACCCTCCTGAAGCAGGCCATAGAATGACAGGCACACCTGCCTCCATTTCCCCTCCCATAGTCTCCAGGAACTTTAGGGTCAAGTTTTATTGCTTAAATAATACCCCTCTTGGGAGCTGGTTTATTATCAAAATAATGTACAAATGGTCCAAAACATAAGTCCCTACACATAGTCCATTTATAATCCTAGTGTGTGTAGTCCTTAAAACTCTGCTCTTCCCAGGGGGAACTCTTCTGGGAGTCCTTCCCGACTGTCTTCCACCATACCTAGGCTGCTTGTCAGTTCTCTCCTGTCCTTTTGCTAGAACAGCCACCCCAGCCCTTCCAGCTGGAGTGGACCCCTGCTCTTCCCAGAATGACACCCCCCCCAGCTGCTCTGCTAGGAGAACAACCTCATCAGAGGAGCATCCCTCATTCCCCCTGGCCCTCTCACTGTTCCCTTGGGTCCAGTTTTCCAGTGTGGAAATGTCAGCAGGTGACCCGTTTTGCTGCTCCCCTGCCTTCAGCACTCTCCAGTCCTCGGCTTTGGCACTCCTGTTTAGGAGTCTGCAGCGAACTCCCTCTGCTGCTGTCTGGCCTTGAGCCCTCCGGCCCTGGCTATCTGGTTTGGGGAGGTCAATCAGCAAACCACTCTTGCTGCTCTCCTGCCTTCATCCTTCCTCCAGGAACCACCTACAGCTCCTGAAGAGAACTCCTCCAGCCCCCTGTGAATCTATGGACTCCCAGGCAGCTCTCATCTGCCCCTTTCCTGACTGACTCAGTCTGTGCTCCAAGGCAACCCTCATACAATGGGTCTATCCTCCTCTGGGGCCCAGGTGTCTTCTTTTGAGCTCAACTGGGAAGCAGCTAATGTGTCACAGCTACACTGGCCCTGCTTCCTCTCAAAGGGCCAGTGTCACCCAGTGATGGGAGGGTCTTTCTTGCTTTGACCAGAAATTTCAACCTGGATCTGAGATACCTTCCTGATGAACATTTTGTCAATACAAATACATTTCCTTAAAGTTTTGCTTTTGACAAATTGGAAATGGATGTTTTCAAGGGTATACAGCTCTCTGATTGCAGGAGCAGACCTCTCAGTAAGTCAGGAGAGAGCCCAGCTTCAGGGTAGATTATAAAGGAGGCTCCTTGATCTTGCTCAGAGAAATCCTCCAGCCATGACTGGAAGTTGCTCGATTTGTTATACATGGCAATGAGTTTTGAGGGAGCTGAAAGGTATGAAAGGGGCTATTGTGCAGAATCCCTAGTATTACTTTCCACAGCCACTATCCACTAGATAAAGGCTTTTTAATTTTTGTTTACTAAATCATGGCATTGTTTCCATGAAGGGTCTGTGGGCTGAGACCTGTAGAAATGTATTTCTTCTTGAATAAAGCCCATAAATAATAATGGGTCAGAAAATCATTCGATAAATTGAGCGTGTCTTTCTAAGTTGAAAATAGCATGAAGGGCTTTCAATGTTTATTACCCCATATATATTTATCCTCTATTCATATTGCTTCAGGTATAGCCAGTGTTAATGTGGGGGCAGGGGCTCCCTCAACCGCCTCCACACACTGCTGTTCATTATTTATTCTGTCTTTCTCTCCACTTTGCATCTCATGAGGGGTTCTCTGAGTCAAACAGGCAAAAGAAAGGTCTACTCCCCTCTCTAGCCCTTATGAGAGAGGTGGATCAGGATGAAAACAAAGAAAGGCAAAAGTGGCCTGTCTCTCAGGCAGTCTTTCTGGATTCAGCTTTATGTGTCTGGTCTTGTAAGAGTCTATTGCCCCTTATTGGGGCCTATCTTCTGCTCCTCCTCTTGAGGAAGCCTGTTTTGCAGGTGGTCTGTTCAGCTTTGGGAGCAGTGTGGCCTTTGACTGTTTCCTTCTCGGCTCATTTGCCTCTGGGTCTCTGAGGTTGAGTCTCTGAGGTGGAGCAGACTTCCTCCTGTTCACCACCCCTTTCTGTGGCAGGTTTCCATTTTAAGCTCCCCCGCTTCCAGGCAGAAGGAGCCTTGACGGTGCACCTCATTAGTGCTGATCAGGCCCAGAAGAACCGGTTAGTCGCCTCTTCATCAGAGTGAGGGCATGTCCCTTCAGAGGTACATTATACTAATGGACTAGGGCCATCAAGGAGACCAAAACTATCATAAAATACAATTGTAATTGACCTACAGAATAGTTGTGTTTTATGTGAGCAAAAATAAAAAAGGAAAGTTTTCATATCCTAACAATGAGTCTTCACCAGAGACTGCTTGGTAGGATTATGTGAATATTGCAAAAAAACTTCAGACTTCTGAGAAGATAATGATGCTTATTCACTAGCCTGCTTTGCTGATTTACCTGAGTCTAACTCACGTTTGTATGATGGAAAAAAAGTAGTCCGTACTGTCCAAAACTACTTTTTCTCCCCACTTTCCTAAATTGTCAACTGAACCATTAAACATATAAGATGTCTCCGATGAGACTCTCACAGTTTGATTTCAAGTAGAGAGGACAAGAAAGAGGTATACCTCATTATGTAACTGTGTACTGGCATATGCTATATTCTCATTATTCCTATTAGTGCTCAAGTACCCAATGGCACTATCTTGAATAACATCTGTCTCTAAAGAGGTCATTCCAGCAGTATAACCATTGCTTTATTTCTTCAGTAACTACTCGTTTTCATGCTCCCAATGGTGAAATCTAGAAATCTATTGCGGTGGCTTTGTGTTAGAGCAGCATGGAGGCAGTAGCATATTTAAAATTATCGTTATGGCCACTGGGAAAACTTCACAGTTCACAGTTTGATTCTAGTTTGTATGAGCTTTTCTGCTTTTTCATTGCTCATTTTAACTCCCCAAAAGCCCTGATTCTGCAAAATTAGTCTGGAAACATAACAAGAAGAGGGTTTTTTTCTTTTTCCAGTGAGATTTCTGGCACTTCTACCTCTATTCACGGATGAGAACTTTTCCAATGGTATTCTAGCATTTCTGGATCCAATTTAGGCTTGAAACTGGATGTGAAAAAGACTATATAAACATTTACAACCTTTAAAAGCATCATATTGTGAGGCCTTTCTAGAAATGGGTGAAGGTTCAGTGGTTTTATTTTTTCCAAGTCATCCATAACCAAACATTTGTTCCCATCTGCCATGGGGAATGCTTATAATAAAAACTATCCAAATCACCTCTTCTGACTACAATACAGATAGTACCTGTCAGATCACTCAAATCACTTGATTCAAACCTTATAGACCCCTAGTCTACATCAATTCATCTAGAGCATTGTAAACAAAAAAGTTGTTTTACAAAGGAAGTGGGATGTAAATTTTCTGAGGAGGGTATGTATACTTAATCACTTCCAAGTTATTGATTCAAAATGTTGATGGGGAAATGTAGGTGTAACATAAAAAATAAAATGCTATAGCACGATAGCCTAGACATCACCACAACATGTGAATGCAGATCCCCAGTGCTCTTGTAGAATTCCATCATGTTTCTCAAGCCATTATTTTTCTATTCTTTTCAGCACAACACATGCAGTGTACCAATATCGAAAACTTTGAAATGTGCAAGCTTGCATTTGACCACTCCAAAGCTATGGAGTTTATTCCTGCTATTGACCAGCAGTCACCCAGGTCCCAGTCTCATGCTGAGCAGATGCCCTACAAGGTCTTTGCACATTGGATAATCAAATATTTATACAGCACATACAGGAAGTACACTTACATTTCACTGAAGATGATTTAATAAATTCTATATTATTTCCACAATGAAACAGAGCCACTTCCAAATGCGCTCAATTATTCATGCCCTAATTTGCAAATACTTCAAGGAATCCTTATCTGGCAATGCATACTACTCCTGTAGCTGCTGGGAAGGAACGAAATAATTCCCCCTATATATAGTAGATATGTGATAATAAGTGATTCCCTAATCTCACAATTACATGTTCAGTGGCAACTCCTGGCTAATCTAGAAAGCAATGATAATCCATACATATGTATAATTGTCCTCTGGATGATCTTCCCAATTAAAAGACTCATATATTTTATTTAATTTTAAATATATGTTAAATTTGAGGCAAGGATGATAACAAAGACAATTGAGACTCCATCCTAAAGCAATATGGGACATATGATGAAAAAACATTGCACTATCCTTGCCTACAGGCAGTCCCCCAACCTGAAGCAAATACTCACCAACAACCACATACCACACAACAGAACCACTAACCCAGGAACCTATCCTTGCAACAAAGCCCGTTGCCAACTGTGCCCACATATCTATTCAGGGGACACCATCACAGGGCCTAATAACATCAGCCACACTATCAGAGGCTCGTTCACCTGCACATCCACCAATGTGATATACGCCATCATGTGCCAGCAATGCCCCTCTGCCATGTACATTGGTCAAACTGGACAGTCTCTACGTAAAAGAATAAATGGACACAAATCAGATGTCAAGAATTATAACACTCATAAACCAGTTGGAGAACACTTCAATCTCTCTGGTCATGCGATTACAGACATGAAGGTCGCTATCTTACAACAAAAAAACTTCAAATCCAGACTCCAGCGAGAAACTGCTGAATTGGAATTCATTTGCAAATTGGATATTATTAATTTAGGCTTAAATAGAGACTGGGAATGGCTAAGTCATTATGCAAGGTAGCCTATTTCCCCTTGTTTTTTCCTACCCTCCCCCCTCCCAGACGTTCTGGTTAAACTTGGATTTATGCTGGAAATGGCCCACCTTGATTGTCATGCACATTGTGGGGAGAGTGGTCAGTTTGGATGAGCTATTGCCAGCAGGAGAGTGAGTTTCTGTGTGTGTTTGGGGGGGGTGAGAAAACCTGGATTTGTGCTGGAAATGGCCCACCTTGATTATCATGCACATTATAGGGAGAGTGGTTACTTTGTATGAGCTATTACCAGCAGGAGAGTGAGTTTGTGTGTGTATGGGGGTGGGGGGGTTAGAAAACCTGGATTTGTGCTGGAAATGGCCCACCTTGATTATCATGCACATTGTAGGGAGAGTGGTCACTTTGGATAAGCTATTACCAGCAGGAGAGTGAGTTTGTGTGTGTGTTTTTTTTTGGAGGAAAAAAAAAGGGGGGGGTGAGAAAACCTGTATTTGTGCTGGAAATGTCCCACCTTGATTTTCATGCACGTTGTAAGGAGAGTGGTCACTTTGGATAGGCTATTACCAGCAGGAGAGTGAGTTTGTGTGTGTGGTTTTTGGAGGGGGGTGAGGGGGTGAGAGAACCTGGATTTGTGCAGGAAATGGCCCACCTTGATTATCATACACATTGTGAAGAGAGTGGTCACTTTGGATGAGCTATTACCAACAGGAGAGTGAGTTTGTGTGTGGGGGGGCGGAGGGTGAGAAAACCTGGATTTGTGCTGGAAATGGCCCAACTTGATGATCACTTTAGATAAGCTATTACCAGCAGGAGAGTGGGGTGGGAGAGGTATTGTTTCATGGTCTCTGTGTGTATATAATGTCTTCTGCAGCTTCCACAGTATGCATCCGATGAAGTGAGCTGTAGCTCACGGAAGCTCATGCTCAAATAAATTGGTTAGTCTCTAAGGTGCCACAAGTACTCCTTTTCTTTTTGCGAATACAGACTAACACGGCTGTTACTCTGAAACATTGCACTATATGTTTAACACTGCAATATTGCAACATTGCAATATTTTTAAATACTCTCCAAAGGTGGACTGAAAACATTTTTTGGGGACAGACTGACCCCTCACCCCCAAAAGACCAATCCTACACCAGTTGCTTACGTAATCCTTATAGATACAAGTAATAGGCGCATATAACATTTACTGAATTAGGCTCCAATATGTAATGCAAGACCCACCATTTTCCTGTTGCGTTCTTGTTGCTCTGACAGCCAGAATGGTTGACTGTTGCCTAAGCACTACATTAAACATTAATTGGAGTGGTGTACACAATTAAGATGCATTTGCAAATAGCTCCCACCCAGCACAAGTATGGAGTATTGTGTGTATCAGCAGAATGTAATAAAAGGAGAAAGAAATGGGAAAGAATCTTAACTCAGTGAGTGCTGATGCATAGCCTCCAAGGGTCCATCTACACTGCAATAAAAGACCTGTGGCACTGAGTCTCAGAGCCTGGATCAATTTACTCTGGCTTCGGCTGCAGGATTAAAAATAGCAGGGTAGACATTTAAGATTTCAGAGCCTGGGCTCCAGCTCCATCTACTCTTCTACTTTTAGCCCCACAGCCTGAGCCCTGCAGTGCTGCAGGTTTTTTTATTGCAGTATAGACATATCCCAAGTGACTTTTAGAATCATAGACTCATAGAATATCAGGGTTGGAAGGGACCTCAGGAGGTCATCTAGTCCAACCCCCTGCTCAAAACAGGACCAATCCCCAACTAAAGCGTCCCAGCCAGGGCTTTGTCAAGCCTGACCTTAAAAACCTCAAAGGAAGGAGATTCCACCACCTCCCTAGGTAATGCATTCCAGTGTTTCACCATCCTCCTAGTGAAAATGTTTTTCCGAATATCCAACCTAAACTTCCCCACTGCAACTTGAGACCATTACTCCTCATTCTGTCAACTGCTACCACTGAGAACAGTCTAGATCCATTCTCTTTGGAACCCCCTTTCAGGTAGTTGAAAGCAGCTATCAAATCCCCCCTCATTCTTCTCTTCCGTAGACTAAACTATCCCAGTTCCCTCAGCCTCTCCTCATAAGTCATGTGTTCCAGTCCCCGAATCATTTTTGTTGCCCTCCGCTGGACACTTTCCAATTTTTCCGCATCCTTCTTGTAGTGTGGGGCCCAAAACTGGACACAGTACTCCAGATGAGGCCTCACCAATGTTGAATAGAGGGGAATGATCACGTCCCTCGATCTGCTGGCAATGCCCCTACTTATACAGCCCAAAATGCTTCTTGCCAACAAGGGAACACTGTTGACTCATATCCAGCTTCTCGTCCCCTGTAACCCCTAGGTCCTTTTCTGCAGAACTGCTGCCTAGCCATTTGGTCCCTAGCCTATAGCAGTGCATGGGATTCTTCCGTCCTAAGTTTAGGACTCTGCACTTGTCTTTGTTGAACCTCATCAGATTTTTTTTGGCCCAATCCTCTAATTTGTCTAGGTCCCTCTTTATCCTATCCCTACCCTTCAGCGTATCTATCACTCCTCCCCATTTAGTGTCATCTGCAAACTTGCTGAGGATGCAGTCTACACCGTCCTCCAGATCATTAATGAAAATATTGAACTAAACCGGCCCCAGGACCGACCCTTGGGGCACTCTGATTGATACCGGAGGCCACCTAGACATGGAGCCATTGGTCACTACCCATTGAGACTTTTGCTTGTTAACAGGAGCAAGGTCAAAGAGGAGTGCCTCACTTCCAGTTGCTGATACTACTGAGGGGTCAAGGTGAGTCATTTTACCCATGGTACTGGCTATTTGATGCACCAGCTCCTCTATTCAGCTGCTCCTCTACTGAGCTTCTGATCAACCAATGATCCTGTGACTAGGCTCATTGGCTGATCAAAAATGAAGGTAGCACCATGTGGCTGGTAGATGAAGAGGCTCTTGCCCTGTTTCAGAAATTTTATGGCCAGAAGGGACCATTAAAATAACCTGGTTGGACCTTCTGTATATCACAGGCCATAACTCTTGGTTGAGCTACAGCATATCTTTTAGAACAAGATCCAATCTTGAATTAAAGGCTTCAAGTGATGGAGAATCCTCCACATCTCTTTACTTTTCTGTTAACATATACACCTTATTTCCAGTTTTAATTTGTCTAACTTCAACTTCCAGCCATTGGATTTTATGCTTTGTTAGCTAGATTACAGAGCTCTTTTCTCATGCAGGTACTTATAGACCATGACCAAGTCACCTTTCAACCTTTCTCTGTGATAAATTATATAGATTTGAATTTCTTAACACTCTACTGCAAAGCAGATTACCAGCCTTTGTGGCTCTTTTCTGAACCCTCTCCATTTTTTCAAAGTCTATTTGCAAGCATTGGCACAGAAAGAATATAGCATTCAAAAATGGTCTCACTAATCCCATTGGTAGTAGCCTGGTTCGCCTCTTCTATCCTCAGAGTCACATATTTGTCCACAACCAACCCAAAAATAACAGAATCTACAGCCAAAGTATTCCTGTGGTTATTTTATGTTTTCAAATTAACCATGGGTGAGTGCACTGCAAACTATGAATAACGTGACTTTCAGGAAAAATCTCCATGCTAAATTGTCAAATTTAATAAGTGGCTTACGTTTTGAAAAATATATTTCAAAGAAAAAAGTGAGTTTCTAGCCCTCTTTAAAAATGAAAAGATTCGTTATGCTAAACTTTGAAAGATCAAAAAAAAAAATCTGGGGACTCTCTCTCAGAGACCCCTCAAATCATCATTGCCTATGTGTGGAGAATCCACAAATGCAAGATTCATAATCAACACTGTTAAACTAAATGTTAGAAAAAAATCTTGTAAAATGTTCTGATAGGATTAGGTCCCATATTTAAGCAATGATAGTGCTTCTCTACAGTACATAAGCAGACAAATAGCATTTAACTCAGTAAATGATTAGGTTGTTGATTGAGTCACTTATTGATTTATTCACCATTTATCCCTGGTTTTTCTTTGCAGAAAATATGATTATAATTATTACCTCTCCATTAAAAATGTATTTCTGTGGCTGGGAATGCTGCCATCCATTTAAAGAACTCCTTTCACTGTAAACAATTGTTGCTTATCACAAATTTAAGGTGAAGGAAAATTCATTGATTCAGATTCCAAGGCCATTGTGATCATCTCTTCTGACGGCCTGCACAATAGAGGCTAGAGAACTTCCTCAAAATAATTTCTAAAGTATACTTTTTAGAAAAACACCCTGCCTTGATTTAAGAATTGTCAGTGAGGGAGAATCCACCATGACCCCTGAAAATTGTTCCAGTGGTTAACTACCCTCACTGCTAAAAACTTATGCCTTATTTCCAGTCTGAATTTGTCTAGCTTCAACTTCCTGTCATTGGATTGTGTTGTATCTTTCTCTGCTAGATTTAAGAGTCCATTATTAAATATTTGTTCTCCATGTAGGTACTTATAGGCTGAAATCAAGTCACCTTTAACCTTCTTTTAGTTAAGCTAAAGAGACAGAAAGAGCTCAGTCACCAGATGGCACGTTTTCTAATGCTTTAATCATTCTTGTGACTCTTCTCTGAACCCTCTCCAATTTGTCAAAGTCCTTCTTGAATTGTGGAAACCAGAACTGGGCAGTATTCCAGCCATGGTCACACCAGTGCCAACTACAGAGGTAATATAATCTCTCCACTCCTAATCAAAATTCCCCTATTAATGCATCTAACAATCACATTAGCTTTTTTTGCCACAGCATAGCACTGGGAGCTCATGTTCAGCTGATTACTCACCATGTCCGCAAAATCTTTAACGAAGTCACTGAGTACCAGGATAGAATCCCCCATTCTGCAAGTATGGCCTACATTCTTTGTTCCTAGAATTATACATTAGTCATATTAAAATGCACATTGTTTGGTTGTACCCAGTTTACCAAGCGATCCAGATCTCTCTGTATTAATATTCTGTCCTCTTCATTATTTACCACTCCTACAAGTTTTGTGTCATCTGCAAACTATGAACGGTTATTTTATGTTTTCATCCAGGTCATTGATAAAAATGTTAAATAACATAGGGCCAAAAATTGATCTTTCTGAGTTTCCACTAGAAACACACCTGCTTGATGATGATTCCTTGTTTACAGTAACATTTGAAGCTTATTTGATAGCCAGCCACATCCATGTAATGGGTTCCATATTAATTTTATATTGTTCTAGGTCTTTAATTAAAATGTTGTGCGGTACTAAGTCAAATGCCTAACAGAAATCTAAGTATATTTTATCAGCACTATTACCTTTTTCAACTAAACTTGTAATCTCATCAAAAAAGATATTCAGTTATTTTGACAGGATTTCTTTTGTATAAAACCATGCTGATTGGCATTCATTACATTGCTGTCCTTTATTTTTTTATTAATAAAGTCCCATTCTTAGATATCTACATTGCTAATGACTAGGTTAGCCCATTCTTGATTTTTGATATTACCATTATTTTGGTCCTTTCTTCATTCAATTTTAATCTCCACCTTCTGGCTGTTGTGTACAAGTTGGTGCTGCTTTTTGGTTGTATTCTTGCATATGTATTATCATTACAATATCATTACAATATCGTCTGCAAAGTCAAGATGATTGATAATTTGCCCTGATATCATGCAGCTTCCACAAATGTTAGGAAGTTGGACAAGATGTTTTCTAAGTGTAAAACACTCTGTCGACTCACCATTGACTCTTACTGCATGCCAAGCTATGTTACACAGACTCTGCAGTATTTGAATGAGCTTGCTGCTAAAAATGTAATACTTGAATACTTTCCACATAGCCTCTCTGTTAATGGAGTCAAATGCTTTCTTAAAGTCAATGAATGTGCAAAACTTTGAACTCCGTGTCTCTCCAACAATTGATGAAAAACAAATCACAGAATCATAGAATATCAGGGTTGGAAGGAACCTCAGGAGGTCATCTAGTCCAACCCTCTGCTCAAAACAGGACCAAATATCTGATCTACAGTGTCCTGTCAAAAGCCCCAGACAGGATTTCATCTGCTCTTCTTTTCATGCTACAAAATACCTTGCTAGGAATTCTTATAAGACTTATTACTTGGTAGTTATTGCAATCCATTGGGTCACCTTTCTTAAAGAGTGGCACAATATGAGTATTATAGACTCATAGATTTTAAGACCAGAAGGGAACATCATGATCCTCTAGTCTGACTTCCTTCACATTGTAGGCCACAGAACCTGACCCATCCACTACTGCAATGGATCCATAATCTGTGTCTGAGTTACTGGAGTTCTCAGTCATGAATTAAAGATTTAAAGTTATAGAGAATCCACTATTTACTGTAGTTCAGATCAGCAAGTGACCCGTGCCCCATGCTGCAGAGGAAGGTCTGAGCATTGCTAGTTTTCAGGGGCTTCATCCTTTTTCCAAATGAGGTAAAATAGTGTGCAAAGGAATATGACCATGCCTCTTCCTCTCAGTTTTAACATGTCAGGCTCTATACTGTCTGGACCAGGTGCCTTGTTGCTTTTCAGGGACCTGATTGTGACTTCAATTTCCACATATGTGTTCTTCATTATTACCTTCACAATTGATGGCCTCAAGAACAGCTGCAACAACTTGACTACTCATCTTCAAAATATTCTTTCCATCTTTTGGGCTTTTGATCTTTATTTACTATATAGATCCCATGAACATTTTGAAGCTGATTTCTTACAGATGTTAACTTCTTTGATAGTAATCTAACTTTCTACAAAACTTTCATGCATTGCATTTTTAAAGTGTATTTCAAGCTCTTTGCCTTTTCTGTTAAACCTGTCTTTCTTAGCCTTTGTAATCATTCTTTTTAGTTCTTTGGCGAGCTGTCTATATTTGTTTTTTTGCTCAGGGCAATCTTCAACTTTCAGATGTTCTCGATACACTTCCTCTTTTGTTTTTGATAGATTTTCAATCTCTGATGTCAACCAATCTTTCATTTTTAGATATGATCTCATCCCTAGAACCTCCTTGCTTGGGGTATGAATGATGTCTCTCACTTCTGCCCAGAATTGTTCTATTGTTGTCTTCCCTAGAAGAGAGAACAAATCAGCCACAGATGGTATTCTGAAAGGTTACTGTAGTGTATGTATTAGTCAAAACTTCGATACTATAGACTCTCTTGTCTTTTTTGTAAAATTTGAAGTATTAAGTCTGAACCTGGCCAGTACAAATACTGCCCAATGGTCTATGTCTGAATTACACTTTTGTGGATCACGCAATCTAGTACACTTGTTTTCAAGCATTGTCTCACTAAAATGAAGTCAGTCATATTTTTTGAAGTACTATTGTTAGAATTCTATGTTTCTTTATGGACTTGCGTGGGCTGAAATGCTGTGTTTGTTATGAACAAGTCATTGATAGCAGAGAACTGAAGCAATCTATGGCCTTTCTCACTTTTTGATCCTATTCCTTCTTTTTCCCATGATGTTCTTCCAGTCTGTGTTATCATAATGGTATTAAATTATTATGGGGATGTTTGTACATAACTTAATGAAGATTTGTGCTATAAACCATTGACTTTGTCTATCTGGTGAGGAGACAATTATTTCCTAAAGCATTCTTCATCCAAAGAACAAACAAAATATTCTGTACAAAGATACCTACCATTAGAACTTTGGTAACAGAACACATTTTTTTTACTTCATGACATTTTATGTGAGAAAATGTCTCCATCCTGTTTCTGGTGATTTTGCACACTGAAATACTATTTCTTCTGGGAAACTTCAAGACAGTTTATATGTTTTGCAATTTTGAGCAAAATCTCCAAAAGTAGAAATTAGGAAAAGTTAGTGACATCATTGAACCTCAGTTTTCAATTTATTGCCATAAATGTTCAAAGCTAACATCACAAGAAAAGTTTCAGAGTAACAGCCGTGTTAGTCTGTATTCGTAAAAAGAAAAGGAGTACTTGTGGCACCTTAGAGACTAACCAGTTTATTTGAGCATGAGCTCTCGTGAGCTACAGCTCACTTCATCGGATGCATAGCATATCGTGGAAACTGCAGAAGACATTCTATACACACAGAGACCATGAAACAAAACTTCCTCCCACCCCACTCCCCCGCTGGCAACAGCTTATCTAAAGTGATCATCAAGTAGAGCCATTTCCAGCACAAATCCAGGTTTTCTCACCCTTCCCCCCCCACACACACACATACAAACTCACTCTCCTGCTGGCAACAGCCCATCCCCCTTTGAAACCCCTCTTTATAATGCGCATGATAATCAAGGTGGGTCACCTTGATTATCATGCGCATTATAAAGAGGGGTTTCAAAGGGGGATGGGCTGTTGCCAGCAGGAGAGTGAGTTTGTGTGTGTGGGGGGGGGGAAGGGTGAGAAAACCTGGATTTGTGCTGGAAATGGCTCTACTTGATGATCACTTTAGATAAGCTGTTGCCAGCGGGGGAGTGGGGTGGGAGGAAGTTTTGTTTCATGGTCTCTGTGTGTATATAATGTCTTCTGCAGTTTCCACGATATGCTATGCATCCGATGAAGTGAGCTGTAGCTCACGAAAGCTCATGCTCAAATAAACTGGTTAGTCTCTAAGGTGCCACAAGTATCACAAGAAAAGGGACTAGAAGTGCACTTTTAAAATGATCAGTTGAGGTTTCTATCTAGCCAAGCATTTATATGACTTCCCTTACTTGATGTTGGAGTGCTTTACAATCATTCAGGAATTTATCCTCACAAAACTCCTGAGTTAGGGGAGTGTTATCCCCATTTTGAAGACAAGGAACCAAGGCACAAGAAGGTTATGACAAAGTGGGAAACTGAACACCATTCTTTTGAGCTCTAATTCAGCACTTTAACCACAAGAGTTCCTTCCTCCCTCACTTTACATTTTTATCTTCCCCAAATCAAGTGAGAAGGGGAGTGGAGGCCAAGGGCTTCATGGGCCTCAAAAAGCAGTTCTGATAGGAATGTGTCTGTTCAGTCTTGGGCTGCTGTCTCCACTGACTGTCTCTTTCTTTTACCTTTTCCTCCTGCTCTAAACTTTTCAGATGGAGACTTTAGGGTCAGGTTGGGAACTGTTGCTTTCTTGTCCATATTTTAAGTTTACCTGCCTCATAGGGAGACACTGTCATTCTTCTAGAAAAGCATCCAATCCTAACAACAGCTGCAGCAGTAGTTTTCAAATCACATTGGACCACATTCTGCCAGCTTAATTTACATTGAGTAGTCCATTCTGTCATTAGTCCCACTGAAATAGAGGGAACTCCTCATGGAGCAAGGTATGGTATTATTCCATGTAAGTGCAGGAGAATTTGGCCAGGTGAGTTTCAGCTTTTCTCCATCTACACGAAGGCACTTCTGAAGATGACAAATTTTCCATTGTGGGGCTATATTTAAGACTCAGCTGGGAATACTAAATATAATGCAGACCAGAGAAAGAAACAGAAGACTAGTCAATGACGTTGTTCATTTGTGCCTTTTTTTTTGTTTTCTTGTTTCTTTGCCAAGCAAAAGAGCTTTTAGGGCATGAGATGTAGCTGTATGAAGTATAATGAATGGGGTGCAAGTTTAATAAACTGTTAAATAACTGAAATAAATAAGGGTAGACACACTTAACCAATCAGCTAGTGCTTGTTAGAATATACAGTACTGTTAATTATACACAAATAAAATGGTATCTTTAATATTTTGAAAATCTTGTGGAGACCATTTGGGATACATTTTCATCCTTTCAAAGTTCTTTTGAATAGTGTAGGAAAATATAAAGACGTAAAAAAACCCATGCAACATCTCTCGTTAATCAAATTACAGGACTTGTTGTTCAGTCAGCACTTTATCCACTCCCTTGCAGTGGACCAAGTTGGGAAGGGCTGGATATGGAGGTCCACACTCTTACTACATGCCACCTTTTCTTGTGCTGTTTTCTGTAGTTTCCCTGGCCTTGTGGTTGTGTTTGTTCTTTGACCATTGTCAGGTGAAACCCTGGCCACACTGAAGTCAATAGCAATACCCCCATTTATTTCTTTAGGGCCTGGATTTTATTTTGGTGTTTATCTTACCTTGTCTGTGTCCCCTCCCCGCTCTACTCTTGCGGGATCGCCCCCTCCAATGAGCCCTGTAACTAGAGCATATAAACTGAGAACTCCATGTGCTCAAGACTGAACTGAGCACAGGAAGCTATAGAATCTTACGTGTGACCAATGTCTGGACCAGCCACCTGGAAAGAATTCTTCCCCATCTTAGGGTTAAGAGGATAACAAGAAGTGGTGAGATTTCGTCTCAAAGATTGTATCTCTCCTTCTATTCTTTAATGTAAATATCTGTAGGTTATCTTCCTGAGTTTACACTTTCCAGTGAGACTTCTAGTAACCATATTTTACATTTTAACTCCTTTATAAGTCCAATCAAATTGGCCAGAGAGATATTGAAAATTATTGTTTTTAAGCAATTGCTTTTAGTATTCTAACCTAGTCCCTTTTGAACCAATCTAGTCAAAGACATGCAACCTTAATTTGGGGCTGAAGTATTCTGTGTTTATTCTCAGGCCATATATGAATTATATGTGAAAGTTAGAGCAAAATCAGTCAAAATCATTCTTGGGTTATGTGATGGCAGGGAATAATATTTATTTTCCCATACATTCTCTTCAGAAATGTTGCACTCACAACTAACTAACTAAATAAAAAACTGAAGCTAGAAACTTGAAATTGGGCTTGATATTTTTTTTAAAGCTACCACTAAACCTAAAAGAAAGCCAAGTTGGAAAATGAAGTCTATTATAAATATTTAAAGTTGGCAATTTTTCACATTTATGTGATAATTTTTCTTTTATTTTCTTTTAGACAGTTTCAGAATGCAATTGTTAAGCATGCTGTACTTCAGTGCAAAAGCTCCCCAAGTAAAATATCTCCATTTCTAGGAACTTACATGCTCAGTTAAGAATGGCTTTGGAAAGGGCACCTCTGCCAGAGCCATCCTCTAATGAAGCGTCTTTAAATCATCCATCCTTAAGAGAGCTGCACTTGTTAAGCATGACTGAAATGAGGACACACTACTTAGTGACTTGTGCGAGAGTCAATAGGGCCAGGATCTTGTGGAGATTTTAAATTCTGTAGAGAAAAGTGTTTCCAAGCTGAGAAATGTTTGGCACATGCATGATATTAAATCACTTTTAAAAGATCTGAGGAGTGTGGAGCTGGGCAAAAAAATGGGTAGGATGTTTCTTGAACATTTTTCATTTTCCAAAAATAATTTTGAACAAAAAATGTGACCAGCTGTAGTAAAAATGACCAGCTGAACTACTGGCTCATTGCTAGTGGGAATCCATCTCAGCTTCCTTTTCTCCTTTCCATCATGGGCCCAGCTGGGATTCATCTTCTTCTGCTAGTCCTGGGACAAATGCCCCCACACTGCTTGAGTTGTTCTACCTGCTGCCCTGCTTATTATGCCACGGCATGGGATTTAGGGGTTGGTTGTTTCAGCTAGTCAACTCTGCTGCTGCCTGAACTGAGCCTGAGAAGTGAGCAGGGAAGCAAGCAAATCTGTACTCCGCTCATGCTGCCTGCTCTGAGGCTAGAGCAGGTGAACTCTGGAGCAGAGGGAGTTTTGTGTGAGTGCTGAATTTTGACGCTACATTGTTTTGAACTAGTTTGAAATCTGGCAGATGAGTTTCCCCCTCCTCCGTTCTAAGCTGTGTTTGAGAAATGCGCTTATTAGTCATTCAAAAAATGGAGGGATGATGGTCTTGAAGATTATAGGCCTCTTTAAATAATTAAATGGTTTGCAAAGATATATGCCAAGAATTTAGCAACAAGGCCTGAAAGATTTATTGGCAAATTAATGCATGGGGACCAACTTCTATTCATGCAGCATAGAATACTTGCAGACTGTGTATTGAAGGTTTTTATTTGAATGCAAATAGCTAGTGATATTGAGGCCCCAGTGTTTGTAAATTCTGCCAACACCCCAAAAAGTGTAACACAAGTGAGGAGGAATATCTAAGTAAATGTTAACTCCAGTTGCTTTTTAAGGAAGTTTCTTTGACAGAACTGTTCTTTCTTTTGTCTCCTAAAAGCAGCAGCTTGTACCAGAGAGTATATCTGTGTAGTCTCCTCTGTACAGAGTATATGTGTCTGTGCATGCAAAATGGGAGTGCCATCTTTCTTTTCTCTTGGCACACTCTAATGATTAACCTTCCAAATTGGGGAGGATGCAAAAGTCCAATCTCACAAACTACTGAGCACCTCCTGCAACCATGCTGAGCATCCTCAATCCCCATTGGCTTCACTGGAAATGAAGGACATTTAGCAACTTGCACGATTTGGCCTATACTCAACCACGAGATCTGTTTTGCTCCCATGCCATGCAGCTAACTTTGAGAGTGAACACCCTGCACAATACAATAAAGAACTGAATAGATTTTTGCCTACAAAATTGGAAATATCAATTACAAATTCTCAGTCTGTGCCCGAAGGATTTGGTTTGATCTTAAAGATGGTGGTGGCATATCTAGTGTACATAACTACCTCTACTGCAAGGAATCAAATTAAAAAATGCTTTACTTAGAATCTTCCTGAGACTCAGTGGAGGGGGGAGAAATAAATCAATATGGTGAAAAGTTTTATACTTATGACCTGTCTGTAGAACAGTCATACAGTAAAAATATGCAGTTTATTTAAATCTGTTGCTACTCCTTCTCTGAGATTTGCAATTCACCCTACACTATGCACATTTCCTCTTCCATGCCATACAAAAGGCAGTGTCTTCATAGTAACTCCCTCGTCACATTGCATTCCTGTTAACCTGTCCATAATCAGTGAATTATCTTCAGAAAACACATCTCATGATACAAAGGATTCTTTTCATTCATGTTTCCATTCTTTTGTTTTTCAAGGAACTTTCTGTTGTTAAAAGAAGAAGATATATATTTTTTTCCTTTGTTAACAGTCAGTTTTTAGCAAAAGTAAGTTACACGAACCATTTATTGTGTATTCTCAACGTGTCTGCAGAACTGTTAGCACTCTGCTGAATTGTGGGATTAGGGGAAGCTTCTCTTTTAGATTTTCAAAACTATGGGCCTGATAATGTAAATGATCTTACTCATGTCAATACATGATCCTTACTAACTTCAACTTCCAGCCGTTGAATCTTGTCAGACCTTTGTCAGTAAGGTTGAACTCCCTGCTAAACCCCTAATCAAATATTTTTTCCATGTGTAGTTAACCAGACAGAGTGATAAATCTTCTCTTTGATAAGATGAAAAGGTTGAGCAGCCTAAGCCTGTTTGTAAGGCTTGTTTTCCAGCCACTGGATCATTTTTGTGGCCCTCCCTTGAACTTCCTCTAGTACAGTGGTTCCCAAACTTTAACAGCCCGTGAACCCCTTTCACTAAATTGTGAAATCTCATGAACCCTGTCCTAAAAATGCATATTTCCAGGGATTTAAGTTTAAATTTCCTCCACACTCCGCACTCCATGGGGCTCCTGCTGCTTGACCCCGTTGACAGTTCCGATCAGCTGAGCTCCACTGAGCTTGGCCTGCAGGTCCTGCTGACCGCTGGGGCTCGGGCTGCCAGCCCCAACTGCCCGGCCCCGCTCTCCCTGGGGCTTGGGCTGCCAGCCCCGCACAGAGTGCTGGGGTTCGGGCGGCCGACTCCCCCGCTGACGGGGGCAGGGCTCGGGCCGCCAGCCCCAACTGCCCTGCCCCGCTCTCCCTGGGGCTGGGCTGTCTGCCCTACAACCAGGTCTCACCTGCTGCCTCCAGTGCCCGGGGTCCTCTGGCCGCCATTAGTGAAATTTTTCTGGTGAACCCCCTGTAACGTTTTGCGAACCCCCATTTGGGAACCACTGCTCTAGTATTACCTCATCCTTCTTGAAGTGTAGACAACAGAACTGGACACAGTATTCTAGATGTGGTCTCAACAATGCTGTTTACAAAGGCAAGGCCAATTCCCTACTTCTATTTCATATTCTCCCTTTCATACATCCAAGGATCTCATTTTTGCCACAGCATTGCACTGAGAGCTCATGTTGAGGTGGTTATCTATGATGACCCCCTAAGCCCATCTTTGAATCACTGGTTTCCAAGACAATCTCCCATCCTGTAAGGATAATCTGAATTCTTGGTTGCCAGATGTATTACTTTGCATCTGGCTGTATTAAAATACATTTTGTTGGACTGTGATCATCTAACCTGCTGACTCAGAGATCACTCTGTAACAGTAATTTGTCCTCCTCATTATTTACTATTCCAGCAATCTTAGTGTCATCTGAAAACTTAACCAGAAAAGATTTTATATCATCATCTAGAACAGTGGTTCCCAAACTTGTTCCGCCGCTTCTGCAGGGAAAGCCCTTGGAGGGCCAGCCGGTTTGTTTACCTCCCGCGTCTGCAGGTTCAGCCGATCGCGGCTCCCAGTGGCCGCGGTTCACTGCTCCAGGCCAATGGGAGCTACTGGAAGCGGCGGCCAGTATGTCCCCCGGCTCGCGCCACTTCCAGCAGCTCCCATTGGCCTGGAGCAGCGAACCGCAGCCACTGGAAGCCGCGATCGGCTGAACCTGTGGATGCGGCAGGTAAACAAACCGGCTGGGACTTTCCCTGCACAAGCGGTGGAACAAGTTTGGGAACCACTGATCTAGATCAGTGATTGAATAGCTATAAACAAAGAACTGATCCCTGGTAGATCCCACTGGAAATGTCCCCACTCATTGATGTCTACTCATTGCCTACTACATTTTGAGATCTGTCAATAAGCCTGTTTTTAATACATCGTATGTGTGCCCTGTTAATTACATATAATGCAAGTTTTTTTTTTTTTTAAATGCAAATGTCATGTGGTATTAAGTCAAATTTCTTGGAGAAATCCAAATGTACTATACACAATTGCCATTATCAACCAGACTTGTAATCCTGTCTTAAATTTTTTTTTAAAAAAGATCTTTGTTTGACATGATCTACCTTTCATGAAACCATGTTGATAGGGCACTCTCCTATAATGTAGGAAACCCAAGTTAAAATCCCTGCTTTGACTATTTAGTTATGCATACACCGTATGCTTGAACAGTAGAAGCTGGGAAAGTCCCATCCCAGAATATCCCATAGCCTCGGGTCAAGGACACTCTTCTCCAATATGGGACACACAAGTACAAATCTGTTCTCTACATTAGGGAGGAATCCAAACTGGGTCTTCCACATCCCAGGTGACGGTCATAACACTGAACTAAAACAAATAAGGTAGGAGGCTGCTCATTCTCCAGCCATTTTGTGACTCTAGTCCTCCTTGGCTTTTGTCAAAAGGCCTGAAATTGAAACAAAATGTGAGCCAGGTCAAAATGAAATGTTTCATTCTGAATTACTAAAACATTTCAATGTTTTCAGTTCAGTCAAAACTATTCAGCGAACTCAATCGGAATTTATGAATAGTTTTCGTTGACCTGAAACTGAAATACCAAAAACACTTCATCCAGCACTACGCATCGCTTCCACCTCCTCCTCCTCTGGTTGTTAATCTAGTCATTTAAAAACATCCAGAAACAAAGTGACTTAGGTGGAATGAAATGTTTGGTTCAACCTGAAACAGCCTTGTTCAATTCACTGAAATTTTTCAGAATTTTCCTATTTGGTTTGACCCAAATAGATTTTTTTTCTTTTTTCCTTGGAACTGCCAATGAACTAAAAGAATTGATTATTCACCAGCTCTACTCTTGGGTGTAAATCTGGGCCTATTGATCTGAAAACATTTAACTTTAGCAGATGTTGTCAGACATCCTCCTTGGTTATCATAGAATATCAGTGTTGGAAGGGACCTCAGGAGGTCATCTAGTCCAACACCCTGCTCAAAGAAGGACCAATCCCCAGTTTTTGCCCCAGATCCCTAAATGGCCCCCTCAAGGATTGAACTCAACCCTGGGTTTAGCAGGCCAATGCTCAAACCACTGAGTTATCCCTCCCCCCTGATACAAGAGACTTTTAGCTAGTCTATCCTATGTGAGAAAAAAACAACATCCAGGAGAGCACTCTGCCACACAACTAAAGCAGGAGCAGGGAGGGAGGAAAAAGATCCTGAATCTAACCTGCCCAAATTAACATAATCAGAGTGGTGGCAGTAATACATAATGTTGGGATATACATACAAATGTAATTAGTTATAAATTTAAGGGTTTTAATAAACATTAAATAGGTGAGAGTTTGAAGCAGGTTCATTAGAAATCCAGAATGGCCACCACAATGATTTTACTTCTGAAAAACAAAATGGAGGTCTTAGAATAAATTGACCAGTAGCGGACAGGTAGACTGGACTGAAATTAAGATCACTTCAAATACCTGAAGGGAGGGGTCAGCCACGTAAAAGTACAGGTTCTCAAAGAGGTCCAGCTTGATTTACAGATAGGTTTAGCAACTAGGATTGGTCCATACAAACAATCAATCAGAAAAGACTAAAACTGATTGGCTGAACTAGAATTGAAAGAGCAACCAATCAGAAAGGGCCAAAAGTTGTATATAAGGCAGAGAGCTGACAGGCTTCACTCAGTGTGAGTGGAAGATGTTGGTGTGAGTGAGCAGTGAGAAGGTCATCAGAGAAAAAATCATCTAAAAGAGCTGAAAAATCACAAGAAGTTCAGAAGAAGGCAGAGCAGTGAGGACAAGGGAGCAACATCAGGACAGAACAAAAGGATGATAACAGAGGCAGTGAAGACTGCAGGAGAAAGTAGGCATGATGATTTTACTCTAAAAACTATTAAATGCATGTGTGGGTATGAATGAGTTAATAATGCTGGATGTCTGTGTATGTCTGTTATTATGTGTATAGTTTAAATATTTAAGACCTTGCTGTCAGCATTCTGCATGCAACTGGCCACTGCATGCAGAATGTAATCACTTAAAACTATTTGCAACTGTAGAACGTTACAATTCTGGACACGTTAATATGCATCTACTATATCTGTGTTAATAGAGTTTATACCTTTGAATTGATGTTGTGTATTCTTGTAATATATGCTTTTGAGATTTATTGGATTGTTGGTGGTTTTATTATGATTTAGATTTATTGTATTAGGGAATATTACATTTAAATAAATTAGGGCTGTCAAGTGATTAAAAAAATTATCACGCTGTTAAATAACAATAGAATAGCATTTATTTTAAATATTTTTGGATGTTTACTATATTTTCAAATATATTAATTTCAATTACAACACAGAATACAAAGTGTACAGTGCTCACTTTATATTTATTTTTATTACAAATATTTGCATTGTAAAAAACAAACTGTATTTTTCAATTCACATCATACAAGTACTGTAGTGCAATCTCTTTACCATGAAAGTTGAACTTACAAATGTAGAATTATGTACAAAAAACTTAAGTCAAAAATAAAACAATGTAAAACTTTAGCGCCTATAAGTCCACTCAGTCCTACTTCTTGGTCTGCCAATCACTCAAACAAAGTTGGTTACAATTTGCAGGAGACAATGCTGCCTGCTTCTTGTTTACAATGTCACCTGAAAGTGAGAACAGGCATTCATCTGGCACTGTTGTAGCTTGCATTACAATATATTACATGCCAGATGCACTAAAGATTCATATGTCCCTTCATGCTTCAACCACCAATCCAGAGGACGTGTCCATGCTGATGATGGGTTCTATTAAATAACAATCCAAAGCAGAGCAGACTGACGCATGTTCATTTTCATCATCTGAATCAGTCAGATGCCACCAGCAGAAGGTTTATTTTCTTTTTTGGTGGTTTGGGTTCTGTAGTTTCCGCATCAGAGTGTTGGTCTTTTAAGACTTCTAAAAGCTTGCTTCACACCTCATGCCTCTCAGATTTTGGACGGCACTTCAGATTCTTAAACCTTGGGTCGGATGCTGTAGCTATTTTTAGAAATCTCACATTGGTACCCTCTTTGCGTTTTGTCAAATCTGCTGTGAAAGTGTTCTTAAAACGAACAACATGTGCTGGGTCATCATCCAAGACTGCGATAACATGAAATATATGCAGAATGCTGGTAAAACAGAACAGGAGACATACAATTCTCCCCCACAAGGAGTACAGTCACAAATTTAATTGATGCTTTATTTTTTTAACAAGCATCATCAGCATGGAAGCATATCCTCTGGCATGGTGGCCCAAGCATGAAGGGACATATGAATTTTTAGCATATCCGGCATGTAAATACCTTGCAACGCTGGCTACAAAAGTTCCATGCAAAAGCCTGTTCTCACTTTCAGGTGACATTGTAAATAAGAAGCAGGCAGCAGTATCTCCTGTCAACGTAAACAAACTTGTTTGTCTTAGCGATTGGCAGAATAAGAAGTAGGATGAGTGGAATTGTAGGCTCTAAAGTTCTACACTGTTTTGTTTTTGAGTGCAGTTATGTAATAAAAAAAATCTGCATTTGTAAGTTACACTTTCATGATAAAGAGATTGCACTTGAATACTTGTATAAGGTGAACTGAAAAATACTATTTCTTTGGTTTATCATTTTTACAGTGCATATATTTGTAATAAGAATAATTATATATAGTGAGCATGGTGTACTTTGTATTCTGTGTTGTAATTTAAATCAATATTGAAAATATAGAAAAACATCCAAAATATTTAATAAATTTCAGTTGGTATTCTATTTT
Organism: Chelonia mydas; assembly: GCF_015237465.2. Taxonomy (NCBI): domain Eukaryota; kingdom Metazoa; phylum Chordata; order Testudines; family Cheloniidae; genus Chelonia; species Chelonia mydas. The sequence continues at coordinate 296,200,470 of NC_057849.1, forward strand.
AATAGATTGGTATTAATCTATTAATCGTGATTAATTTGAGTTAATCATGCGAGTTAACTGCGATTAATTGACAGCCCTAAAATAAATGTCATTTTGTTTTTGAAGCAATTACTGCCTAAGTGTCAATCCTCTGAAAGGAGGATTGTATCTGTGTCCTCCCAAGGGTTAACAGAACTGCTCTGTTCTTGGGAGTTCTCTGAGGGTCAGAGACAAACACCCTGGTAAAACCTGGGCAATTTCTCTAGGGCAGGCCCCCTCCTGTTACCCACTGAAATTGGCCAAATTGACAATTGGTTTACGGATATAGGTAGGCCATTATTAGGGTGTCTTGGGCCTAAATTTTGGGATAACAGTTACAGATGATAAACTTTCTGTTCCATCCACAACTTCATATGAGATGGATACATCCTCCTGCTTTATTCCAAATAGAGAACAAATATCAATTGACTAGATAGAGAGAAATATCTATTGAACATTTCTTCTCTCTTTTCTGGTTCACTATTTATAATTTTACTCTCTTCATTTAGCATCAGTGCTTCCTCAAATCAAATTTTGCTCATCTCATGTTTCATTTTGACACTTTGCCTTCATTGTCTCTCAGGTCTAATTTTAACTGACTGCCCCCTTGAAGTTCTCACTGGATAGGAGTTGATTGGCACCCGCAGGAAGAAACATGGTCTGCTCATCTACTCAGGCTGAGCTACTACTAGAAGATCCCATTTCCTACAGCCTATGCCAATGAGTTGCCTCCCCCTGGACTCCCTGTTCAGCCTTCTTCTGCTTCAACAAGGAGACCCTAAAGTTGCTCAGCTGCTGTATAGCTGGGGGAAATGTGCTCCCTTAGTTGTGCTCCCCTATGCAGCCATATGAGCGGCCCAAAATGTAGGGCCAACCTCTTTTTTTTCAGTAGTGGCATTTCTGTTGGTGATGACTCCAGGACAAATTCTACAGACTTATTCACAGAACATTTTGCTCAGAGTAAATATTCCTCAGTGTAAGCAAGTATTGCAGAATCAGGCCTATAATCAGAAAACAAGATGTTGATCCACATGGATAAAATTCCGTATAAGCTCTCACTCTCTTGTGGGATCAGGCTCTTTAATTCTGCTATACAACCAACCAGGCAAAAAGCAAATTTTTCTTCATGAATCTGTTTTTGGCTCTGTAGCCTAAATCAACCCCCTACTGAAAGCTCAAAATGCTTTGTCTCAGAGAATTAGCGTGATGTGCCATTGAAAGTAATTTATTAGTGAATGAAAGGCTCCAAAGGCCATAATTTGTAAGGCAGGATTGCTCATGCTTATAGTCACGAAGAAGTCAAAGTAAATAGTCCAGGTTTTTAGCAGGTACTGCATATTTATCTATAAAATGTAGATTTTACTGCTGTTGGAAGATAAATATCTATCTTTCAGACACATGCATCCATCAACATGGCACAGTTTAGTTGTTATTTAGTTGTTATTATTTCTGAACTTTGAAACTTTTTTTCTTTCTCCTGTTTAATATGCTTGGATGTCTGCAAAATATTATCTACAGTTGTCAAATATAAAAATCTTTAAAAAATCTCTCAAATGATAAATGTTAAAGTATGATATAATCTACAGCATAATCTGGGCCACTCCTCTCTTAATGGTTGGCAAAATATTAAAATAATTTTTATGAGTCACTTGTTCCAGTGGAAAGTTTACATTAGCAGTTATATGAACTAGGAGAGCCAGGGAAATCAGAGATTGACACAAAATGGCAAATAAATCACAGCATAAAAGGTCATTTGGAAAATTTCTGACAGTTTTGAACGCTAGAAGGTCAGAAATCAACAGCACATTGTCCTGTATGGGTATACTGCACCACTACACTCTCTCCCTCTCTGCAGACTTTTGTCATCTAAAATAATTGCGTGTTCTTTTGAAATCAGACAGCCATTTAAAAATGTATTCACTGTTTCAGTAAGATGAATATAGTGAAAGGTTTATTTTTATTCCAGTTATCCTGTTGAAACAAACACTACATCCTGACAACCAGCATGCTTCTGTCTATGCCCTTTAAGATAATGGAGGCATAATTGATGATCCTTTGATAAGCTGATAAAAGTCATGTCAAAATATAATATATTTTGAGTAAAACAGCCTATAAATTCAAGGCTAACGTGAGTGTATTGTGTGATGGGAAACAACACTTACTCATATGTTCCCATTGACAGAAGGACTGCAGTGATTGGAATCACACGAAGTGCTAGGGACCTATACTCTGCTACCACTAATGGAAGCACAATAAATACTTATCCTCATTGGAATGTAGGGTCAGGGGGCTTCAGCCTACATAAGGACCCAAATTTCCTGTGCAGTGATAGGCAGGATGTAGCCGGTAGACTTCTGGTCAGACAAAGAAGTGTTGGTTCTGAGGATATAGTGATAAGAGGGTACTGGCGTCTGGGATGTTCATCCAACCGTTGGGTGAATGGATATTCCCATGTGCTGTGAGGACTTGAGAGTTATGCTTTTGTATTGTATGTTAATAACTTGAAAGGTAGTGGATTAATACCTGGCAGCTGAAGTCCTCTTCCCGCAGCAGAAGGAAACTGTGACCAACAGCTGTTAAAAATTGCCCACGCTGCTCCATTACTGTGTCTCACTCTTGCTATGGAGGTACCACCTCTAAGTGTGATAGGAGTTCAGTTACCATAAACACTCAGCCCTGGACTTCTCTGCTGAACCTACCAACAAGGGTGCTAGTAAGTGCAAAAAGTAGTGGTGATAGGGAAAATGGCCCATTTAACATAGGCCGCTGCACTGCCACCAGAGGGTACCTATCAACTTGAACTTGTAACTTAAAGGCTCTTTATTTCATAACCAAATACAGTAACCGGCAATTTACAGACATGAATTATACTTCAGCCTTTTGAGACAGGGCTTATTTACATGAAGCTATCTATGGTTTTGGGATATTTGCACAATTCACAGTTTTGATCAGAGCTGACGAGCGAGTGTTTGGCTGTCATCCAACTTGGGAGAAAAATGTCCACATTTTGGTGAGCATTCCCAGTACTATGCTGGACATGGAACAAGAAGGGGTGGAAGGACAGGTACTGCTGCATGAGTCAGGGATTGGTGTCCGTCATGGCATAGAACCATTGTAGAGAGGCATGATCCATGACTAGGGTGAACTGATTGCTGAGAAGGTAATGTCTGATGTCTCATAGCTAAGCCCTCTTTCTCTATCATGGAGTAAGCCTTTTCTCTTGGGAACAATTTGCACCTTAGGCAGAAGACAGGATGTTCCTCACCATCAACCACCTGGGACAAGACTGCACTGAACCCATCTTCAGAGGCATCAGTCTGCGGAAGAGATTCCTTGGTATATAAGATGATTTCCTGGTCTCACTGGTGTGAGGTCATGTGATTGGCTCACACTGTTCCCTCTTCTTGCCATCTCAGCCATGAGAATATTCTGGCCAGGATCCTAGGCTGCTTACACTGGCCTGGGATTCACCAGGAGGTCAAAGACTTCTACAGCTCCTGTCCTGAGTGCCAGCTCATTGGCCCTGAAGGATTGACTAAAGTCCCTCTAGTCCCCTCTCCCAGTGATGGACATGCCTTTTTAAAGAATAGGGATGGATCTGATCAGACCATTAGAAAAGAGTGCAACTGGATATGTACTGGACATACTTGATTATGCCACCCGATATCTGGAGGCAATCACTGCTAAAAAGACTCTTGCAGTAGAACTGCTAAAAGTCTCTCCCAGTGTGCCTAAAGAGATTCTAACTTACCAAGGCACATATTTTACATCCCATCTATTGAAGGAGGTATTGATCTATTCAAAATGAAGACCATACAAACATCTATCACCCACAGACTATTAAGGATTATAGCACAGGCAGGAGCCTCTGCCCAACCACACCTGTATGAGAGATGTCAGACTTGGAGGGAGGACCTTAAAGGGGAAACCTAGAGCAGTTGCTGGCAGACCAAAGAGGAGAGCAGACCTCAAGTCTTCATCTGCCAGAGAGAGGATTGGCTAAAGACAAGAGCTCCTCCGATGAGTGCTGCCTGGTGACACCTCCCTGAAGGAAAGAAAGGCTTCTGAGGGGACTATTTTTCCATATTAGCCTGTGAGCCTAGCTGGGGCCACTGCTTACCAGGAGCACTCTGCAGGAGGGGAGCCTAACCACACCCATGAGACAATTCATTTGTGTTAATTTTATTTAACAAGCCTGAAAAGAGTAAATTATCCAGGGCTGAGCCAGGGGGCTGAGCCTCTTATGCCTGGACTGGGGTGGTGGAACATCCCACCATCACAGAACAGAGGCCTGAGTAAGTGCGGGGGCCCATCCCAAGGCCTGAGGGTGCCCCAGGGAAGGAATCTGGTGAGACTAGTACATGGAAATTATTCCAACAAATGACCAAGAAGCACACAAATAATCCTTACATGGAAGAGTTTAATATAATACTTAGAATGGATTTTTTTTTATACACCAGACCTGGCTGTGGTTGGAAGACAAGACAGGCTTTCTGAAGGCCTCTCAAAAGAATTAATGAACACTTAATCCTGGATTAAGAGAGTACTATATTTAACTGTAGTGTTTATCTTCAAAACTTGTATGCCCTTACTTGACCTTTTACTGTCTTGGATATTACACTTATTTTTGTGCTAGGTTTGTAAGGAAAAATTAGACTGAACTGAAAAAATCAATGCTCTAGAAAATGAAATGTAGGGTACAAACCAACAGTGTGCTAGGAGGGTAAATATAATTATCTGTTATTTTAGGTCTTTTTATTTTTCATATATACGATTCTGTTAAGGATATTATAGTGTTATACCTTTTGCAACAATATTCTTGGATACATGAGTGTAAATGAAACCAGGATTTGGTTTTATATTCTTATGCTGTAGGTTTTGTTGAAGTCATTCAAACCAAAAACAAAACAAAAAATCCAAAAAAGTTCTGTCTGACCCAAGGAAGGGTTGAATTCTTTTTGCATTTCATCTCAAGTGTAACAGGCCAGCATATGGGCATCCCCCCATGGCATAGTCATCTTAGGCTATGTCTCCACTACCGTGGTAAATCAACCTATGCTACACAATTCCAGTTACGTGAATAACGTAGCTGGAGTCGACGTACCTTAGGACAAGTTACTGCAGGGTCTGCACCACAGGAGCTCGATGGAAGAAACTCTCCCGTCAACTTACCTTACTCTTCTCATCGGGGTAGAGTACAGGGGTCGACTGGAGAGTGATCTGCTGTCGATCTGGTGAGTCTTCACTAGACCTGTTAAATCGACTGCTGGTGGATTGATCTCAGAGCGTCGATCCTGGCTGTAGTGTAGATGTAGCCTTAACGTCTCACATGCCAATCCCTGACAGCTGCTGTTGGCATGAGGGAAATGGCCAGAGTAAAGTATACACCCCACTGATCCTTATGCCTTAATTAGTGTCTGGAGTAACACTATGTCAAAGTTGGACTGAGTTCTTCTTAGTCACTATTATATCCAGCCTTTGCAAGCAGTACATTCTTAGCAATCCTGTTTAAAAAAACAGTGATTTTTTTGTCTTGGAGACTGTATAATTTTGATATATGTTTTGCTCTGTGATTTGCACTTTCTGAAGAGAATTAAATAAAAACATCCTTGCACATCTCTAGGATTTTTTTTTTTGACCTTTGAATGACTAACCTCTGTGCTGCTACAGACTAAAAACAATCACTTTATTTTCTCAACAGAAAGTTTATGCAGGAAATTAATCCTAACATTCTGTTCTCATTCCTGTGAGAGTAGCTAAAGTCTCTGTACAAATGGAATTAAGTTTGCCAGTAAATTGCTCAGATGTCAGGAGTCAAGGTATAAATATTAGTGAAAGTGAGTTTGTTGTGGACAGTAAGATAATAATTTTTGTAACCCTTTAATTAAGTCCTTCATAAAATGTTATTTGTTTGCCATTAGTCTGAGCCTCTTTTATCTGTGACAACTTGGGATATGTCTCATTAAGAAAAAGGTCATATAAAACTGTTATATAAAATTGTTTTTGTTTTAAAAGGAAGAGGGGGAAATGCCCAATATAAAAATAAAGTAGTCACTTATCTGCTATTTTACAGAATTAACAGTTATTGCAACTTCTGCCCTAGAGTTTACTTCTAGAAGCAAGCTTCCACATTTTCAATCTCTAAACTCTAACAGAATTCTCATTTAGTAGTTCAGTATAGCTTTTAAGGTTATGTCTGCACAGCAAAGAAAAACCGGTGGGTGGCCCATGACAGCCAACTCGAGCTTGCAGGGCTCAGGCTATGAGACTGATTCATTACCGGGTAGACTTCCAGGCTCTGTTTGCAGCCCAGGTTCTAGGACTCTTCAGGTTTTTCTTTACTGTGTAGATGTACCCAATTTGGAAGTAGATGATCCACAATCCCTTCTCAAAAAGGAATTTAAGAAATCTTTTCCATTAAAAGTATAATGTAAAAATTCTTGACAAATAATATTTTAGAATTTTACTGCAAATAATGTCTGCAATGAAATCGCCATTCAGGTACTGACCTAAATTCCCCCAAAGACCTCAGGCCTAAGGTCGAAGTACCTTCCCAATATAAGATCACCAAGACAGAAGCTGTGCTTGCTTTCCAGGAAGTTTCAGATTCCAAAGAGGACACTCAAGGTAAGCAGCAGCAGCTTCCCAGTTCTTGCATTATGTTTTAACAATTGATGTTCTCAAACAGTTTAATTATACTTTGTCTTGTGGAAAGTACAGTTTCCCATGGTTAGTAGTATCCTCCTGAGGAAGGTTTTAGCCCCATTATAGAGGAAACAACTTACTTCTACACTGTTATGTCATGATCTGTTTTTTCCACTCTGGAACAATCACTAACCTAGCAAAGGACATTTACATGAAAAATGTGGAGGTTTTTTTTCCTAGCTGTTTGAGTTACTGATGAGTATAAAGGGTTTTAAATGCTAAAATTGTATGTATTTTTCATTCTTCAGTAACTCAAAAACTTCCCTGGCTTTTCTTCAAGCTCTCCAGAAAAATTTACCTCCAGACTGACATACAGCATACAAGAAAAGGAGGACTTGTGGCACCTTAGAGACTAACCAATTTATTTGAGCATAAGCTTTCATGAGCTACAGCTCACTTCATCAGATGCATCCAATGAAGTGAGCTGTAGCTCACGAAAGCTTATGCTCAAATAAATTTGTTAGTCTCTAAGGTGCCACAAGTCCTCCTTTTCTTTTTGCAAATACAGACTAACGCGGCTGCTACTCTGAAACCATACAGCATACAAAGTTTCAACCTGAAAGGAGGAAATTTCAGAAAGTTATGAGCAACTGAAAACAGAGGTTATAATGGAAGCCCCATGGTAACCTTAACTATATCTTTTGCTATTGAAAAGCTATAATAAAAATGCAGAACACATGCACATATAGACACATCACTCACTATTGTAGTAAGCCAGTGCTTGGAGGGCAAAAACAAGGTATACAAAGAGCACCATGTAAGTGCTCTCTCCATGCACAATGGTTGCTGAGTATTTATTGCATAGAGCCATGAAGGAGCAAAGTGTTTATCTGATACTTTATAAGTGCCGTAATTTGAAATAAATCTATTTGCTCGCATTAAACAGAGGATTTATTTACTTCTTGGGGTCAGTTTTTACTATCAGATACATACGTGAAATTCCCATTGACGTCAGTGTCAGCTGTATGTTTGGGCAGAATTTGGCCCTTTTGTCTCATTAAAGAATAGACATAGAACAAATTATGCAAGCATTCCCCCAGGACTTGCAATTGAAACATACTGTGTATAGATATATATATGAGCATGATGGTACTGTGAAATGATTGGTTTCAGTGTCAATGCATTTTACATACTGCTTGTACCTCAAAGTATACAGCCTTTGGCAGGTTGAAGACATTGTGAAAGTTATTAAGACTTTAACTTATCTTACATTGGTAACATGCTGAATGTACTAGTAAAATAAACTGTATCAATCACAGCTGCATCAAGTGTAACATTTAAATATTAGGAAAAATCGTGGCCTGGATGCCTAAGAGCAGTTGGCAATAGGATATAGAACTTCTCACTTCTATGCCACCAGTTTGAACACATCCCAGTTAAGGAAAAAGCCCACAAACCCCAGTTTTCTTCATTATGGATCACGTGGACAGTATTTTCCAAAAGAGGAAGATTGTTAATGCCAGTGTCGTAGCTATATTCTAATTTGTTTAAATCATAATCTGCCAAACTCGATTTATTTTGGAGTTTGGATTAGCAATGGTGTACTTGTCCTGCAAAACATGCTGGGGCTGGTTAAAGCCTGGGTGTATATGTATGTGCGTACCATGTTCCATTCCAGAAGTGGCCTTATTTGTGGTTGAAATGATCCTCGCTCTGAAAAACATCTTGGAGCATGAAAACTGGCAGCAGTGGTGAAGACAAGCCCCGGGTTCTGGATCCAGATGCAGCATGTGATACCCTTTCTTCCTCTAGGTCAGTGGTCACCAACCCCTATATCGTGATTGACTGGACAATCCTGGAGCCTCTGCCAGTTGAGCGCACTCTCCAGCTGCTAAAAGTCTGGCAGTGCAGTGAGGTTAAGGCAGGCTCCCTGCCTGCTGCAGTCCCACGCCGCTCCCGGAAGTGGTCAGCATGCCCCCGCAGCCCCTGGTGGGGGGCAGGGGTCTCTGCATGCTGCTCCTGCCTGCAAACACCGCCCCTGCAGATCCCATTGGCCAGGAATGGGGAACTGTGGCCAATGGGAAATGCAGGGGGAGCCCGTGCCCCGACTCCCAGGCCTAAACCTCCTCCCAGAGACAGCATCCCATGCCCCCTCCTTCACCCCAAGCCCCCTCCTACTCCACAAGTCCATGCCCGAGCCTTGAGTCCCCTCCCGGAGCCATCACCTCAGACCCACTCCTGAACCTCAACTCTCTGCCCCAGCCCAGAGCCCCCTCCTGCACCCAAACTCCCTTCCAGGGCTTTCACCCCTCATCCCCTCCTGCACCCTAACCCCCTGCCCCAGGCTCAGCCCGGAGCCCCCTCCCACACTCCAAACCCCTCAGCCCAGAGCCTGCACCCCCTCCCAAACCCCAACCCCTGCCCCAGCCTGGTGGAAGTGAGTGAGGATGGGGGAGAGCGAGTGATTGGTGGGGGGGGTGGAGTGAGCAGGACAGGGCTTTGGGGAAGGGGTGGGGCCTCTGGGAAGGGACGGGGTAGATCCTGGGTTGCCCTTAAATTCAAAAAGTGATCTTGTGCATAAAAAGTTTGGAGACCACTGCTCTAGGTAATGCAGCATGAAGAAAAAGGAAGGAAGGGCAAGAGTAAACAGCAACTCCCACCTCCTGAAGGAGAGGGCACATGGAACACTGCCTCAGCTGAGCCTCCTCCTCTAAAGTGTGTCTTCACTGCTCCCACCAAAGCACCACTGTTACTAACACGTATTGGACAGGCTGAAGCACTAAATATTAGGATCTGTGGCCTTTCTTCTCCTTTCACCACCACATCAATTCCATCCTCTGTTCAAGGTTTTTCTGTGGTGCCCAGTAACAGTGATGTACTGAGTTCATCCAAGACACAGGCAATCATATTTTGTATGCTATTTGTGTTCAGTACTATTTCTCATTACCAGCTGCTTCCCATTCTCTGTGGCAGTACCTTCGGAAATGAGAAATTAGTGCTCTGAATACCCAGTTCTGGCAGCTGCATTCTGAGTGTCTGTACTTTGTAGTCCCAGATGAAAAAAATATACTCTGCTTGATTTCTTGAGACTCTTAGACATAATGGAAGTGCTGAGTTTTAGACTACCCAAAGTCTTCAAGATGCAAAATAAATAAATTATAGGGTTTTTTAAAAAAATACAAAAGATGGTGACTGGAAGCTCTGGGAATTGGTAACAACTTGGAGTCCTTCACCTCTGGAACATCTGTCCAGATTCATATGGTCCCTTGGTGTACACCACCCTGCTTTCGAGTGACCTTTCTGACTGAAATGTGGCACAACATTAATTAGTTTCTGGATGGAGCCATATTTAGCCCTTTCTAACTATTGGGAAGCCATAATGTAGAACTGCTCATTTTAGTGGATGAAATAATGTTGGGAAGTGGAACTTCCCAGAGGAACTCCCAAAGGAAAAAAATGAAATGCTATTTTCTCTTTATCAACTTATGGCAGATACATATTTCATCAGCCTGGTGATATAGTAGGTATACGTGAGCCCTGCACAACAGGAGTTCTCCCATTGACTTCAGTGGAGCTAGATGTTCACTTCAAGACTCTTCCCTTACCCATCCCTGTGCAATCAGACAATGTATGACACCATCAGGCAAAAATTGGCCAGTGCCATCTGTTGTCCTACATGCAGTCCATCAGCACTGTGCTTATCTAGACTTGCATTCTTAGTGACATGAATTCAGTGTGAACAGTGATTCCCATGACGTTGGGAGGAAATGAAATGTAGTAATTCTATGGTATGTTAGTTCAATATTTTAAAAGCCAGTAAAGGAATCCATGACAGAGGACTGAAAAAGAAAGAGAAAAGAAGTTGAGAGGTAAGGAGTTAAAAACACTGAGAAGACTGAAGGAGACATAACACTACAGAATAGAGGGAGATATACACTACTCCTGTCAGATAATGGAAACAGAAAGGCAAAGACTAAATGAAGTGCAAACAAATAAAACCGAAGGACACACAAGCAAGAGAATGATTCAGTAATCTTATACAAAAATAGCATGTACAAAGACTGAAAATTAGGGATAATCCTGCTTGTTTTGGAGTCAATGATAAAACTCCAGAAGAAGTCAGGATCAGACCTTATGTTCATCGGAGAAAGATCTTCTGTGTTTTTAGTGGAGAGAGTTGAAAAAAAAAGAGTTTAACTATGAGAGGCACTGTAAAAAGAGATATAGAATAGCAGGATTTCTGAAGAATAAATAAGATCTTGAAATAAAGTTCCGTAGAATTAAAGTTTTATGCCATCCAACTGTCCTACCTTGTGCATTTATTCTTAGTTCCAGATCTTGATGTAACAAATTCTGAAATGTGAACTAGATTTCCGCTCTCCTTTGCCTAGTTCCTTTTCCAAGATGCATTGATAAGGGAAGCTGACTTTCCATTATCTGACAAGAGCAGTGCATATCTGACTAAATGATTTGTCCTGAAATGTGAACCTTTAATTTTATTTGGAGACAACAGGTATTTGTTTCTGAAGGGCTTATGTAAAGGAGCATGAACAAAACTTCATAAGCACTTCCTAACAAGACTAGAGGGTCTTGTTTGTCAATTTGAATTGCTAGCAAATAGCTCAATATAGCTCTAAATTCTGCTCTACAGTATGCCTTGAATGATGCAGTGCACCGCTGCTCTTTTCCCCCAGGAGACTGAGCCTATCACCTCTGCAGGCCTTCAAGTCTTCAGTCACCTGATGTGGGCAAAATTAACCTCAAACTGAGGCCTCCAATGTGCGGGCCAGTGTGCCTTCTGTCAAGCCACAGGGCCAGATGAAAACACTGGAGTTATTAGTAAAAAACTCTGGCAGTCAGGGAACATTGCCATTGCAAGGGTACCTGTATTATTGCACCTAATGGGTGAAATTAGATGTGCTCTTAGAAAGGATTCAATTTAACTAGAAAGGTTCTAAAGCAGTATTCCTCCTGAGCGGCTTTTAAAAGTAGCTTAGGTGAAAAATCATGTTCTGTTTTCTCAGCATGTGAGTCATCTGGATTGTTCTGAAATGTTTCATTTCTACAATATATTTGGACGAGTGCATTGATCAACACTGTCAGAATATTGTGTTGCGAGAAGCCAACATCTGGACAAAAAAAAAGTCATTTTGGGGGGTACTAGCAACTCATTTATAATATTTGGGTGCAAAATGTCTTTGAAGTATTATAGCATTATAAACTGATAGAAATAACATCTTACAAAAAATTGATGCACATAGTGTATTGTGTAACTCTTAACTGCAGCCAACAAAGAGTAAAATTTAACCTAGTCATAAGAACCACTTCACTGTTGATTTTTTTGCTCTTTTGCAGTCCCTGATGTTTTCCTGTCCCACTGAGATGGCTGTTATGTTTGTACACTTCAAAAAGATGACAAAATAGATTTTTCTTTCTAGAAATGAAGCTTCACTGTTTGTTTGTCTGCAATATGTTCTTTGGGTAGGAGTAGAAATAGACAATAGAACAAATTCATCTTTGGTGTAACTCTTCTGAAATCTATTACACCAGGACTGAATCTGGCTTAATATGAGTTCAAGGTTCACTGAAATTGAAAATAATAATAAAGAATGTGTGGCAAAGTTTGATTTGCAGAGAAAGTTTTATAAACTACAATTTCCTGAATAAGGAATAACGTGGGCCTTCTCTCCTTCCCATCCCTGCTGTCCAGGGCTCACCTGAACCATCTTCCAGCTGAAATAAATAATATTAAATGAACCTGTTTCTCCAATAAATATTTCTGCAATAACACTATACAGTGACTTTAATTAGGAGTTGCTTATAAAAATGCTGTCAGTATGAGGCCCTAATGATGCTTGCTCATTTCAGAAGTACTAAAAAGGGCTAAAATAAATTACCTGAAAAAGCAAGAACAGATTGAGGAGAATCTCCATTTGGTGTTGTTCCAAAATTTGTGAAGAAGGAAAAAATGCCGAGGAAAAAACAATCCATAATTCAGTCCTAGGATAAATTCCGAAGTCTCATTGAAAGTCAATGGGACTTAGTTGCCTAAGTTATTTAGGGCAAGATATCCCAGGGTATTTAGGGACCTAAAGATGCAGAGAGTTATCTAGCAGGACTTTCAAAAGTAACTAAGTAGGTTAAGCATCTAACCTAGGGATTAGCCACCTTTGGCACACAGCCTATCAGTTTCTTCTTCCTGCATGCAAACTATTTACAAACAGATCATGATTATTAAAATATGTGGCTTTTGGAAACGTATGACAAATAGATTTTTACCAACATATTTGAACTACGAGTGAAGTTTCCACTTAATAAACATAATCCCAAATGAAACACAACAGATATCTTGATATCTTTACAGTAGATATGCTCTAAGAATTATTTTGGGGAAGTTTTATGGCCTGTGTTATATAGGAGGTCAAACTAGATCACCACAACAGTCCCTTCTGGCCTTGGAATCTGCAATTTGCCTTTTCATGCATATAGCATACGACTAGACTTTTCTGAAAGCTGACCTCCATTTTTGCTTTCCAAAACTGTGAGCTCAAGTGGATGCAGTTTTGCACCTGTCACTGCTTGAGGGTCATCACAATGAAGTTAAAATATGTTAGAACCTGGTTGTGCCTGAAACTCAAAATCTAAATGACATTAACTGTATCTGCAGTTTTGTGGGCTGGTCTCAAAATCATAGTTAATTGGTACTTTTATCGGTGCTTAAGTCATAGAACCACTGCAGTAAATTCTGCCTTCTGGCTACTAAAGGACACGTAGGACAAGAGTGATGGAGTTGGCAATAGATTTATGAGTACAAACTTGAAGTAGATCACAGCAAAATGATCAATGAAGTATTATATCATTATGAAAACTGAAAATGTAACTACATGGAAATGTGCCCCACTCCTTCCTATACTTTTTTTTTAATTTTGAAGACCAGAGAAAGCTCTAGCCCAATGGTGGGGAGAAAAGGGGTTGTTATTCGTGTGCAGAAAGTAGAGTAGAGAGCACAGCTACAAGTGCACCAAAATTTCGTAGGAGGAGGGCAGCTTGAAGTGAGTTTAGGAGCTATTGTTACAGGTGGACGTTCTGCTTGTTTTGCACATCGGCCCAGAACACTGATGAACTGAGCCAACGGGACTGATTAAGACATATGTCGATTTCGCTGATCAGATCCAATCACCAGACTGAACATAAAAGCAGATATTTTGCAAGAGAGAAAAGCCAAAGGGACATAAGCTGGAGCTCATTAACCTATATTATTCAGACTAAAGGCTATTGTGTACATTAGCTTTACCCATCAGAGAAGCCCTTATTAAAATAAACCTGTGTGATTCACTGAGGTGTATTTTATGGACCTAGCAGGCACAGTACTGAAAGGCATTTTCCTTACTCCTTGTGGCTGCAAGTCTCATGCAAGTTACACTTGGATGGTAGCTACTTATTTTAAATTAGAATTGCTTGAATATTAGTCAAATAACTTAAACAAATTTCACAATACTTTTACCATTCTGTGAATTTTTATTACTATCCACTATAAGGTGGGTGAATAATTCAGAAATGCATTAACCACCTGGGGGAGTTAAAAATATTTTCTTAAAATAAATTTGTGAATTTGTTTGGTCCTGCAACATTTACCCTGCTCTCCTTGAGATTTGGAGTCTATCTTTATGAGAAAAAAGAACTAAACGCAAACCTCCATAACAGGAGATTTTGTAATTATCTCATATGGTTCACTCAAACCTATTGAGAAATAATGGCTTCCTATACCTTATAAGTGAATGACTAATGGGAAAATTGAATAGATTCATATGCTGACCCTTAGTACCTCATATAGTTTTGATTACAGGTAAGATTTCCTGATCAGATTAGACCTAATAGCAGGGTAAGTTATAAACCCTACATTTTTCCTCTGAATTTTTTATGCATAGGCAGCAAGAAGAATCTTGGATTCTGTAGCAGAGCTGCTCAATAGTGGGGGAAATGTATTTGCAAACACTTTATTCAACAATTGAGAGAAAAAGGGTCAAGCTATTTATCAATTTTGAGCAGCTAGCTCTACCCTGTGCAGAAAGCATACCCCTAGAAGTCTATCTTCTAATAGCTCTTGTCTAAATTATTAGTGTCTTTAGTTCTGCTTAACATTCCCATGTATATAGATGTATGCAGTAACTGTAAATACCTGTATACTAAATTGTGCAGAATTATGCCTTGAAGGTATCATAACCATACAGCTAAGGGTAGCCTAGAATGCTTCCTTACATGTAAGGGGTTAAGAAGCTCAGATAACCTGGTTGGCACCTAAAAGGACCAATAGGGAAAGAAGATACTTTCAAATCTTGGGGGGTCGGGTGGGGAAGGGAGGCTTTGTTGGTGTGTTCTCTGGGGAAAGAAGAGAAGCATCAGGACAAAAAACTCCTTCTCCTATAAACCATCCTGTACAAGTCTCTGATATTACAAAAAGAGTAAGTAAATAAGGCAAGGCACGTTAGATTACCTTTTGTTTTCAACTTGTGAATTTTCCCTTTGCTAGAGGGAGGTTTATCCCTCTGTTTTTTGTAACTTTAAAGTTTTGCCTAGAGGGGAATCCTCTGTGTTTTGAATCTGATTACCCTGTAAAGTATATACCATCCTGATTTTACAGAGCTGATTCTTATACCTTTTCTTTAAATAAAATTATTCTTTTAATAACCGGATTGATTTTTCATTGGTTTTAAGATCCAAGGGTTTGGGTCTGTGTTCACCTGTACTAAGTGGTAAGGATATTATTCTCAAACCTTCCCCAGGAAAGGGGCTGTAGGGCTTGGGGGAATAGGACTCCAAATGGTCCTTTCCCTGGTTCTTTGTCTAAATCACTTGGTGGTGGCAGCATACTGTTCAAGGACAAGGCAAAATTTGTGCCTTGAGAAAGTTTTTAACCTAAGTTGGTAAAAATAACCTTACGGGGTCTTTCATGCACGTCTCTACATCTGTATCCCAGAGTTCAGAGTGGGGAAGGAACTCTGACAGAAGGTTATTTGGAGCTCTCAATTAACTTTAAATTTGGGGGTATAATTGCAATTATCTTGGGCTCTGACTCTATCATACTTTTGGAAAAGTCCTGAAAAGACAACTGATCTCTGGTCAGTGCCTTCATAAAGGAATAGGTTGAAGTCCTGGAAGAGGAGAGTAATAGCAGAGTGTTTACATAATTTTCCAGCTAGCCCAGTTTCCAAAAGGCATGGCAGATGAGAGAGTGAATCAGAAATATTCAGAGAATGTTATTTTCCCCAGGATGTTTTGACTTTTAAAAAAAAAATAGAGAAAAAAATAATATTGTTTTAAAGCGAGGGTTTCTGTGCTAAAAATAAATAAATAAAATCACATTCTCTTTTCACTGTGCCCCTTAAAGAAGGAAATGTATTGTGAACTGTTTTGGGATAGCAGTTGTGTCCATTTCAAAGGCATACTGTTCAGTGTATGGCTTATTCATCTACCCTCTGAACCTTCAGAATACTTAAGTGTTTCCCAGCGGTAAGCACAAGTGACCTTGCTGACTTAGAGTTACTTGTAGGGTTACAGCTGAGCACACGCTTAGTGCTCTGTAGGATCGGAGCACTAGAGAACTGCAGAGAGATTCTGATGAGGCAGAGGTGGGCAAATTACAGCCCGCGGGCCACCTCCGGCCCGAGGGACTGTCCTACCCGGCCCCTGAGCTCCTGGTCGGGGAGGTTAGCCCCCGGCCCCTCCCCCGCAGGCAGCGGTCTGGGCAGTGGGGCTGCATGCTCCTGCAGGGCAGAGCAGCAGCATGTCTAGCTCTGTCCGAGTGGTGCGGCTGCCAGATATGCTGCTTTGAGCAGCATGGTAAGAGGGCAGGAAGCGGGAGGGTTGGATATGGGAAAGGGGGTCCCAGGGGACAGTCAGGGGACAGGGAGCAGGGGGCAGTAGGATGGGGTGGAGGTTCGGGGTGGGGGCAGTCAGGGGATGGGGAACAGGGGGCAGTTGAATAGGGCAGAGGTTCGGGGGGGGCAGGGGATGGGAGTTAGATAGGGGTTGGGGTCCCGGGGGGCAGTTAGGGGCAGGGGTCCCGGAAGGGGGTGGTCAGGGGACAAGGAGCTGGAGAGTTGGATGGGTGGGGGGTTCTGAGGGGGGCAGTCAGGGGGCGGGAAGTGGGAGGGGGCGAATAGGGGGTGGGGGCCAGGCTGTTGGGGGAGGCACAGCCTTCCCTACCTGGCCCTCCATACAGTTTCGCACCCTGATGTGGCCCATGGGCCAGAAAGTTTGCCTACCCCTGTGATGAGGCAACAAAGTCTTGCTCAGTGGCCTATAAAAGACTGGTAACTTGATAGGACCTTGGAGGTAGGAAAGAGGTAAAGTAAATGAAATGGCCCTGGCTGAATATGAAAGGGAAATGGGAGAAATTAGAGAAATCAGAGAATAGCTTAAATAATATATGCAATGGTTAACTATAATAAGTGATAGAAGTTTAAAAAAATAAAGCAGCTGAAGAACAATGTAAGACTAGACCGGGAGTAAGTATAAAGCAGTGATGGAATAGCTGTGCAATCTGATTTCATTCATGTTTTCTATTTGCTCTTGTGCTCTTTGTTCTGGCTCTCATTCTTTGCTTGTCATATCATCTATGCAATTTCAAGACCTGGCCTCTTTTGCAACTGTCTCCAAAATAGTAGGAAGTCCTTTCAGGGGTAGATCAAGGTCCAGTGTGCTTCAGCAGCAGCAATGGGAACTACAAATCGTGGACTACAAACTGCTACATGTTTGGGAAACTTCCTGGTTCCTGACAGGATGTACCCTCTGCCCTACCAGCAGGAGGTCTCAGCACTGACTGAAGCTGGGAGCAGGAGGCAAGCAAGTGGAGAGGAGGCTGCTGGGCTGTAATCGTGTTCTGTTTCCTTACAGAATAAAACTTTGTTCCCGGTGGTTTGTCCGAGTGGGTCTGATCTGAGGTGAATACACTAATACACAACACAGAGGAGCCTCAGGCCCAAAGTTATATAAAAATCCATAAGGCAGACTTACCCTATTTTAGACAATCTCATACTGGGACAGTGAACAGGAGGGATGGTTACATGTACAATCTCCACACCAGAGAAGTTCTGAGTAATTTTAAAAACAGAGTCTAAAGATTCCTTGGCCTAGTTAGTTTTGATCCAATTCTGTGTGATCTCTTGTTTGGTTTGTTTGTATAGTGCAGAACTTTGATATTATAAAAGTGAACAGTGTATTATAAATCAATAAATGACATTTGTTTCTTGGCAAACAAGAAGAGAAAAGATGAGTTACAAAATTACAGTACAGTAATATATATAAAATGCCTGGGAAAGAGGGTTTGTTGGGATCAGCCTGAAAGCCAAAAACAAATTTGAGATCAATGTTCAGTGATGTATGGAAAAAGCTGCCTGTTGGATAACAGTGAGGAGCTGATGAAGCCACATGACCCAGAGGGGAAAAGCTTAATTTTAGTAAACTTTCATGGGCAAGGAAGCTAGAGGTTGTGAGAAAAGGAAGGTCTGCAAGTGCTTTTGGAGCAAGCAAGATTAGTTATAAGCTATTTAAGAAGTGCCCTACAGCTCTTCGGGTCTTAATGTGTTCGAGAAGTACAGAAAAGTCTTCTGTAATAGAAAATAAGTTTACTACGTTTTGTGCACTTCTATTCCTCAAAACGTTTGGAATGAAAAATATTAAACTTGGCAAGTAATTAACCCTTAATGCACGCGATTTTTATATAGAATGGTCTTAAGCACAGAACAGTTCTTTCACAATAGTTTGTAAGGCAATTTGTGTATTTGGCTGCATAATTACAAGGTACACTAAGGCCTTGTCTACACGACAAAATTAGGTCAAATGTATAGAAGTTGGTTTTGTAGAAAGCGTTCTTATACAGTCGATTGTGTGTGTCCCCACACAAATGCTCTAAGTGAATGTAGTCGGCGGAGTGTGTCCACAGTACCGAGGCAACTGTCGACTTCCAGAGCGTTGCACTGTGCGTAGCTATCCCACAGTTCCCACAGTCTCCACTGCACATTTGAATTCTGAATAGAAATCCCAGTGCCTGATGGGGCTAAAACATTGTCGCAGGTGGTTCTGGGTACATATCGTCAGGCCCCCCTTCCCTCCCTCCCTCTGTGAAAGCAAGGGCAGACAATCGTTTTGCACCTTTTTTGAGTTACCTGTGCAGACGCCATATCATGGCAAGCATGGAGCCCGCTCAGCTAACCGTCTCCGTATGTCTCCTGAGTGCTGGCAGACATGGTACTGCATTGCTACACAGCAGCAGTTTATTGCCTTTTGGCAGCAGACAGTGCAGTATGACTGGTAGCCATTGTCAGCGTAGTCCAGGGTGCTCTTTTAACCGACCTCGATGAGGTCAGGGGCGCCTGGGCAAACATGGGAGTGACTCAGCCAGGTCATTTCCCTTTTAAGTTTCGTTTCATGGTGATTCAGTCCTACCGGCAGTGCACTGTGTTTTAATCTGCAGCCAGCAGAAGATGATGGCCAGCAGTCATACTGCACTATCTTCTGCCAAGCACCCAGGAGATGACGATGACTAGCGGTCGTACTGCACTGTCTGCTGCCAGCAAGATGTATAAAGATAGATCAAGTGGATCAAAATAAGAAATAGACCAGATTTGTTTTGTATTCTTTTTCTCCTCCCTCCCTCCGTGAAATCAATGGCCTGCTAAAGCCAGTTTTGAGCTCTATCCTTGAGGTTTTGAGTTCTATCCTTGAGAGGGCCATTCTGTTTCTCACAAAGCCACCCCCTTTGTTGATTTTAATTCCCTGTAAGCCAACCCTGTAAGTTATGTTGTCAGTTGCCCCTCCCTCTGCCAGAGCAACGGCAAACAATCATTTCACACCCTTTTCCCTGGATTGCCCGAGCAGGAGCAGACGCCATAGCACAGCAAGCATGGAGCCCGTTCAGCTCACCACAGCAGTTATGACCATTGTAAACACTTCGAGCATTATCGTGCAGTGTATGCAGAACCAGCACCTGAAAAACCAAGTGAGGAGGCATCGGCAGCGCAGTGATGAGGACATGAACATACTTTTCTCTAAAACTGCATTCCCCCGCAATTTGGAGATCATGGTGTTAATGGGGCAGGCTCATGCCATGGAATGCTGATTCTGGGCCTGGGAAACAAGCACAGAGTGGTGGGACTGCATAGTGTTGCAGGTCTCGGATGATTCCCAGTGACTCCGAAACTTTCGCATGCGTAAGGGCACTTTCATGGAACTTTGTGACTTGCTTTCCCCTGCCCTGAAGCGCAAGAATACAAAGATGAGAGCATCCCTCACAGTTCAGAAGTGAGTGGAAATAGCCCTGTGGAAGCTTGCAATGCCAGACAGCTACCGGTCAGTCGGTAATCAATTTGGAGTGGGCAAATCTACTGTGGGGGTTGCTGTGATGCAAGTAGCCAATGCAATCATTGAGCTGCTGCTATCAAAGGTAGTGACTCTGGGAAATGTGCAGGTCATACTAAATGGCTTTGCTGCAATGGGATTCCCTAACTGTGGTTGGGCTATAGACGGAACGCGTATCCCTATCTTGGGACCGGAGCACCAGGGCAGCCAGTACATAAACCACAAAGGGTACTTTTCAATGGTGCTGCAAGCACTGGTGGATCACAAGGGACGTTTCACCAACATCAACGTGCGATGGCTGGGAAAGGTTCATGACGCTTGCATCTTCAGGAACTCTGGTCTGTTTAAACGGCTGCAGGAAGGGATTTACTTCCCAGACTAGAAAATAACTGTTGGGGATGTTGAAATGCCTATAGTTATCCTTGGGGACCCAGCCTACCTCTTAATGCCCTGGCTCGTGAAGCCTTACACAGGCACCCTGGACAGTACTAAGGAGCTGTTCAACTATAGGCTGAGCAAGTGCAGAATGGTGGTAGAGTGTGCATTTGGACGTTTAAAGGGTCGCTGGCACAGTTTACTGACTCGCTCGGACCTCAGCAAAACCAATATTCCCGTTGTTATTGCTGCTTGTTGTGTGCTCCACAATCTCTGTGAGAGTAAGGGGGAGACATTTATGGTGGGGTGGGAGGTTGATGCAAATTGCCTGGCCACTGAATACACGCAGCCAGACACCAGAGCAGTTAGAAGAGCACAGCAGGAAGCAGTCAGCATCAGAGAAGCTTTGAAAACCAGTTTCATGACTGGCCAGGGTACTGTGTGACACTTCTGTTTGTTTCTCCTTGATGAAAACCCACCCCCTTGGTTGACTCTAATTCCCTGTAAGCCTCCCGCCCTCCTGCCTTCGATCACAGCTTGCTCGCAAAGGAAATATAGTCACTATCATTTAAAAAACATGTAGTCTTTATTAATTGATTATAAAAATAGGGAAATAACTCACAAGGTAGACCAGATGAGGTGTGGGAGGAGGGTAGGAGTGAAGGAAAAGGCCACTTCAAAACTTGTTGAATGCCAGCCTTCTGTTGCTTGGGCAGTCCACTGGGGTGGAGTGGTTGGGAGCCCGGAGCCTCCCGCAACCCACGTTCTTGGGCATCTGGGTGAGGAGGCTATGGAACTTGGGGAGGACGGAGGGCGGTTAACCAGGGGCTGCAGTGGCAGTCTGTGATCCTGCTGCCATTCATGAACCTCCACCAGATGCCAGAGCACGTCCATTTGATCCCGCAGTAGCCCCAGCATTTCCTCATACCTCCTCTGATCTTCCTGCCGCCACTTCTCCTCACGTTCATCGGCCACCGTCCTGTACTCTGCTATTGTGTCCCTCCACACAGCTCTGTCAGTGCCGGACGACTGCATGAGCTCAGAGAACATTTCATTCCGCGTGCGTTTTTTTCGCTGCCTTATCTCAGATAACCTTTGGGACGGAGGAGGGAGGCTTGAAACATTTGCAGCTGCTGGAGGAAAAAAAGGGAGTGAAGTATTTAAAAAGATGCATTTTACAGAACAATGGCTATACTCTTTCACGGTGAACAACACTATTCACATTACATAGCACATGTGATTTTGGTACAAGGTCGCATTTTGCATCTTATATTGAGTGCCTGCAGCTTTGGTGTTAGAGATCACACATGCAGGGCCGGGCAACAGAATTCGGCTTGCAGGCAGCCATGGTAAGCCATAGTCTTTCGGCTTCTACAACCTTCATAACAGCAGCCCCCTCCTTTCCCATACCAAGCAAAGCCTGTTAAGTTGGCCATTTAATGCTGCAGATTTCCTGTTAACGTGCAGCAGCAGAAACCAAACTAATCCCCGCCCCAATCCAATTCTCTGGGATGATCGCTTTTCCCCTCCCCCCACCGCCTGGCTGGTATCAGAGAAGATCCCTGATCCCCTGGTAGCCAAATGCGAACAGCTCAGCGCCAATGGCCCCCCCTCCCACTGCGTGGCTAACTGCGGGGAGGATTTCTTTTCAGCCACAGGCAAATAGCCCTGTAGGAACGGGCACCTCTGAATGTCCCCTTAATTAAATTCCCCTATTTCAACCAGGTTACCATGAATGATATCACTCTCCTGAGAATAACACAGAGAGATAAAGAACGGATGTTGCTTGAATGCCAGCAAACACCGTGACCATACGCTGCCAGGCTTTGTCATGCAATGATATCAGATTACTTGCTACTAGCATGGCGTGGTAAAGTGTCCTACCATGGAGGACGGAATAAGGCTGCTCTCCTCAGAAACCTTCTGCAAAGGCTTTTAGAGTACCTCCAGGAGAGCTTCATGGAGATGTCCCTGGAGGATTTCCTCTCCATCTCCAGACACGTTAACAGACTTTTCCAGTAGCAGTACTGGCCATGAATGCATCCCAAGTCCTCAGGGCTACTTAATCATTAAAAAATGCTTGTTTTTATAACATGTATTATATTTTAAAAGGTACACTCACCAGAGGTCCCTTCTCCGGCTTTGTTGGGTTGGGAGGGTATTTCAGTCAGAGTGATAAAAAGATCCTGGCTGTCGGGGAGAATGGTGTGCTATGTGCTCTCCCCAAGCTCATCCTCCTCCTCATCATCTTCCCCATCTGCAAAATCCTCAGCATGGAGGAGAATACCCCATCATCGGAGTCCACGGACAGGGGTGGGGTAGTGGTGGCGGCCCCCCCTAGAATTGCATGCAGCTCAGTGTAGAAGTGGCATGTCTGGAGATCTGTCCCAGAGCATCTGTTTGATTCTTTGGTTTTCTGGTACGCTTGTCTGAGCTCCTTAAGTTTCACGCGGCACTGTGTTGCCTCCCTGATGGAGCCTCTGTCCCTCATGGCCTCGGAGATTTTTTGAAATGTTTTGGCATTTCGTCTTTTGGAATGTAGTTCTGATAGCACGGATTCCTATCCCCATACAGTGATCAGATCCAGTACTTCCCATTCAGTCCATGCTGGAACTCTTTTTCGATTCTGGCACTGCATGGTCACCTGTGCTGATGAGCTCACCTGGCCAAACAGTAAATGAGATTCAAAAGTTCCCGGGGCTTTTCATGTACACCTGGCCAGTGCATCCGAGTTCAGAGTTGTCATAAATATAAAGGGAAGGGTAAACCCCTTTAAAATCCCTCTTGTCCGGAGGAAAAATCCTCTGACCTGTAAAGGGTTAAGAAGCTAAAGGTAACTTCGCTGGCACCTGACCAAAATGACCAATGAGGAGACAAGATACTTTCAAAAGCTGGGAGGAGGGAGAAAAACAAAGGGTATGTGTCTGTCTGTGTGATGCTTTTGCCGGGGACAGAACAGGAATGGAGTCTTAGAACTTAGTAAGTAATCTAGCTAGGTATGTGTTAGATTATGATTTCTTTAAATGGCTGAGAAAATAGCTGTGCTGAATAGAATGAATATTCCTGTCTGTGTGTCTTTTTTGTAACTTAAGGTTTTGCCTATAGGGATCCTCTATGTTTTGAATCTAATTACCCTGTAAGGTATTTACCATCCTGATTTTACAGAGATGATTCTTTTTTACTTCTATTAAAAGTCTTCTTGTAAGGAAACTGAATGCTTTTTCATTGTTCTAAGATCCAAGAGTTTGGGTCTGTGGTCACCTATGCAAATTGGTGAGGATTTTTACCAAACCTTCCCCAGGAAGTGGGGTGCAAGGGTTGGGAGGATTTTGGGGGGAAAGACGTGTCCAAACTACGTTTTCTCAGGAACCCAGATAAAGTTTGGTGGTGGCAGTGGAAGTCCAAGGGTAAAATAGTTTGTACCTTAGGGAAGTTTTAACCTAAGCTGGTAAAAGTAAGCTTAGGAGGTTTTCATGCAGGTCCCCAGTCTGTATCCTAGAGTTCAGAGTGGGGAAGGAACCTTGACAAGAGTGCTGTCCAGAGCGGTCACAATGGTGCACTGTGGGATAGCTCCCAGAGGCCAATACCTTCAAATTGCGCCCACACTAGCCCTAATTCGAAATGGCGATGTCGATTTCTGCGCTAATCCCCTCATTGGGGAGGAATACAGAAATCGGTTTTAAGAGCCCTTTATGTCAAAAAAATGGCTTCGTTGTGTGGACAGGTGCAGGGTTAATTCGGATTTAACGCTGCTAAATCTGACATGAACTTGTAGTTCATGAACAGGCCTAAAATGGTTTCAAGTTTAGCTTTGTTTATTTAACAAATCTGGCTAGATGGGACTGGAGAAGATTCTAGGTAGAAACCCACTACTAAAATAAAGACTGCATACCGAAGCTTTAAAAATATTGTGTTCCTTTTTCTAAGAGTTTCTAGTTCAGCATCAGAAGAAATGAGTTTCTGTGATTCTTTATTATTAGTTAATGCATATTTAAAGACTGCTTGATTATGTATTCGTCCATGAAAGTGAGCTAATTCTAGAGGAACTGTTCTGGACTCTCAACAAAATGACACTTTACTGCATTGCTAATAATTGTTACCCATGTATTGGAGAGGTTTAAATGGTTCTGCAGGATAAGAGGTATTAAAACTTATAACATAGGTATATAATAAGAGATAGTGAACTGGTTCTTATACAATAAGAACCACAATGGGGCTTTGCCCAAACTTTGATTCTAAAAAAATCCAAACATTTTATATATTTGGAAGAGTCTAGATGAATACTCCCTCCCTAAACCTTTTGTAGGCCTCTGTGATAGGGTTCTTGGAGGGCCAGGTAGCCTAGTGGTTGGCACACCTGACTTCCAGCACCCTGTTTCCCTGACAGAGATGCCTCATCCCTTAAGAAGGTGTGGTGGAGAATCCAGACCCTTCCTCTCCACTAGTTCCCAGCCCAGGGCCCCATGTGAAGCAACACCAGCAGGGTCCTCCTGGCAGAGATTTTAAAGTCCACTGCCCTGGGCTATATCCTACATCTCTCTCTTTAGTTTGGGTATGGCCCCTATAGTCCAAGCAGTCTGTAGTGGCTCACTTGAAGTAGCACTCCCTCTTGGACCTTTTGTAGTATCCTGCTATAGCCATGGGCTCTCTGGGCAGGGGTGGATGTAAGATCAGAGAGGCCTAGCCCCACAATGTCTCTATAGTTAAATTACAGTTAGCTCACTGCTGGGTGCTCCTCAGTCTCAGAACAGTGCTTCTTCCCTGGTGATTGTCCCGGCTGTTGGGCTCCAAGTAATGCTCCCCTCATATAGGGAGGCAGCGAGCTCCTGTGTCTTCACCAGTCTGCCCTGAATTGAGCCAGATTCTCTCCTTTTCTTCCCCCTCCAGGCCTGGCATTGGCTTCTGTATAGCACGGTGGGACTAGCCGGGCCCTATTCATGCTGGTATGAGGTTTCTCTGTGTCATCACAGCCTCTTATTCTTTGCTGACATGAGGATCCAAAGTTGATCTCCCAGTCACTGCTAGATTGCCTGCTACTTTGAAATCTAACAAATTCTGGGGCTTGCCTGGAATTGGGGGCCAGAGGATATGCATTCTGGGGCATCTTTGACCCAAAGAAGTCCTGAAGCACCTAATGTTTGATTAGACCAGATGTCAGCCAGAGCCCATAGAGGACAGTGCCTTGTAACCATTTGGTCCTTAGTTATGACACACTTTGTATGAGTTTACCTTTAAGATTTTCACTTCTCATTTGAATTTTCCAAGATATAAATTTAATTTTTCTGTGGATCTTTTATATAATGATGGCCTTGGAATCTGTGAATCAATGAAAACATGGTCACATTAAATCTACTGGTCCCTTCCCTTCTGGCCTTAGACACTATGAACCTATGAAATTAAATACCTTCATTCATGCTGAATTAAGTGTTGCTTAATGAACTTATTTAAAACGATCTCAATATTTGAAAACTTTGTAGCTATGGTCTTCTAGCAACGAGACTTCTTCAGACTTAGCCTTGTCATTTCAAGGGACCTTGTCTCAAGATCCTTAATTCTCTATAGAGTTTCTCAATTAATCCTCTAATTTCATGTACAATTTTATTCCTTAAGAATGTTTTTTATTTTGTATAATGTCTATAGGTACATTCTATTAAATGTAAACTAGATCACAGAAAAGTTCCTCTTTTATGCAAATTTAATAGGAGTCTGTATTGACTAAGTTAGCTGTTTCTCAGCCTGTAAATTCGCTTCTGAGAATCACAGAAAACAACTTGTGTTTGCTGTATTAGAATCAGGTCTACAATGCTTTGAGATGCAGAATACTGTTAATAAAATATATAAATTCATGGGTCTTATCATACACAGTCTCTTCCTTGAAGAGCTTACCATCTAAAAAGACAAACTGATAAAAGGAGGGGGCAAAATATAGAAGTAGAGCGGCAATTGGTATGTCTTGACAGTACAAAGTCTGTTCAGAAACAGATTATTCCCAATTACCCTTGCTATTGTTCAAAATGTACTGATATGAGACTACTGTGTGATGTAGGTTTTAAAAAATATTAAATTAGCATGAATTAATTCAACTGTCATTTTCACAAGCATGATAATTCACAACAAGTATGGAAACATTATCATCCCAGTCAAATTGGGAAATATTTCATAGCACCTTCAAGACAATGATTACTCATTATCCTATGAAAATTGAGAAGAATGCAACAACAATTTGGCATCACAACATGCTTTGAGTCCCTATTTTCCATTGTTACATTTCAGCAGTAGATCAAGCTGATAGTTTTGTTCCTAAAATTTAAAAATTGGCAAGTGTTTAAAAGTAGACTGTGTGGCGATAAGGTAAACTATAGAATGGTAAAAGAACAGTAAAAATTCCTATACAAACTCAGGCAGTGAACTTCAGTTCTGACTTAAAATAAACCTGTGATCAGAATCCTTGGGGCCTTCTTGAACAGAGTAACAATTGTATTGCAATATCTGAACTTGTGTGACTACTTTTTGCAATTTGCATTGTGGATTCTTTTTCTCTCATACTACTACACAATGTGTTGTACAGTTTGCCATTTGCCTTCACTGTGTGTATATATCTTATGTATTAGCATCTTTATCCTGACATGCAATTTTTACATAGCTATGCAGCAGTTAGGATCTCACTGTGAATTACTGCTGATTTTCCCAGAATTAATGGCTTAATTATCTGCATCTGACAAGTATGCTATCTAGTTATCTCCTAACCAGGAATGGCCCTAAACCAAATGCCATCTAAGATCTAAGACGGGCTCCACCTAATGAAGAGAGGGAAGAGCATCTTCGCGAGCAGGCTGGCTAACCTAGTGAGGAGGGCTTTAAACTAGGTTCACCAGGGGAAGGAGACCAGAGCCCTGAGGGAAGTGGGGAAGTGGGATACTGGGAGGAATCACGAGCAGGAGTGCGCGAGAGGGGAGGGCTCCTGCCTCATACTGAGAAAGAGGGATGATCAGCGAGTTATCTCAAGTGCCTATACACAGATGCAAGAAGCCTGGGAAACAAGCAGGGAGAACTGGAAGTCCTGGCACAGTCAAGGAATTATGATGTGATTGGAATAACAGAGACTTGGTGAGATAACTCACATGATGATTTGATTGGGGATTGGTCCTGCTTTGAGCAGGGGGTTGGACTAGATGACCTCCTGAGGTCCCTTCCAACCCTGATATTCTATGATTCTATGATTCTATGACTGGAGTAGTGTCATGGATGGATATAAAATGTTCAGGAAGGACAGGCAGGGCAGAAAAGGTGGGGGAGTTGCATTGTATGTAAGGGAGCAGTATGACTGCTCAGAGCTCAAGTATGAAACTGCAGAAAAACCTGAGAGTCTCTGGATTAAGTTTAGAAGTGTGAGCAACAAGGGTGATGTCGTGGTGGGAGTCTGTTATAGACCACCGGATCAGGGGGATGAGGTGGACGAGGCTTTCTTCCGGCAACTCACAGAAGTTATTAGATCGCAGGCCCTGGTTCTCATGGGAGACTTCAATCACCCTGATATCTGCTGGGAGAGCAATACAGCGGTGCACAGACAATCCAGGAAGTTTTTGGAAAGTGTAGGGGACAATTTCCTGGTGCAAGTGCTGGAGGAACCAATTAGGGGCAGAGCTCTTCCTGACCTGCTGCTCACAAACTGGGAAGAATTAGTAGGGGAAGCAAAAGTGGATGGGAACCTGGGAGGCAGTGACCATGAGATGGTCGAGTTCAGGATCCTGACACAGGGAAGAAAGGAGAGAAGCAGAATACGGACCCTGGACTTCAGAAAAGCAGACTTTGACTCCCCCAGGGAACTGATGGGCAGGATCCCTTGGGAGAATAACATGAGGGGGAAAGGAGTCCGGGAGAGCTGGCTGTATTTTAAAGAATCCTTATTGAGGTTACAGGGACAAACCATCCCGATGAGTCGAAAGAATAGTAAATATGGCAGGCGACCAGCTTGGCTTAACGATGAAATCCTAGCGGATCTTAAACATAAAAAAGAAGCTTACAAGAAGTGGAAGGTTGGAGATATGACCAGGGAAGAGTATAAAAATATTGCTCGGGGATGCAGGAGTGAAATCAGGAAGGCCAAATCACACCTGGAGTTGCAGCTAGCAAGAGATTTAAGAGTAACAAGAAGGGTTTCTTCAGGTATGTTAGCAACAAAAAGAAAGTCAAGGAAAGTGTGGGCCCCTTACTGAATGAGGGAGGCAACCTAGTGACAGAGGATGTGGAAGAAGCTAATGTACTCAATGCTTTTTTTGCCTCTGTCTTCATGAACAAGGTCAGCTCCCAGACTACTGCACTGGGCAGCACAGCATGGGGAGGAGGTGACCAGCCCTCTGTGGAGAAAGAAGTGGTTCGGGACTATTTAGAAAAGCTGGACAAGCACAAGTCCATGGGGCCTGATGCGCTGCATCCGAGAGTGCTAAAGGAGTTGGCGAATGTGTTTGCAGAGCCATTGGCCATTATCTTTGAAAACTCATGGCGATCGGGGGAAGTCCTGGATGCCTGGAAAAAGGCTAATGTAGTGCCCATCTTTTAAAAAGGGAAGAAGGAGGATCCGGGGAACTACAGGCCAGTCAGTCTCACCTCAGTCCCTGGAAAAATCATGGAGCAGGTCCTCAAGGAATCAATTCTGAAGCACTTAGAGGAGAGGAAAGTGATCAGGAACAGTCAGCATGGATTCACCAAGGGCAAGTCATGCCTGACTAATCTAATTGCCTTCTCTGATGAAATAACTGGCTCTGTGGATGAGGGGAAAGCAGTGGACGTGTTGTTCCTTGACTTTAGCAAAGCTTTTGACACGGTCTCCCACAGTATTCTTGCCAGCAAGTTAAAGAAGTATGGGCTGGATGAATGGACTATTAGGTGGATAGAAAGTTGGCTAGATTGTAGTGATCAATGGCTCCCTGTCTAGTTGGCAGGCAGTATCAAGTGGAGTGCCCCAAGGGTCGGTCCTCGGGCCGGTTTTGTTCAATATCTTCATAAATGATCTGGAGGATGGTGTGGATTGCACCCTCAGCAAGTTTGCAGATGACACTAAACTGGGAGGAGAGATAGATACACTGGAGGGTAGGAATAGGATACAGAGGGCCCTAGACAAATTAGAGCATTGGGCCAAAAGAAATCTGATGAGGTTCAACAAGGACAAGTGCAGAGTCCTGCACTTAGGACAGAAGAATCCAATGCACCGCTACAGACTAGTGACCGAATGGCTCGGCAGCAGTTCTGCAGAAAAGGACCTAGAGGTTACAGTGGACGAGAAGCTGGATATGAGTCAACAGTGTGCACTTGGTGCCAAGAAGGCCAATGGCATTTTGGGGTGTATAAGTAGGGGCATTGCCAGCAGATCGAGGGACATGATCGTTCCCCTCTATTCGACATTGGTGAGGCCTCATCTGGAGTACTGTGTCCAGTTTTGGACCCCACACTACAAGAAGGATGTGGAAAAATTGGAGAGAGTCCAGCGAAGGGCAACAAAAATGATTAGGGGCGTGGAACACATGACTTATGAAGAGAGGCTGAGGGAACTGGGATTGTTTAGTCTGTGGAAGAGAAGAATGAGGGGGGATTTGATAGCTGCTTTCAACTACCTGAAAGGGGGTTCCAAAGAGGATGGCTCTAGACTGTTCTCAGTGGTAGCAGATGACAGAACGAGGAGTAATGGTCTCAAGTTGCAGTGGGGGGAGATTTAGGTTGGATATAAGGAAAAACTTTTTCACTAGGAGGGTGGTGAAACACTGGAATGCGTTACCTAGGGAGGTGGTGGAATCTCCTTCCTTAGAAGTTTTTAAGGTCAGGCTTGACAAAGACCTGGCTGGGATGATTTAGTTGGGGATTGGTCCTGCTTTGAGCAGGGAGTTGGACTAGATGACCTCCTGAGGTCCCTTCCAACCCTGATATTCTATGATTCTATGATTCTATCTTGAACACTGGGGAAATTCTGGATTTAGATTTCAGGTTTGAGGCTCAGGCTTATTTCTACCACTAACAAAATATTACCATCTCATTGTAAATGTATATGAGGTTGCTGAGAGAGAAAGAGAGAGAGAGAGTGAGCAATTTTGTAGCAAAAAAAAATAAAATTAAAAGAATGGGATGACTAAATTAACTTTTACCAGTCATCTCATTCAAGATGGCAGCTATGTAAAAATGACACACCGTCACCCTAAATTAACAGGGTGCTATGTATGGAATGGAAGGGGTGGGTGTAGGAATAGGTTTTATTCTTTGACTACCAGCAATACATTAAGAACAAGTAAAACAGTCCCTGCCCCAAGAAGCGTATAGTCTAGTTCAGATAAAACAACTGAGAAACACCTTGCTATGTGGTATGTCAGTATCATCTGGAGATTTAAGAAAGCTGCCCAGAAGAGAGCTTGAGGAAGGCACTCTAGTTTGGTGAGTGACTCAAGTAACATGTCACATGTTCAGGTCTGATCTCTCTCAGTAGGGCTTCCTGAATAGTGTAAAAACTTTTCTGTAAACAGTTTGGAAACCTATAAATTGTGTTTCAATTCATCCTGTTTATACTTCTCTATATGCTGTTCATGAACATTAATACAACCTAAATTTTGTTTGTAAGTATGTTCAGAAACAATACATTTAAGGCCCACCACTGGAATCCACTTCATCAAGAAATGTGAGATACAGTGAAACTAAATATACTTTGGGTGAGAGTAGAAGTAGTTAATTAACTCTGGGCTATCCAATCAGGAAACAATACTATGTAATTTCTAGGTAACCAGTCACAGTTCAAAATTCAGAATATCAAAAGTCAAGTGAATACTCACTACAATGACCTGCTGAACACTTTATAGACAACTATAATTATAAACAATTGGCTGAACTATTTTGAATGGTAAATTTGTTAAAATTTTGATCAGCTCACGTGAACTGAAGAGGGCTATGTTTGACAAATGGTTTGTATGAAATAGTTTGACCAGATCTGGGTCTCCTTTATTACTCTGCCCAGCATCAAGTACTAACTTACATTAATCAAAGAGTGAACTTTTTATTCCACTTAATTTATAACTCAGTTAAATAAAGTAAAATGAAAGATATTTCGTCTGTATCTATCTATAGATAGATAGATATTTCTCTCTTTCTCTCTCTGTATACATATATATGTAAAATCAGATTTCCCCCTCCCCCGCAATTTAGTTTACTTTTTCTTTTCTTAAATGTGTGATCTGATTTAAATGAATCCATCTTTTTTATGGCTTTGACTTTTTTATGGGTACCCTCTGCATATCATTTTCTGCTTAAAAATGAAATTTTAACATATTTGATATTCCATGACCAATGTGCAGAGTCTAAATGTTCATTGAGGAAATAAAATATAGAAAAGAGAAGACATGATGAATAACACTGAATCT
This sequence comes from Chelonia mydas, assembly GCF_015237465.2. NCBI lineage: Eukaryota > Metazoa > Chordata > Testudines > Cheloniidae > Chelonia > Chelonia mydas. Next base: position 296,232,263 of record NC_057849.1, read on the forward strand.
AAGGTCAGACACAAGGTTCTCAGAGCTAATGGAAAATATCATTCTAAGCTATAGCAAATGAGCCTTATGAGCATTAAGAACTGCTGATATAAGTCTGGAAACCATCCTGAATGTCAAGGGATAGGCTTTTCATTTTCAATATTTGATTGTTCATATAAATATTTAATGAAAATATTATTAGACTGTTCAGTTGATGAAATAAACTGATGGATGCAGCAGCAAAAGAAGCTTGCTTAATATTCACTAAATGATGGCAAAATGTATTTTGCATATTATACAGGTCTTTAAAGTGGTTTTGTATTTTAAACTTTTTAGCACTATTTAAAGCATCAGGACTACCAATACTTATGACTTTTTAATGGGACTTTAGGGCTAAATAGGATATTAGAATATTTGTTTGGGAAAGAAAGACCCAAGTATACATGGCCAAAACAAGAAGGATTTTGGATGTAAGATTGACTTACGTTGCTTCTACCTCACTGAAGTCTACCATAAATATTACCTTCATGGTAGATAAAAATGTAGTTGTTTTTGAAAAGCATGAAACTTCAGTAATAAAAAGGACAACTTGGGAAGATTACAAAGGATTGCTTAGCCCATAATGGTAACTTTTTTATTTTAATTTAAGGATTGGACTAACGGCAGCGACCAAAACCAGCCAATCAACCAAACAAAAAACATACAGTGCCATACTCCATTATAAAAGCTTTTTCAGACACAGGTCTCCAATGTACCTGTCTTCTGTGACCTAAAATACCCCCAGCTATTTGAGAACAGACAGGTAAAGTATTTTGGAAAGAAAGCCCCATCTGTTATGTGGTAGGCGTGTGTGTTTCTGAAGTTTTTAAAGGAAAGCTAATGGATGAGGGGAAGGGAGATGAAGGGAAGCAGAAACTTAAGGTTTCAAAGTGATGACTCAGACATCTTTTTGAGTGTTACCTTTCCAGATGCCTTAATGTATGCATGTTACTTAGCACTGGGCAGCAGCAATATTGCTTACTACTATGTTGCAGTTTCTAGGTGATTTTGCCGTTACCATAACAATGTCCAGATATAAATACATTGACATTTACCTTACATGAGGTAAATACTATATTCCAGGATTAGCCACACTCCAATATGCCAATACAGATGTTATGGAGACAGACATACAAAATCAGAATTATGCTAGCCAATAGACATTAAATAGCCAAGGCTAAAATTCCACTATTATATACAATTTTATAAACTAAAAAATTCTCCCCAGTATGATAGGGCATTGTCTGGTAAGCACATTCATACTTAAAGTATCCCCTCCATACTACCCATTAATTAAAATCCTATAAAGTAAAATTATAATTATTAAGGATTAGATTGTGACTCATTGTGCCCATGCAAGGCAGTAATTTAGAATAAGACACCCCGCTCACCCCCCGCACACACACAGATCTAGACTGTGGGTTCAGGCACTCTGCTCTGTCTACTCCCTCCTCTTCCCCCATTTAGGTAGCTGAGCCAACTTGGAATATTAACTTATTGCTCTTGCAGTAAATTGCTACCCTCCTTTCCCCATGCCAAGGAACAAGGGATAGGCAGGGGAAGAATTATGCCTCAGAAGGCTGTGTGAGCATAGCTGTCTGAGTGTCGCCATGCCAATGCATACCCCATAATGTAGATGCAGCCTACACTGATGGAAGGGTTTTTTCCATTGGTGTAGGAACACCACTTCCCAGGTAGGCTAATGAAAGCATGCATCTGTCTACATGACTGCATCTACACTGGGGGTTAGGTTGGCAAAGCTATGTCATTCAGGGGCTTTTGCATACCCCTGACTGATGTAGCTATATCAATCTAACTTTTAAGTATAGACAATGCTGCCCAGTCCTGTTTGTGGATTGGGGCTGATTAGGCACAGCACTGAGAAGTGGGTGATGAGTATCTGCACATGTTATTACTTGACATTTATCACAATGTATCTGATTGCTGCTGAAAGTTAAAATAGTCATTAAAACACAGACTTGGAGCCAATAGCCAGAGAAGCAGTCATTTTGCTACACAAAAGAAGATAAGCTAAAGAAAAACTAATCTAGGAAGTGAGGCAAAAATGGTTGAAAGTGAACTGACCTGAGATGAGAGGCTTTGTACTGAGTCTTGAGAACAACTATCGAGAAAATCTGTTGGACTTTCTGATGGAGGGAGGTCCATAAATGGTAAATGGGGTCCCTAAACCAAAATAGCCCTGGCCCAGGTGAAATTTCAGTAATAAAAGAAACTTCCATCTTGGAGGGACACTGGAGAGATGGTGTCTCTAATAGGAAGCCTAGATTATTCATTTCTGTCAAGAGAATGCAACTATGAGAAGTTTCCCCCGAGGGTAAAAAAAAGAAGAGAAAGAAATGGAAGAGGAGTACATGGGGAATCAAAATGGACTTTTGCAGTGTGTTCATGAAATGCCAACTCTGCAAAAAGAATACAAAGCACTTGAACAAATAACTTATTTAATTACTGCTGTTCTATTCAGGAGGCAACCATGTTCAGTGGCCAGTTCAATGCGGTCAGCAGTCCATTTCTAGAATAGACCACCCCCACACCACTACACAGGACCATCCAAACCAGGACTGCTGTGCCTATCTGTGGCCAAGCCAATAACAGTTGTGTAATGAGCCATAGCCTATATAGTTTGTGTGACAGAAGTGTGTGTCACTTTCTGGGGTGCAATTCAGACTCGTGAGAGATTTTGTCAGTGCTTGTATTGATTGCCCCCAAATGCTTCTGCTATTGTAGCTCTCAGCATGCGTCACACACAGAGTCAGAAGCCAGGATGCACTTCTTCTGTATGGTGTACAGCTCTGAGTCAACCACTCTGAGTCCAACAGCAGTACTCCTGGGGGAATTCTGTGCCAAAAAATTAAAAATTCTGTGCACAATATTTAAAATTCTGCAAATTTTATTTGTCAAAATAACACTACATAATCACACCAGTTTCAATTATTTTGGTAATTTATTTCAAAATACCTGTTAGCAAGTATGTCTGTAATGATACAGACACACACAAAAATTCCCCCAGGAGTAGAGAGTTAAAGAAACCCCTATGACAACCCAGTTCATGCTTCTCTGCCCCTTTCCCCCCAGAGCCCACCTTAGGGGCTAGACACTCACACTTTCTTTCCCCCAGGGCCCAGCCACGGAGGTCCCCCTTGCCCAGCTACCTGCCCCATCTCTGCCCCTCCCCAGAGCCCAGCTGTAGGGTTGCCAACTTTCTAATCGCACAAACCTGAACAACCTTGCTCCACCCCTGACCCCTTTTCCAAAGCCCCGCTCCTGCCCTGCCCCTTCTCCAAGGCCCCACCCCGATTCACTCCATACCCCCTCCCTCTGTTGCTCACTCTCCCCCATGCTCACTCACATTCACCAGACTGGGGCAGGTGGTTGGGGTGTAGGAGGGGGTGAGGGCTCTGGCCTGGTGTGTGGGCTCCAGGGTGGGACCAGAAATTAGGAGTTCAGGGTGCAGAAGTGGGTTCAGGCTCCAGGAGGGAGTTTGGGTGCAGAACGGGGCTCAGGGCTGGGGCAGGGGGTTGGAATATGGGAGGGGGTATGAGGTGCAGGCTCCGGGAAGGGGCTCAGGGCTGCAGCATGGGTGAGGGGTATGGGCTCTGGGATGGAGTTATGGTGCAGGAGGGGATTCTAACCTGGGGCAAGGGGTTAGGGGGCAGGAGGGTGTTCAGATGCAGGCTCCAGCCAGGCAGCGCTTAACACCATTATACAAGCACTGGTGAGACCTCACCTGGAATACTGTGTGCAGTTCTGGTCTCCCATGTTTAAGAAGGATGAATTCAAACTGGAACAGGTACAGAGAAGGGCTACTAGGATGATCCGAAGAATGGAAAACCTGTCTTATGAAAGGAGACTCAAGGAGCTTGGCTTGTTTAGCCTAACCAAAAGAAGGTTGAGGGGAGATATGAGTGCTCTCTATAAATATATCAGAGGGATAAATACTGGAGAGGGAGAGGAATTATTTAAGCTCGGTACCAATATGGACACAAGAACAAATGGACATAAAACAAATGGGAAGTTTAGACTTGAAATTAGATGAAGGTTTTAACCATCAGAGGAGTGAAGTTTTGGAATAGCCTTCCAAGGGAAGCAGTGGGGGCAAAAGACCTATCTGGCTTTAAGATTAAACTCGATAAGTTTATGGAGGAGATGGTATGATGGGATAATATGATTTTGGCAATTAATTGATCTTTAACTATTCATGGTAAATAGGCCCAATGGCCTGTGATGGGATGTTAGATGGGGTGGGATCTGACTTACTACAGAGAATTCTTTCCTGGGTATCTGGCTGGTGAATCTTGCCCATATGCTCAGGGTTCAGCTAATCGCCATATTTGGGGTCGTGAAGGAACTTTCCTCCAGGGCAGATTGGAAGAGGCCCTGGAGGTTTTTTGCTTTCCTCTGTAGCATGGGGCACGGGTCACTTTCTGGAGGATTCTCTGCTCCTTGAAGTCTTTAAACCATGATTTGAGGACTTCAATAGCTCAGACGTAGGTGAGAGGTTTATTGCAGGAGTGGGTGGGTGAGATTCTGTGGCCTGCACTGTGCAGGATGTCAGACTAGATGATCATAATGGTCCCTTCTGACCTTAATATCTATGACTCTATGAAATACAGGTGGCTCCTGGTCGGTGGTACAGCGGAACTGAGGCAGGCTCCCCACCTACCCTGGCTCCGTGAGGCTCCTGGGAGTCACTGGCATGTCCGGCTCCTAGGTGGAGGAGCCTGGGGGTTTTGCGCGCTGCCCGCAGACGCTGCCCCAGCAGCTCCCATTGGCCACTGTTCCCAGCTAATGGGAGATGCAGAGCCAGCGCTCAGGGCAGGGGCAGAATTCAGAACCCCTGTGCCCCCCCTTCACCTAGGATCTGGCCATGCCCTCCACTTCTAGGAGCCGTGTGGAGCCAGGGTAGGCAGGGAGTCCTGCCTACCAGACTTTTAGCAGCCCAGTCAGTGATGCTGACCAGAGTTCCCAGGGTCCCTTTTCAACCAGGCATTCTGGTCAAAACTGGATGCCTGGTGACCCTACCCAGCTGCAGGGGCCCCCTTGCCCAGATACCTGCATCCCTCCCTCCCAGAGCCCAGCCATGCCCCCCGCCCCAGCCCAGACACCCACCCTCTACCCCTCAGAGCCCAGGGATCCAGAGGAAGAAACAGCCTGATGCTCAGTCCCAGGCTTGCACACAGTATCCTGCGCGCCACCCTCTCCTTTTCTCAGGGCATGCTGGGAACTGCACCTGCCAGGAACTCTCTAGCTCTCTCCCACTTCCTCCAGCAATGTCTTTTTTTGTGCGATCTGGGCTCTGCTGCATCCAGAAGCTCCTAGTGGTGGCCAGCAGCACTGCAGCCCATTTCTGTGATGGAAAGGAAATTCTGTGGAAAAAAATATTAATTTCTGCAAAATTCTGTCTTGCGCAGAATTCCCCCAAGGAGTAACAGCATTTATCACAGACACACTCTTGTCTTTACCAGACTTGGTTGTTGTTGGCTCATGACCCCACTCACCCCCAGTCCCAAACCTTTCCAAACCCACGTGCTCTGCAATATCCAGCCCTCTCCTGCAACATTTAGAGGAATAACAAGATCCATTTGCTCCTTTAAAGAGACGAAACTCAACAGCTTGCCACATTAACTGGTGTTAATATTGACTTTAATTCAGACACAGCACTATTGGTTTAGATTAATAGTAAAACAAGTATATTAACAAAATAAGATAGGATTTCAATTATAAAAGATAAAATTAGAAAGGGTTACAATCAAATAACAGTGAAAACATGCAACTTAATCTCGTAAGGTACAGCCTTTGTTCAAGATTGCTTTTGTCACACACAGTCTTCCAGCAAGATAATGGCTTACCTCCTAGTCAGCATCTCCTCCAGAAGGCTTAAAGTGCTGTTTCTTTGTCTTCTTAGGTGAGAGAGATACCATGGGATTTCCTGACCCTTTCTTTTATAGCCCAGTGAACCTTTCAAATGGATTCCTCTGAAGGGTACCCCTCAAAGTAAAGCTTATTCAAGCTGTGAGGAAGGCAAAATAGTGTCTGGTGGTGAAGGAAGCTCCATGCTCTTTCTTCCCCTGCTGGTGTTTGCTAAAATGCAAATTGTTCTGTTTTCCTGCCCTCCCCTCTTGTTAATTTGATGCTGTTTACCGCTTATATGTAAATTGTGGTAAACCCGCATTCCTTTGTTTAGGATAGACCTGTTTAACAACTCCCCAGACATGCCTGGTTTAAACACACTTAATCACAATTCCAGCATGTACTCATACCTATTAATATACATACATCATGAAAGAATATTCATGATCAGTGAATTACTAGTTTTCAAATGATACCTCACAGGCATATGTTGTACAAAGATTATTAGAATAATTTGTAGGGTGTGAATACAGGAGTGCTTAGGTCACAATATGACCTTCCACTAACTGTGTGATAGGGAAGTAGAAATCAAACCCTTAAGCTCCAGAACATACATCATGAAAAGTTAAAGGAAACTACTTGAGCAGTCATTAATAGCAGAAGTGCTTATGTTTTCAATCTCATGCCTGAAATGGAAGCATATAAAACATATTTTCTTCTAATTGCAAGATGGAAAATACCAAGGCAGCTGAAGATAGTAACTAACACGTAGATGAACACAATAAATTGGGAAAGAGTGAACACGACTTTTATAAAGGGAAATCATGCCTCACCAATCTGTTAGAATTCTTTGAGGGCGTCAGCAAGAATGTGGACAAGCATGATCCAGTTGATACAGTGTATTTGGACTTTTGCTACACCATTCCCATGCTGAAGGCTCTTAACAAAGTAAGCAGTCATGGGATAAGAGGGAAGGTCCTCTTGTGGATCAGTAACTAGTTAAAAGATAGTATACAAAGGGTAGGAATAAATGGTCAGTTTTCACAGTGAAGAGAGGTGTATACCAGGGTCCCTCAAGGATCTATACTGAGAGCAGTACTGTTCAACATGTTCATAAATTATTTGGAAATGGGGGTAAACAGTGAGATGGCAAAGTTTTCAGATGATACAAAATTACTCAAGATAGTTTAAGTTCAAAGGTGACAGCGAAGACTTACAAAGGGATCTTATAAAAATGGGTGACTGGGCAACAATATGGCAGATGAAATTCAGTCATAAGTGAAAAGTAATGCACATTGGAAAACATAATCCCAACTATACAAAAAAATGATAGGGTCTAAATGAGGTGTTACCACTCAAGAAAGAGATCTTGGGATCATCATGGCTAGTTCTCTGAAAACATCTGCTCAATATATAGCGGCAGTCAAAAAAGTTAACAGAATGTTAGGAACCATTATGAAAGAGATAGATAATAAGACAGTAAATACCATAATTCCACTATATATATCCAGGGCTAGACCATATCTTGAATACTGCATGCAGCTATGGTTGCTCCATCACAAAAAATATATATATTGGAATTGGAAAAAGTACAGAGAAGGGCAACAAAAATTATTAGGAGTATGGAACAACTTCCCTCTGAGGAAAGATTAAAAAGACTTCATTTTAGAAAAGAGACGAATGCGGGAGATGATAGAGGTCTATACAATCATGAATAGTGTGGAGAAAGTGAACAAGGAAGTGTTATTTACCCCTTCACGTAACACAAGGATCAGGGATCACTCAATGAAATTAATGAGCAGGAGTTTTAAAACAAACATACGGAAGTATTTCTTCACACAACACACAGTGTACCTCTGGAACTAATTGCCAAGGGGTGTTGTGAAGGCCAAAAGTATAACTGGGTAGAAAAAGGATTAAGATAAGTTCTGGGAGGACAGGTCCATCATTGGCTATTAGCCAAGATAGTCAGAGGTACAACTCAATGCTTTGGGTGTCCCTAAACCTTTGACTGCCAGAAGCTGGGACTGGACAACAGGGGATGGATCACAGGATAATTGCCCTGTTCTGTTCATTCCCTCTGAAGTATCTGAAACTGGTCACTGTCAGAAGACAGGATACAGGGCTAGATGGACCTAACTGGTCTAACCCAAGTATGGCCGTTCTACTGATGGATCACATAAGACTAATACTTTAGAATAAATCATTTGACAAGTTCTTAGATCTCTATGGCTATTTCTCATCCGTTTATACATTTAAAGGCCAATGATGATTTATTATTCCTTACCAACAGAAACTGTATGACTAATTCATAAGTATCAAAGTAGTAATCTGTTTTAGGGATGTGCTTTAATCTCTGTGATGGAAGTTTATCCAAATAAGAATTCTCTACCCAACCCAAACTGGAATCAGAATCTTCCTATAGTTTTGACAAATGTATCCTAACTGTATCAACATACACTTAACACTCTCTGTATTGTGTTTTGCAGAACACATTCAAGAATATACAATATAATCAATTATTGAAATTTTAAACTTTGAAATAAGCAATGAGGTATTTTGAAAGGCCAGACTGCATAGAATTATCTGTATAAATGCCCCTACATAAACTGAGGTGATAAATGCACATTTTACTATGTCACCAATGATGACGGATGCCTATTGTGTTAGAAAGCAGTTTTCTATTAGTCTGTGCTGTTACCATTTATTCTCATGTAGCCTGATTCTGCTTTCTAGATTTATATAACAGCAGCATCATACTGAGTCTGACTTGTAAAGAAACATTATTTTTAAAACAAGGGTGAAATGCAAGATAGATAATTACCAGTCTACAATGAATATTTTACTACTGAGAATAGATATAAAGGAATGTGACATTTATAAGTGATTTTCGTTCCAGGCTCTTGTAGTGCTTTACAAATACCCTGCACAACCTAGCCAACCACTGAAACATAGCCACCTTTGGAGTGCAATGTGGCAGCTATCTTGCTCCCACATGACAGCTGTTGATTCCTATGACCTGCTTCTTTTCTACAGTTTTTTTTTTTTCTGGAAAGTAGAAAGGGAGAAATCCTCCCACCAGGAGATAGTCAGAGACCATCTGCCATGACTAATTTCACATTTATTCTGGCAGCAATTTCACAAAGGTTCCAGAGATGAAAACCCAGTTGCAATTGTAACTTGAGTCAGTCTTTGTGAAATGAAGCAATGTATTCAGTACTTCTTCACTGTATTTTTAGCAGAATGTTTCTCATTTGAAATTATGGATATTTTTGAGAGCTTTCAAATTTCAAGCTGGGTTGCTTTGAAATGCTTACATGAACATTGGTTTTTACTCCTGGACTGGTGTAGTATACTGAGGAAGGCCAGGAAGCTGGGGCTTGTTACAGAGGCTCATGTAAAAGCATGAAGAATAGAAAGGGAGGAATTAGTTCTGGGGAAAGTGAAATAGGACCACATAGTTTAACTATACAGTTGTCATAGCCATGTTGGTCACACGATATTAGAGAGAAAAGGTGGGTGAGGAAATATCTTTTATTGGATCAACTTTTCTGTTGATCTTGTGCACCAACAGAAGCTGGTCCAATAACAGATATTACCTCACCTACCTTGTCTCACCTAGTTTAAGGTCATACTGGATGACTGCTTCATGGGCTGGAGCTCAAAGGACGAGGGGTGAGCTTCCCCCTTCCCGCTCACCTCTGAGGAACTATCAAGACTTCTGGCTGTTATACCCTGAAGTGAGGTGAAAATTCAACTTCTTGATAGGATCTGAGATCCAGGGACATGACTGGATGACCAAGCAGCCAAGGGCAGAATGTCTCATGGATCCTGGGGTGGGCAAAAGGCTGTTTTGTTTTGGATTTTTCATTACCCCATAAAAGTCCCTTATATTTGCCTGGAGGGTTAAACTATCCAGGGCTGATAGGGAAGCTCTGTGAAGAGTAAGGTAAACTATCAAGAAGACGTGACAGAAACTGAGGCATAGGCCACAGCTCAAACCAGAGAAGTAAGAGACCCCCATGACCCTGGATAGTGCTGACTTTGTTTTACTGGTGCCAGGCTGAGATCTGGGGTTGGAATAGGGCAATCTGATTGAGTTCTAGTGCAAGGCAGGCATGATACAGCCTGATAGGAGATGCATTTAGAGAGAATGACAGGGATGATGCCAGCTGATTTAACTGAGGGGGCTTATCAACCATTTGTCAATGAGTTCCAAAATTAGGTTACACTGATATCCCTGATTGTTCTTGTAATCCCATTTGGCACTGCTATGTAAAAATGCCTTTTTATTATCTGTTTGGTACAATGGTTGCTATTGTTCCCCAGTATGGAAATTATCACAGTTATCTATGCTTTTGTGCACTCTAAACTATTATTATAATGCACTCTACATGAAGTATCATTGAAAAACCACTTAGAAGACACAGTTGCAGCAGAATACAATAGTCCAACTACTTAATGGTGGTGTCAGCTGGGAGTGTTGTTCCCTGTTAATTTTTTGGTGCAATTCAATGTGTCAGCTATTTGGAAGTGCATTGTCTCTCTCCGTGTACTATTATGACAATTAAAATCAACTGATGTGTTTTTAGTATCTAGGATCTAATCCTGTAAATGGATCCTTATAGCCAGACTCTTTAACCTAATGTAGCCCATTGGCTTCAACATGACTTTGCATGGGTATGAGGATTAACCTTTGTGAACATGAATATCATTCGTGGGCCTTAGGTACTTAGGGTGAAATCCTGGCCCCATTGATGTCAATGGGAGTTCTGCCATCAACTTCAGTGCAGGCTGGGACTTTGCCTTAGGCTCTTTGTTTGTAGGCTGAGGATTGGTTATGAGCAGTATTAAGTGTATACTTAAGAAAGCATACTCCTCTCTGAAATATAATGCTGTGACTGTATGTTGGGTAAATGATTAGTTAGTTCTTACTCTGTCTGGTTTGCCCATCACTACTTAAGAGAGAGCCATACTAGAAGTTTCTGAAGAGTTTGGATTAGCTACTAAGCAATTCCAAACTTTCTTAAGATGTTTTTTTCTGCTTTGAGACAATGCCTATCTTCATATATGTTTGCAAAGCATCTACCAGATTGTGGATATTACTGGAATACAAATGATACATTTTAATTTTTTTTCTTTTAACTAATTCTGTTAATGCCATTTTATATTGTAGTTGTGTATTATAGTCTAATACAAAACTTAAATTCCAGGCAGAATCCTTCTCAGTTCTCCAACCCAGAGAAAGTATTTTAAGAAACAATCCATATTTTATATGGCAAAATGAGAATTGTTATATTTGATGTCCAACACATCCTGCATGAAGTAAATCAATTTGAGTCAAATCATAATCCTTTCTAAATGCAATAGCTCAGCAACTCAGAAGCTCTAAGACCAAATCAATAAGAACAAGACAAAAATGTAAGTAAGGTTGAAAGGTTTGAAAACAATGGATTAGTGACTGATCTTGTTAAGAAAAAAAAGTAAGAAACAAACAGATTTTAAAATGTTTTTTTCTTTCCACGCTCCTATTTAAGCAAAGATCAGGACAACAAAAATGAAGAAAACACACATTAATGGTATTGGCATATTATCCTACTTTGTAACCATCCTATGCTAAAGTTCCCTTAACTACATCTGAACATTGGGATTGGAATCCAGTTGAATTGGATGTTGCCACACCACTACAGAAGCATGTGAATGCCAAGAAGCCATTTGTGGGGTGCAAGTGACAAAAAGGGGTCAGTTTACAAGTAATCTTAATTTCTGAAGCCTTCCCCCAGTGCTGAGAGAAAGTCAGTCAGCTGTTTCCCCATGTATCAAGGCCTCTCCTGCCTTCCAGGATCAGCATAAATGAATCAAGGAGTCAGCCAAACCTTAGAGCATTTGCCATTCCTTGAAGTATATTTTGGGTTTGTTCAAGATCATAGCTATACAGAAAAAACTACAGAACGGCCAATGCCTCTTCTATGAAATATTTATTGCAAGAAATTACAGCTTCTTCTGAAATTCAAACATAAGTTTTAATTTTTGGACAATGGAAAATTTCACACCAGTTCTAAGTATTTTCATGAAACTTGTAGTTGCTGTCCCAATTTTTATAAGAAATCATTAGTTTAAATTTCACCAGAGCCATTTCCATCAGTGAGAAGTAAATGGGACATGCATGAAGATGAATGGCAATTTCATTCCCCTATGAATGAAACTAACATGATGTAAAACACTCAGTTCCAACATATCAAATGTTGATGAATCTAACTAAAAATACAAAACCAGTTCCCCAGCGGATATAAATCGACAAAGCTCCATTTAATTCAGATAAGTTACAAGAATTTACATAAATTGAGAATCTAGCCCTTAATTTTGTTTATAGATTTCAGGATACTTTTATTTTTTCTGCACAGGTCCTGACCCACAATCTATTTACCTTGGTGGTAGTTTGCCACCAATTTTAGTGGGAGCATTATTTGGTCCTATTATTAATAGCAATGGCTGTCTTTTGTGACAGAATTGGGGGTGAGTTTCTAAATGGAGGGTGAGAGGTCTAAATCCATTGCAACAGTGTTCCTAAATAACTTACATTTTAAACTGTGGCAAAGGCAGTTTCTGAGAAAAATGACATTCATATGAGGCAATCCATATGTTGACACCAGGGTTTGAGAGGAACGGAAACTGGAAATTTAAATCAGACCTCAAATCATAACTCACAGTGATATATCACTAGTAGATATAAAATGGGTGTAGAGCATAACAACTTTTTATTAACCTTAAATGCAAAAAGGTTTCTGATTGAATAATGACAGAAAGCAGTGCCATGGGCCCCATGAGTGTGAAAAAGAAGATTGGGTTGACAGTGGAGATATCGTGCCAATGAAACTGTCATCTATCAAATGATGGAAAACAAACAAGTTAAAGCAAATTTCAGCTCCCTAGGATACAGTTAATCAAGGTCATTAGATCTAAGAATATTCCCTAAGTATCCATTAACTCAAATTTATTCTTCTTTGCTATAATGGGAAAGTGCTGACCTGCCTAATTGTGCATGCAAGGTGAGCAATACTATTAAAAGAGACTTTCCAAGTACATTCTGTAGGCATGGATTTAAAGTAAGAATATTTTTGGTTTAAAACTATTACAAGGGTTGAATCCTGCACCGAGTTACATGGGAGTTTTTTCTTGTGTAAGGACTGCAGGGTTGGACCCGCAGTCATAACATAGACCATTAATATAGTTCAGAATGCTCCTGTGTGTTTAATAAAACAAACAAACCCTTCTCACAAAGTTTCTTCTAAACATCACAAACAACCAATCATAAGAACAAAAGAGTGGTCGTACTGGGTCAGACCATGCTCCATCTTGCCCAGTATTCTCAGTGGCCCATACCAGACCTTCAGGGGAGCATACAGAACATGGCAATTAGGGTTGCCTTGAGCACAGGGTTGCATCCCTGACAGTCTTGCTAATAGCCATTGATGGACTTGTCATCCATGAACTTATCCAGTTATTTTTTGAACCGACTTATACTTTTGGCCATCACAACATCCCATGGCAATGAGTTCCACATGTTAGTTGTGGGTTATGTGAAAAAGTGCTTCCTCCTGTTTGTATTAAACCTCCTGCTTATTAATTGTATTTGGTGATCCCTGGTTTTTCTATTGTGTGAATGGGTAAATAACATTTCTATATTAATTTTTGCTATACCATTCATGATTTTATAGACCTGTATCATATCCTCCCTTAGTCATCTCTTTTTCTAAGATGAACAGCCCTACTCTTTTTAGTCTTTCCTTGTATGGAAGTGTTTCCCTGAGCCTTTTTCTTGTCCATTATATCCTTTTTGAGATAGGGCAATCAGAACTGGACATAATATTCAAGATGGGGGCATACCATGGATTTATATAGTGGCATTATGATATTTTCTGTCTTATTTTCCATCCCTATCCTAATAGTTTCAACATAATGTTAGCCTTTTTGACCACTGCTACACATTGAGCGGACATATTCAGAGATCTATCCATGATGACTCCAAGATCTCTTTCTTAAGTGGTAATAAATAATTTAGAACACATCATTGTATATGTATAGTTGAGATTATTTTTCCAAGTGTCTTACTTTGCACTTATCATCATTGAATTTCATCTGCCATTTTGTTGCCCGGTTACTCAGTTTTGTGAGATCTCTCTGTAATTCTTTGCAGCCTGCTTTGGATTTACCTACCTTCAATAATTTTGTATAATCTGCAAACTTTGTCACTTCACTGTTCACCCCTTTTTCCAGATCATTGATGAATGTTGAACAGCACAGGTGCCAGTACAGATCCTTGCAGGAATCCGATGTTCATCTTCCTCCATTGTGAAAATTGACCATTTATTCCTGCCCTTTTTTACCTATGTTTTAACCAGTTACTGATCCATGAAAGGACCTTCTCTCTTATCCCATAGGTAATTAGTTACCTTAAGAGCCTTTGGTGAGAGACCTTGTCAAAAGCTTTTTGAAAATCCACATACACCATATCGGTTGGATCACTCTTATCCACATGCTTGCTGACTCCCGCAAAGAATTCTAATAGATAGCTGGGCATGATTTCCCTTTACAACAGCCATGTTGACTCTTCCCAAACAAAACATGTTTATCTATCTGTCTGATAAGTCTATTATTTTCTGTAGTTTCTACCAATTTGCCTGGTACTGAAGTTAGGCTCTGTCAGGCTGTCTAGAGTGGCTCACAACCCATGAGTGCCAACTTCAGGGAAGACTATTAAGATGCAGGGCACAAACCCAAATTGGTTGTGTGTTCTATACTTAGATTTCACCGTCCGGGTACCAAGTGTGAACTTCTCAATCACTATAACAGCCTTATCATGGAGTCGCAAACAGTCCCCTTGGGCACTCTAGTTTATCTGGCCACCCCAGCAAATTTCCCTTTGTGATAGATGGTCCCTTACATCAAAAATCACAACAATATACATAAAAAGAAAAGGAGGACTTGTGGCACCTTAGAGACTAACAAATTTATCTGAGCATAAGCTTTCGTGAGCTACAGCTCACTTCATCGGATACAGACTAACACGGCTGCTACTCTGAAACAATATACATGTTACTCCCAGTCCCAAAGGGCCAATCATTTACCCCAGGTCATTTGTATCTCAGATCTCACCCCAGTGACAATGCTTGTAGCCAAGCCTATGATAAACTAACTAAAGATACATTAATTATAATTATATATTAAATAATTATATAAATAGGAAAAATAAATAAGAGTTATTTACAAGGTCAAAGCAGGTAAACATACCCACACAAATGAGTTACAGTCTTGGTTTCCAAAAGTAATAGGAGCTGCTGTAATGTGAAAGCTCTATGTGTCCTTTAGGGCCACCCCAGGCTAAACAGCCAGGTATCCCATGTGTGTGGTGAGAAGTCTTGCCCTCTTCCTAAAATCCAAGTGGCATAGGGATAACAATTTCTTCTTGACTTTTATTCCCTTCCCCCACCACTCAAGTTGATGAGATGAGCATTTGTGCATGTCTCCTCTTCATGGATTTGGTGGGAGCAATCAACAAAGTATTTTATCCATGGGTATTCCACAATGGTTTTTCTCTTGTCTATGGGCCTTCTTTTGTTGAAAAGTAGATGACACATCTTGTGGTAAACTTGGTAAACTTCTCTCCTATTTGATGACTTACACAATTACAGAGCAAACACTTAAACAATACCTTATAACAAGGGATAAAAATCTTATAAGTGAGATTAATGCATGCAGCAACTTACAAGCATTTCATAAAGTCTAAACACTAAACACGTTTATA
Organism: Chelonia mydas; assembly: GCF_015237465.2. Classification (NCBI taxonomy): domain Eukaryota; kingdom Metazoa; phylum Chordata; order Testudines; family Cheloniidae; genus Chelonia; species Chelonia mydas. The sequence goes on from NC_057849.1 coordinate 296,247,954, forward strand.
AATCTTATACCTATTTTAACAACACTAACACAGAGGTGAGTCAGAGAGGTTTCCAGCTATCCTTTTGTCAATGTTCAAATGAGGCCTAAGGCATAGGCATCAACTTCTGCAGTTCCGGGATGGGGGAGGCGCTTGACTCCCCGTTCTGCCCCAGGACCCCACCCCCATTCCACCTCTTCCCCCAAGTCCCCACCCTGCCTTTTCCTGCCCCTGGTCCTCTTCCTCTCCCACAGCACCTACTGCATGCTGCTGAACAGCTGATCTGTGGCACGTGGGAGATGCTGGGAGGGGGAGGAGCTGATCTGCAGGGCCTGCCAGTGGGTGGGAGGCACTGGGGGGGGAGGGGCAAAGCTGATCCACAGAGCTACCAGTGGGTGCTGAGCACCCACTATTTTTGAAGCACCCACGGAGTCAGCACCTATGGCCTAATGAGCTGGCATCTGTCTGATAATTCTGTTCTTTACTATAATTTCCGTACCAATTTGCTTGGTACTGAAGTTAACTCACTGGCCTGTAGTTGCCATAATCATCTCTGGAGACCCTTTTAAAAGTCGGTGTTACATTAGTTACCCTCCAGTCATCTGGTAAAATGTTAAACCACGATAGATTACATATTACAATTAGCAGCCGTGTTAGTCTGTATTCGCAAAAAAGAAAAGGAGGAGTTGTGGCACCTTAGAGTTAGTCTCTAAGGTGCCATAAGTACTCCTTTTCATATTACAATTAGTAGTTCTACAATTTCACATCTGAGTTCCTTCAGAACTCTTGGGTGAATACCATCTGGTCCTGGTGACTTCTTAATGTTTAGTTTATCAATTTGTTCTAAAACCTCTGCAACTGACACATCAATTTGGGACAGTATTTTAGGTTTGTTGCCAAAAAAAGAATAGCTCTGAGCATCCTCTGAAGTGAAGATCAGTGCAAAGAATTCATTTAGCATCTCTGTGATGGCCTTGTCTTCCTCAAGTACTCCTTTAACACCTTTGTCACCTAGTGAGCCTACTGCCTGTTTGGCAGGCTTTCGGTTTCTCATGTACTTAAAAAAATTACACTTAGTTTTCATGTATTTTGCAAATTACTTCTCAAGTTCATTCTTGACCTGCCTTATTATGCTTTTACATTTTGCTTGCCAGAGTTTGTGCTCCTTCCTATTTTCCTCATTAGGATTTGACTTCCAAATGTTAAGGATGTCTTTTTGCTTGTAAGAACCTCAATTTCTCTGCTGTTTGGTGGGGTTCTTTTTGATTTGGGTTACACATTTAGTCAGAGTTTCTATTGTGCTGTTTTTAAGTAGTCTTCAAGCTGCTTGCAGGCAATTTCCCCTTGTGACAGTTTTTAAAAATTTCCGTCTAACTCGCATCCTCACTGTTGTGCAGTTCCCCCTTTTAAGGTTAATGTTACAGTGGTGGTGGTTTTTTTTGGTACTTTTCCCGGTGTAAGGATGCTTTATTTAATTACATTATGGTTACTATTACCTCTCAGACCAGATCCTGTGCTCCACTTGGGAGTAAACAAAGAATTACCCCTCCCCTTGTGCTCTAAGAAGCAGTCATTTATAGTGTTTAGAAATTTTATCTCTGCATCACACCCTGAGATGACATTTACCCAGTCAATAAGAGGATAACTGAAGAAATCACTCATTATTATTGCATTTTCCTCTAGCTTCTCTAACGTCCCTTAACATTTCACAGTCACCATCACCATCCTGGTGAGGTGGTTGGTAGTATATTCCTGCTGTTACACTGTCATTATTCAAGCATGGAATTTCTATCCATAGCTATTCTATGGTACAGTTTTATCCATTTAACATTTTCACCTTATTTGACTTTATGTTTTTTTTAACATATAGTGCCTGTCCCCCACCAATGTGACCTACTTTGTCATTCCTATATGTTTTCTACCCTGGTATTACTGTGTCCCATCGATTATCCTTGTCACAGTTCAGGGCAACTGCATCTGTGTTTCCCCTCAGTGATGCAGCAAGGGCATCCACTCCCAGGCTTGCAGCTCCCCAGTTATTGGTCCTCTTGGAGACACAAATCTCTCTCCCTTCTGACTGGGGTATTTCCAGGCTGTCCAGGTCCCTGACTATGCTATGTATTTCCCTGCAAAGAGAGTCTGCCTAAACATACCTGCTTGCTTTTTCTTTAGAGGCTGATTAGAGTGCTTGCTACAGATACAAGTTACCACAGTTTTCTAAGCAAGCCTACTTTACCCGTTCTTGGAACCAGCCAAGAAATAACCACAAACAAAGATCGAACTCGAGTAATACCTGGGGTTAATTTATTACTTGCTTCCCTTATTTGCACAATTATACTCACACACACATCACATTCATTCTACTGGCAGACTGCAGGCACGGATGTTGCTTTCGATCTTAGGTGACTGGGGGTGATCAGTCTCCAGCTGCATAGAGATCGAACCGCTAGGTGACGAGAGTCCCCAGAGTCCCTTCAGATCTGCGGGAGGGCTCTACTGCTCTGGTCCGGTCCCGAGTTCTTGCTGTCTTGGGTTACATCTCTCTCTGGCTGCTACTGCCGTAGGTATATATACAGCCCCATATTCACCTTGATTATCCTAACATGGTAATATTTTGGTTCAAGCCTTGCGATTGGTTTCTTACACTCACACTATCTCACTTATTTCTTACATTGATTTACTGCATATTCATAAGCATGACTACAGTTGGTGATATACAGCTTTAAGCAAGCGGGAGTGGAGGGGGGGAAACGGGACTTCCACTGCTGTTTGTGGTTTTGCCAGGAAACTGTGCAAACTGTTCTTCAAAGGGAAATGTGGGGGGGGGGGGCAATCTGGCTACAAAAAGCATTACAGAGAAAACCTATTAAAACAATGAAAGAACATACACACCTCCTAATATGCCAGAGATCACCCAACCCTAACAGAGGTTCTGGCAAGAGAAGCCCTTCAAACTTATGTTGATTTTTAAGTGGTAGCTGGTAAACATGGCAAATAATTAAGTTAAAATAAAAAACTAAGAGTGATTAAATAATGAATGTAAAAGCTATTCGTGATTTCAAGTATATTGTAATTTAACTACTACTAACAATTGGTAAATCCAGAAATTAGCCCTGTAAGTATTATTAAGCCCTTTGCCCCCCCAAATATAGAAGTCAACCTACGTGTTACTGCCTACTGAGCACACCCTTGTGGCCAGGGGAACATCTACAGTGCCCCACCTTTGTTTTCTCCTTCAGGGGGTTACTTAAACAAACTCCATGCACTCCAAAGGAAAATTGGGATCCAATTTATTCAGTTCTCAGGTGTACACTGGCTCTCCAGGCCCGAACCACAGTTCAGTGTCTCTTCCTCTTAGTTGCAGGGTTCCTGGCCCTCTTTCTCAGAGCTGTGTCACAGTTCAGTGTCTCTGCTGGAACCAGTCGTGCTCTCTGCAGCTACTCCCTCAAGTCAGCAGCTTCTCAGGCTTCTCTTTCCTGCGCATTCCCCAGCTTACTCCCAGGCTGCCTGCCTCTGACAGGCTCACCAACGCTCTCACAATCACACCCCCTCCTGTGGCTTCCCGCCACTTTTTATATTAAGGTCACCTTTTTAGGCCTAAATGGGGCTCATCTTGTAATCAGAGCTGGCTTTGCCCAAGGCTGTTCAGACCATGGGCCAGCCACCTTATTACATGCTGAGTATATGACCAGCAATTATGACTTCAGTGCCCTTTGGATCAGACTCTATGTCTCTTGCTTGGCAATTAATCATTCAGGGCAGGTGTGCTCTTGGTCTGTAGGTTCAATTTGGATTAGGATGAGATCAGGAATATTCTCATTCAAGGGTTCTCAGTTATGAAAATCTTTTTACTCTCTTATAGAGTCCCCTTTTCTAGCTGCTTGTAAGGCAGGGACCAAAGCCAATTGATTTTTGGCAAGCTTTCCTGTGACCATCTTTTCTGTTTCATCTCCCTGTTTTGTTTTCGTTTAATTTCCCACCAGGTTTTATTGTTACACAAGTAATTGAAAATTGATTCCTTTCCCCTGGTATAGGGACTTACCTAAGAGCTATGGGGTTTTTCCTTTGTGACCGTTTCTTTGGTACTTGTTGGCTGTATATTTGGTGGCTTCTTCTTTTTGATGTTGTGAATTACTTTATGGAATCACATATACATGCAATCCATAGGCACCTTTATAAATGTTCAAATAAACAAAATGGATTCAAATTCAGAGCTATGTGTCTCTCATGCCTTGAAGGCTATTAAATCAAGATTGGTTGGCTTTATAAAAATATGCTCCAGCTCAGCTAGAAGTATGGACTTGATACAGGAATCTCTTGGTGAAATTCTATGGCCAATGTTATGTAGGAGGTATGAGCAGATTACCCTAATGATCTCTTCTTACCAGAGCAGACAGATGATGCAGTGGTTCGTGTGCTAGCTGGAGGTGTGGGTCTAATTCCCTGTCTCCCACAGTCTTCCTGTGTTATCTTGGGTAAATTACAGAGAGTACATCTACATTGCAATAAAAGAGCCATGGCACAGCCACAGCTGGCTCAGGTCAGCTGACTTAGGTTTGCAGTGCTTGGGCTGTGGGGCTAAAAATTGCAGTGTAGGCATTTGGGCTTGGTCAGGAAAGAACTCAGAGCCTGGGCTCCAGACTAAGCCCAAACATCTACACTGCAACTTTTAGCAATTGACTTGAGCTCTGAGACTCAGTGCTGCAGGTTTTTTATTGCAGTGTAGATGTATCCTTAGGGACAGATTTTTAAAGTCATTTAAGAGTAAGATGCAGATAGGTGCCTAAATCCTACTGATTTCCATGGAATTTGACACCTCGCTGCGTTGTAAGGCACCCTTAATCTTTCTGTGCCTTAGTACCTTGTTACGGGGTGCACTCACCCCGCACTGGATGGGGACGGGTTAACACTTCCCGGTGGGCTGAGGAAACTATGCCCCCATGTCCCTACTGGGAATTCTTAAAGTGTAGGACCAGTATAAGAGGGAGCAACCCGGCTCAGTCTTGGCTAGCTACCGGAGAAGAAGGATGCATGCTGCAAGCCCCAGCCTGGGAGCTACTGGAGCCCCAGACTGGGGGAGCTGGAGACATCGAGACTCAAGCAGATGTCCAGGCACCTGAGGATGCTACTCAGAGGTTGGAGCCCTCAGGATCAGCACAACCTGAGGAGACCAGAGACCCCTGAAGATGCCTAGCCCAGGACTGCAGGAGTCACAGTGGGAAGTAGCCCAGGGAGGGACTAGCTATTTTCCCTACAGCAGTCAGCATGTTTTGGGCGGATCCCTATTGACTAAGTGGTGAGCCTACTTGTCACTATCAGGGACCTGGGCTGAGACCCGGTGAAGCAGGGAGGGCCTGGTTCTCCCTACCGTTGCTGCCACCCGCTTGGGAGGTGCCCATCCCTATTGACTCCGGCCACTACACCTAACCACCCTGTGGGCCCATACGATTGCCAGGCATCTGGTTTTTGACTGGAATGCCTGGTTGAAAAGGGACCCTGGTGGCTCTGGTTGGCACTGCTGACCAGGCTGTTAAAAGTGTGGTCAGTGGTGCAGTGGGACTCTGGGGCTAAGGAAGGCTCCCTGCCGCCCTAGCTTTGCGCGGCTCCCGGAAGTGGCCTTCAGGTCCTTCTGGCCCCTAGGCGCATGGCTGGCCAGGGAAGTTCCGTGTGCTGCCCCTAGTGCCGGCTCTTCAGCTCCCATTGGCTGGGAACTGTGACCAATGGGAGCTGTGAGGACAGCACGCGGAGCCTCCCTGGCCGCTCATTCACCTAGGGGTTGCACGGACCTGGTGGCTGCTTCCTGGGAGTTGTGCTAAGCACCACTGGGACCCCAAACCTCCTCCTGCAGCCCAACCCCCTGCCCCAGCCCGGAGTCCCCTCCTGCACCCAAACTCCCTCCTGGAGCCTGCACCCACACACCCCCAATACCCCAATCCTCTGCCTCATCCCTAAACCCCCTCCTGCACCCCAAATCCCTTATCCCTGGCCCCACCCCAGCGCCCACACCCCCATCTGGAGCCCTCACTCCCTGCACTCCAACCCCCTGCCCCCACCTGGTGAAAGTGAGTGAGAGCGAGTGACGGCACGAGGAGCAGGGCTTGGGGCTGGGCAGGGCTGTTTGGTTTTGTGCGATTGGAATGTTGGCAACCCTAGTGGACCAGGGCGAACCTATTGACTCTAGCTGCTAGGCCTAACAGCCCCGAGAGTCAGGGTTTTACTAGGGACTAGGGCCACTAGGCTCCACTGCCCTGGGAGTCAGGGTATTGCTACTGACTCTGGCCACTAGGCCTTACAGCCTGGGGAATCAGGGGACTGCTATAGACCCTGACTCCTAGGCCACACAACCCTACAGCAAAGAGCCAATCGGTGGACTTAAACTCTTAGGCCTAGAGGCAGAAGGTTGGCTTGAGAGACAGGGTGCACTCAGCCCGCACTGGACAGGGACCCACCCCATCACATACTGTAATGGTAAAATGGAGTTAATAGCACTTTCCCACCTCCCAGGAGGATAAAAAGAATGAGGTGCTCAGACTACAGGGCCATATACATGAGGGCCATTTAAATACCTAAACTAGAATTGACATGACAGGAAAGCTGCAGTTTGGTTTTCATGCCCATTCACTCTGTTAGGAAGAAACAAAGACATGTCAGCGCTTCTCTTTAATCTGATAATCAACATTCACTGTATTTCAACTGGAGACCTAAAAAACCGCATTGTTCCAAGTGAGTTAATTTAATCAATTAATCATGTCTAAACATACCCAATTTAGTAAAACATTTTTGATAGAGTTATGATCTGTTTAAGTAGTGTCATCTAAATTTCATTAAATTTTTAACCCTCATTAATTTCTAATTTTCAGGTTTCAAATGCTTTTCTATACTGCTGTGATGTTTTGGAATTGTACTTGTCACATGCTTCCTAGACAGGGACACTAAATGAAACAAAATATATCCCTATTTTCATCTAGTGTAAAATTAGCTGAATTAAGCTGAAAAGGTATCTTACTTTCACCTACTCTGGTTTGTTTTCAGGAGGCCCTATTTGAGCCTGTAGGTATGACCAGTATGACACCCCTGACACACAAATATACACGCTAATAATGGATTCTGTGAGAATGAATGTGGCTGTTCCTTCTTTCTTGCTGGAATAAATACCCATGGAGTTAGGAATAGAATTTTCCTGAAGCACCAGTTCATGTGGGCTTGCCATCCTCGTGCTCTTTAAGGAGAGGTAAATGAACCTGCCATCCCCTTCTCTCATATTTTTGGATTTTTTCTATATCCCAAAAGAAAGGAAACTTTCATTCAACCCGTCTTTGGTGATCAAAAAGAAAATATTCAATTAAATGTTTTAAACATCAGAACAAATACATGGTGCTCGTATGTTTAGTGTGAGTACTGCTGTTCACCAAGGAAGTAATGTACTATATAATGAATTGGCTTCTTCACCTTTATTTCAACCAGACCCTCAAGTGTGGCGTGCACAAAGCAAATTCACTAGAGACAACAGCTCTTCAGTTATTGTGGAAATGTTCTGAGAATGTTCTGGCATGTCCATGGTGGAGACTGAACTGCTGATGTTGAGTCCAGAAGCCTTTCTAGCAATAATCACCTGTTCTTCCCTCAGGCTTAAAGTTAACGCCAAGTGCTGAAAAGGAAAGTTAGTATTCGCTTCATTGGCCACATAACAATTATATAATATACTTGCTCTTGGGCAGCCCAGGAATGTCTCTTACTTTGAGTATCATAAATAAGAGAGATAGGAATAGTGAAGTATCTTCTGCATGAAAGGCAATAATATACTTCAATATATACTTCAAGAGCCTTTGGAAACAAATGTACTTTAAAATACAGTTGATAGGCTACAGTGAATTATGGTTAATCATTTCAACAGCTTTCTCGTTTATGCACTGTAGTTGGATGATTTCTTTAAAATGTCTGGCAGTTTTCATAATTTTCAAGAAATAAATTGCCTTGGTAACCTCTTGGTTTGAGCTAATGTATAGGTTGGTGTAGTAGTCTCACGTGTAGCATGCTGATACAGCTGCGTGATACCATTGCGCTAGTAGATAATTCTGAACTGCAACGACATTTTACTCAGCCCTCAAATTCAGGGAATTTCAAATGATTAAAGACTTTGGGGGTTGGCTGAAGGTGTGGATAGAATGAAGAGGCACTGTCTGGGAATTCTAAAAGCCCCAATACTACTCAATGGAGTGATCCTCGGCTAGGTTTGGGGGTTTTAGTGTGTTTCTGAAGGAGTCTAATTCTCAAGAAACCCAGCAGAAATAATTGATTTCTCAGGAGAAAGAGAAAACTCTGAGCATTCAAAAAGAATATTCCTATGATTGGAATGCCCATGCAAACAAATATTTGGACATCCCCCACACTCACCAGCCCTTTAAATGGTCTCAGGCTCCAGGAGCGAAAGACTGGAAGGAGGACATGAGCTAAAATGTCAGCTGGTACAGTGAAATGTGTGAGAAGGAAAACTTGAATCTTTTATCCACATAATGTCCTTAATCTCTTTACTATATTATATAATACAATCAAATTTTAAAAGTTTTTATTAATGGTACTTAGCATTGAGTTTTAACATCTTCAAAAAGCTGTCTGTTAAATCTAAGTGTGGATAAATTCTCTTCTGTTTTGTTCTGAAACAATTTAACTCAGCATAGCATGAAGTTGCATATGAATCCAAGGATGCTGGCAAAATCCCATCTACATATGAAAGAACAATTCTAATCCCACTGACAGATGGCAACACTTCCCTTGCACCTTACTGAGTGGAACTGAAACACAGAAAATGAGTTTGGCACACCAGCCTATGTATGTACCTATTTGGCATGTTACCTTTAAATTTTTCACTGAATTTCCTCAACCTGATCAATAGGTAAATATCAAAATTCATCTTGTACAACAAGCATCTGCAGAGTTCCCATCTGACTCTTCAGAATACCTGGCTCACTGGAGATATGACTGTCTGCCCTGTATCTGTGCTGCTTAGCTTTTCAGCTACATCCGCCCTCCAAATTATTCCACTTCACAGATGAATATGATGCTTTCTGCTGCTCACAGGCAGAGTGGGACTCCGCCCTCCAAATTATTCCACTTCACAGATGAATATGATGCTTTCTGCTGCTCACAGGCAGAGTGGGACTTATCTGTCCCCTTTGGTAGCTTTCCTATAGTAAGACCATTTCCTCTTCTCCTCTTAAGTAAGGAGCGAGGGCATGGCAGGCTCAGGGAAGGGCACGGTAAGGGGTGGAGTGAGGGTAGGGCCTGTGGCAGAGCCAGGGGTTGAGCAGTGAGCACTCCCCAGCATATTGGAAAGTTGGCACCTGTAGCTCCAGCCCCAGAGTTGGTGCCTATACAAGAAGCCTCATATTAACTTCTGAAGAGCCAAAGTTTTAGCCTGCTCTAGGCTAAAAACTCATCCTAAGCCATATGGGCTAACAAGTTGGAATTATTTCTGTCAATAATAAACATGTGGACTTTAATCTTGCAAGTGCCAAATATTCCTGCCTGCCCTCTTTGTGTCTTGTATTTATTAGCTGTGTTTGGTGTTTCAGGTTCAGTTTGTTTGGTGCCGCAGTCTAGCCCATTGGTCTTCACTAGAGGACTTTACAAAGTGCTGTGGGAGACGGGAGCATCTGGCTACTAATGGCTGAACTCCCTAGGATGCTCAATTACTGTGGAAGCTAAAATCAAAAGAGAAAGTAAAGTAAAAACTGAACTAACTGACGCTGACAGGAAAATGTTTTGTTTTTGTATAAAACAAAACAGAAATATGGCAATTACCTGTGTGTGTCAGAGAGAGAGAATGCTTGATTGTCTCAGTAAACAAGGCACAGCAATTACTAGTGCTGCCAAAAGCTCTTGGACCTGCTGTTGGACCTACACTTTTTTTCTTATTTAAATCTAAGGATTTTTACAATAGTCTGGGTGAAGATTTTTATAGCATATCTGCCCTCTCTCACTCACATCCACTATTAAAATTGTTATCTTCGATCACCATCTCATTACCTGTTTTTTTAATACTAATTGTAAATTCTCATGTTCTGGAGTTAAAGCTGCAGGGGGATATAAAATTCATTGAAGGGAATGTTGGGGTGCCATAAAGCAGCTGCTGTATTTCACCACAGAGGTGACTGCATTTCATTAGTCAGGGAAGACAATCTCTGCAAGTGGTCAGGTGCAGCCTGGATGTAGCTTCCTATAATCTGAAATTCCAAATGCATGACCTCTCCACTGAGAATACCCTTTTCTTCACTCCAGTCTTGGCGGTTTTGTCTTGACCTGTGGTAGCCCCATGTCCCCACTGAGTTCTGTTGTCTTTGCGAGTTGCAGATAGGCTCTAATGTCCTATTTCTGTCTCATGGACTAACCCAAAGATCAGGAATGAGCATTTGACCTGGTATGTAGTGGAACAACTGCAGTGTATCAAGTATTGGCGTGAAAAATTCTGTATGGCAACTGCATGCTGTACAGGTCATAGTTTATGTGGCTTTCAACTTTATCTTGAGTAGAATGAACTGTAATACCTGTTACAGATGCTATGGATAGAGCTATTCTCAGACTACTGACAGGCTCCTTCTGCTGTCTGGGTGCAAAATAAATAAGGTGCCCCCGTCTGCATATTCAGGAGACTCTGCAATACTGATTTGAGCTAAATAGTCTGACTGTGTTTGAAGGCGATGGGGGCTCCTGGCTCCTACTCCCACATCCTTTCAGGATAGTCCCAAATTCCTTCACTGCAGAAGGGGTAGGAGATAGCAGTACCAAACACTTAACAGCTCAGCTTGGAGCTTGCCAAACCAGTCTTGCTTGGCAAGGATACTGGAGTCTACTGTCCCTTTGTAAGCAAGGGGATGAGGTTATGGGAAGGATTGGTGGGTGACCTTCTTGAGGGCAGTTTTCCTGAAGCTTTCCAGGAGTCTCCCTTGGGAGTTGCTTAATAACTGTTCAGAACTTCCTGACTTTAAACCCTTATTCCTCCCCTGACATGATTGACACCCCATCACAAGTGCTGACCAAAAAAACCCCCAAAACTTTGTATTCTTTTTTTGTTGCAGTTGTAGCAAAATTGAATTGACAAGAATGTCTGATAATTTTCACTGAAAAGCTGGTAGAAATTTTTCAGTTTCTGAAATCTAGTCTAATTTTCAAAAAAACAAAACAAAACCCTTGTGAAAATGTTTACTGATTTGTCCCCCAAGCAGCTATAAAGCCATACAACCAGTTTCTTGTGTTGTGAAATCACTTCAGTGTGCTGAGAAGCCCTCTTCTGTGATGTAGAGCTGATAAGCATACACTGAAAATTGGCTGCCTGTAGAAATATAGCATCATAGAAATCAAATGCCCCTCTAATGGTATGATCTTGACTCAGAAATGTAGTCCCATGAAGTCAACTTCAGGATGAGTAAGCCATGAAAAACTTGGCCCTTAGTTACTCATTCACCATTTTGCGAATGCTAAAATTGTTCTTACAATTCATTTTCTAGTGCTAGATTTGCTAATGTACAATAAACTGCCTAAAGACAATTATTGCACCAATATATTCATGTCCTCATTGATAATACATTAATTGTTTTGATTCCAGAAAGGGAAAACATGAAACAGACATATATCTGCTCTTATTCATGTGTTTCAAAATAACTACCTACTTCCCTTATACCAGTACTGTGAGATAACTAACTGAGATAATATGTTATAGTCTTTAATCATAAGTGAAAGACTAAAATAGCTGTCAGCCAGGGGTGATGGGAGTCTGGGTATCAGCCCAGTGGGGCTCCAGCTGTTAGCTCCTGGGTGGTGGGGCTCCATCTGTTAGCCCAGCTGGGCTCCAGCTGTCAGCTCGAGGATAGTGGAGCTCCAGCTGTCAACTCTGGGGCAGAGGAGCTCCAGCGGTCAGCCCCAGGATGGTGGGGCTCCGGCTGTCAGCCCCGGAGCAGTGGAGCTCCATCTGTCAGCTCTGGGGTGGTGGAGCTCCAGCTGTTAGCCTGGCGGGGCTCCAGCTGTCAGCCCTGGGGTGGTAGGGCTTAAGTTGCTGCAAGCGCTCCTGGTGAGGACACACATCACCAATACAAGGAGCATAGCATGAACACTAGAGCCAATTTAATTACTGCAGTGGCTGTAGATTGACCTATCTTAAGTCAACTTAATTTTGTAGTGTAGACATGCCCTTTGTGACTGAACATCCTCTTAACTGGAAGAACCTCATATCTGTGAAACTGGAAAGACTGGAATATGGTTCCCAAAGGAGTAAAGGACTTTGGAAGGGGAAGAGACTCTGACAACACTGACGTGGGACCTGATAAAGGCCTAGCCTATTGCAACAGGAATTGGCAGAATTGATCTGAACCAAGATCTATCCAGTCTAGTATCTTTTCTCCAATAATGGCCAACACCAGATGCTTCAGAGAAAGGTGTAAGAACCCCACAGTATGCAGCTGTGCAATAGTTTGCCCCCTTACATTCGCTCTCATTAGGGCTGTCTAAAATGGGGAATCGCTTTTCACAAAAAAAAATTGCAGTTCTGAGAAAATTTCCTGAATTTGTTACTAGAAGCCAATGTAAACCTGGAGTGAATGTGGCCCATTATTTGCCCATAACCCCCACCGCAAGAAAAGAATGTGGAAGTACCCCTAAAAGGCTTTTGGCAAGCACTAAACCTAGCTGCAGGCATGCAGATCTCTTGCTGAATGGTTTCACCTTTGGAATATAAATTTAACAGAACAGCCAACCTGAGAAGAGAAATTGCTATGAGCTGCTTATTCTAGTCAAAACTTTAACTGATGTAATTTACAATCACTGTCTATCCTGCAGCGTGAGCCAAGAAAAGAAATAATTCAGAAATTAAAACTGCTTTACCCTGCTTTTTCTGAATGCTTTTCTATACCCTAGAATTAGTTGTCTGGTCTCACCAGCACCCAGAAGTGGAGTTGAAATTGAACTGACTGAATAGAATCAAGAGCAGGGAAGAGTCCTATTGCTATAGTGCACAATAAAATGACTGCACTTTGCCTGGTGTCTAAGTAATGGGGCATGTCTCTCTTCTATGCAACTGTAATGAATCTGTGGTCACACAGAGGTGCCTTGGGGGTGAGGAACTATGGAGGAGGGAGAGGAGAAAATATCAACACCAAAAGCACTTTGAATTAAAAGAGCAAATGCTTTAGCTGTGAGTACATACAGTAGAAGGCTCTTAAGCCCATTGGGACCAATGATTAAAGGCAAACATAATCACCCACTTAAAGCCAGTGTATTAAACAATGATGTTTCCACCAGCCCTGTGTTATGTGAAGAAACACAAAGGTTTTTTTCCCCTTTAATTTATCCTGTTTGTTGAGAGCTATTATTGATTGCACAATTTCTGTTTGTTTGTACAGATACTGATATATCCTCCATCCCAATAATATCAGAGTATCTCCAAAGTAATTAAAAATAAATGGGAAAAATATAATTCTCATTCTTACCAGCTTTTAGGACACTCAGATGAGACTCAGCAGATTTATATGCCATGTGAACACAATACACAGGCACAATCAGGGCCCTGTCATCACTGACAGCTCTTATCCTTGACAGTTTACACCACCTTCATTTGGAGAAGTTATTTCCTGATTGAATCCCCTCTTTGTTCCCCTCTGACACCCTTTTCAGCCATGCCTCAACAGTATGACCTCCTCTCAGCACTGCTGACCGTCACATTAATGATTAATGATTATTAATTATTATTATTATATTTTATGCAAGCGCTCCTATCCTGCTACAGTTCTGCTGGCCCTTACCCAATGATCCATCTCTGAATAACGAGCTAAGATTCAACCCTTTGGGCATGCCTGCCCCCCTAGAATCCTCCTACTCTGGAACCATGCTTCTCTTCCACCCCACACCCCACACTTCTCAGCCTACTACTAATGGAGCTTGCAGCTGGTAAAACAGTAATGGCTTGCTGGAGACTGGGGAGAGCATGACTGGGAGGAGGGGGATACCGTGGGGAGGTGGCAGAAGCTGAGAGAGCATTCTCAGCTGGATCACCGGGGGAGCTGGACTGTGGAGAAATTTCTTGGAGGGTGAGGAGGATATAATATGAAGATCATAGCTGGATTACAGTAACTCACTCTACCTGAAGTTGAATGTGAAGACAATGCACAGGTTCTTGCGGGTATGGAATGTGTCTGCCTGCCTAATCTGTGGTCTAGATCAGTGTGAGTTTTAGGCCCATATTCAAGTCCTTCCATTGGCTACCAGTCAGTTTCAGGTGTCATCTCAAGTTCTTGGTCCTAATCCTCAAAGCAGTTCATGGAGAAAGGTCCAGGTATATTAAAGACTAAATTTCAGTCTATGAACTGCTGAGATAGCTGAGCTCCCTGGGAAAATACAGATCACAAAGCCCAGGATGAGACACATGAGAGACGGTGACAAAACATCCTGGCTTGTTCTGCAGCTGGATCTCCTCAAACTTCCAGAAGAGATCAGGCAAATTCTGAATCTGACCACTCTTAGGAAATGCTGCAAAACCTTCTGCTTTAAAAAAGCCTTTACCCCACATCAAGAATAACACAACACTGATAGCCCCTCTCCTACCCATGCATCAAAACTACCCCCAAAATAAAAGTCTATAACTAACACATCATCCAACCAAAAATACCACAAGAAGAATTTTACTCCAAAAAGGGAGACAAATGCAAAGTACTCCACTTAGGAAGGAACAATCAATTGCACACATACAAAATGGGAAATGACTGCCTAGGAAGGAGTACTGTGGAAAGAGATTTGGGGGTCATAGTGGACCATAAGATAAATATGAGTTAACAGTGTAAAACTGCTGCAAAAAAAGTGAACATCCTTCTGGGATGTATTAGCAGGAGTGTTGTAAGCAAGGCACAAGAAGTAATTCTTCCGCTCTACTCTGTGCTGATTAGGCCTCAGCTGGAGTACTGTATCCAGTTCTGGGTGCCACATTTCAGGAAAGATGTGGACAAATTGGAGAAAGTCCAGAGAAGAGCAACAAAAATGATTAAAGGTCTAGAAAACAAGACCTATAAGGGAAGACTGAAAACATTGGGTCTGTTTAGTCTGGAAAAGAGAAGACTGAGAGGAGGGAGAAGAATTGTTCCCCTTTAACCTCTGAGGATCAGACAAGAAGCAAAGGGCTTAAATTTCAGCAAGGGCAATTTAGGTGGGACATTAGAAAAAACTTCCTATCTGTCAGGGTGGTTAAGCACTGTAATAAATTGCCTAAGGAGGTTATTAAATCTCTGTCATTGGAGATTTTTAAGAGCTGGTTAGACAAACACCTATCAGGGATGGTCTAGATGATACTTAGTCCTGCTATGAGTGCAGGGGACTGGACTAGATGACCTCTCATGGTCCCTTCCAGTCCTACGATTCTATGCTTCAATGATTCTATGACGCCAGAGACTCCATAAGGTCCGTTAAAGACTTCTCTATTGCTATTAATTTTACATGTAAGATGCTCGGATAGTATGGTGATAGGCAGCAGTATTGAGTCTTCAGAATTCTGAAAAGGGAACATTGCAGGAGGACACTTCGGTAAGAGGGGTATATTTGGGAAAAGCATGCATGACAGTGGGGACAGAGAGGAGATTGTCAGCCAGAAAACTAGGGAAGCTTGCTTACTGAGAAGGTGATCATCAAAGATGACAGCTACCCCACCAGAATCAGTGTAAGGCAGCTCTAGTGTGGCCATAAAGACAAACTCTACATGACTATGGATGGGTAATTTGGTGGCATTATTTGTATTTTAATTGTTGAGAAATAACTGACTAAAGCACAAACCATTGATTTCTCTAGTGCAAGAAAAGCCTCAGGACCAGATGTCCAAAGTTCTTTAGGCTCCTAACTTTGACCTGATCCATGAAAATAAGGAATCTAAATATCTTTGAGGCTCTGGGCCTAAATGAAAGAAATGAGTTATTACTTTATTTCTGAACACTGAAGATTGTGGTCACTAACCCTTGTAGGAGTGAGTCCAGTAGTCCACATCTAACAGCTGCAAAAGTTCTGTCCCCCAGAAACCTAAGGCTTCCCCTATTGGTCAACAGTTTCACTGTTACAGTGGAACACTGCAGTTATGGGAGGTCAAGATCATGAAAAGAATAGTAATCACTCCGGTAGATGGGCCAATCCCACAATAGAGATATCTTGGAATGCACTTTTTATTCAATGGGAAGCCTGTGCTCAGAACAGAACACTAGGGTGATACATCAACCTGATGCTAATCAGCTGGTCTCAGTGTATTTTGTACCACCTTGAGCTCATTCCAGACATGTAGCTTCATTCCTAAATACAATTATTTGCAATAATAAAGAATGGAGATTAAAAATGTATGGATGACCGTGGCCAGGTATATCTCTGATAGGATGACCTGCAGTCCTCTCGTTGCTTTCAGATTGAAGCTGCCCTGGCCATCTGAACATCCAATAGCACTGAGAATATCAAAAGAACTCCAAGCCTGCAGACTGGATTAACCCAACAGCAGATGCCCTCAGTGGTATGAGATATGAGAAAATGAACTCTTTTCAGGTATTTCCCTTTCTCTACCAACATTATCTTAGACTTGTCTTGCTTCAACTTTAGTCAACTGCTCTTCATGCTGGTGTTGATCTTGACTAGGCATTGAGAAAGCTGGGTGATGATGTCAGGAAGGTGTAGAGCTGGATATCATCTGAGTACTTCAGCTCATATTGTTGGAGCAGCTTCATTCAGATGTTGAATAATAGGAAACAAAGTGTTTGAGCCTCATTGGAATCAGCAGGTGACATTGTACTCAAGTGAAATGCTGAGCAAAAATGAAATGGGCTACAAAGATGTTGCATTTTACTTTAGAGCTGTAATAAAGTGGATTTGAAAGCCTGGAAAGACAAAGAAGCTAAAATTGTCAATATGTTTAATGTTTCAATATGCTCTTGCAAGATCATATTTGCCGAGTTTCAATACACAGATGCCCAGTCAGTCATTATTCATTCATGGAGGACATCCCTTGCCACCTAGAATTATACACAGAAAAGCAAAATTTATTTTAACAGGCTTACATGAAAAATGTTGTTTGTCACCCTTTTATTCAATTTCTCAAAACAACAACAACAACAAAAACCAAATAAACCAACCAAACAAAAGCAACCCTGGGCTTGTCCAGAAAAGTATAAGGAAATCCTGCCTGATTTCAATGTTTTCAGCAGAATATATAACTTAAAAATTATTAATTTTGTCTAATAAAAAAGCAGAAGACCTTGCAAAAATACAATTTTAGTAAAATCCGTCGGTAAACTGCATGGCTGTAATGCCTTGGGATCTGAAAACTTTCTAAAAATTGCTAACTTTCTTTAGATGGTAATGAATATCAGTATTTTATATGGAATTGCAAGTGGTTTTGCGATTTCTAATGGTATCTTCAAATCTTTAGAGCGCAGTAAATGGTCCTAAATGTATATGTTATTCAAGGGGTTCAGAAAGGCACAACATTTGCATAGCTGTCATATCCTCTATAATTCACTGTCACATCAGCAAATTCAGAGCATCTTTCAGTTGGCTTGAAAATATTTACTACTATGCAAGAAATATGCAAGTGTTTATATAATAAACTTTTGTTAATTCTAAAATTGTTTGTTTTTTAGGTTCTTGCTTTTAGGGAAATAGGCAAAATGTATTCTTCATTTGAAGATGAAAAATGGTAATTTGTATGTGTAATAACTAGTCCATTGCCTTCAATTTTTTTAAAGTTGTAATACTTTGAGTTATTATTTTGTGTTAGATATAATGGGGAAATTCTGATAACTTTTCAGTTTTAATTCTACATTGAGTGCTCTTCCCTCCTTCTAAGGAAATAAACCATAAGAAGGTGAAGATTCACATAATACCAATGGTTCTTTGTTATCATACAGCTATTCCAGGGGGCAGTGGTTTGTGTTTACATTAGCGTTTAATAGAGAGGTCACATGGCAAGGATGTGCACACCAGAAAAAGTAGAATGTCCAGGTATAAAGCATAAGCATACTCTGCCATTCTAACTCTGCTAGCTCCATGATCTAGTTCATGGGTGGTCACTTTCTCCCAACACCATAGAGCCTCAGGACTGCCACCTGTCAAGTGTTTCTCCCTAATCCATTCAGGATCTTCAGCAAGCAGGAAGTACCCTTACCCTCACCGTATGTTTATGCTTATGGTGGCGTGTAGAGTGCAGAAACTGCACACTCAGCTAGCACAGGAACAAATGACAGTGTAGTTAGTGAGGCATAGATTAGGCAAGTAGAGTAGAGCGTGCTACATACCTGATCCCCCAAAGTATAGAATCATAGAAATGTCAGACTGGAAGGGACCTCAAGAGGTTGACAAGTCCAGCCCTCTGTTCTGAGGCAGGACCAAATAAACCTAGACCATCCTAGGAAGAAAGCCAATGTTTGTTAATATTTTAAAAGGGTAAATGGCATGACTTGGGTAATTAGTGCTCTCTCAGTCTGACATCCATCTCAGGCAAGATATTAGAGTGGCTGATATGGGACTCGATTACTAAACAATTAAATGAAGGTAAGATAATTAATGCCAATCAACATGGGTTTATGAAAAAAGATCCTGTCAAAGTAACTTGATATTTTTTTTTTCCATGAGATTACAAGTTGGCAAGTTTGTTGATGTAACATACTTAGACTTCTTTAAGGCATTTGACTTGGTACCATGTGACATTATGATTAAAAAAAACCTAGAACAGTGTAAAATTAACATGTCACACATTCAGTGGATTAAAAGTTGGATAACTGGTAGTTCTCACAATGTAATTGTAAACAGGGAATCATTATTGAGTGGATGTGTTTCTAGTGAGGTTCCATAGGGATCGATTCTTGGCCCTGCGCTATTTAACATTTTTATTAATGACCTGAAAGGAAATATAAAATCATCACTGATAAAGTTTGCAGATGCTGCAAAAATTGGGGGAGTGGTGAATAATGAAGAGGACAGATCATTGATTCAAAGTGATCTGGATCATGTTGTAAGCTAGGCACAAGCAAACTATATGCTTTTTAATATGGCTAAATGTAAATGTATAAATTGAGGTTAAAAAAATGTAGGCCATACTTACATGATAGATAAGTCTATCCTGAGAAACAGTGACTCTGAAAAAGATTTGGGGGTTGTGGTGGATAATCAATTGAACATGAGCTCCCACAGCAAAGCTGTGGACAAATCCTTGGATGCACAAACAGGGGAATCTTGAGGAGAAGTAGAGAGGTTATTTTACCTCTGTATTTGGCACTGGTGTGACCGGTCTGCAATATTGTGTCCAGTTCTGGTGTCTACAATTCAAGAAGGACGTTGATAAATTGTAGTGGGTTCAGAGAAGAACCAGGACAATGGTTAAAGGATTAAAAAGCATGCCTTATAAACAGTGATCACCTCAGGGAGCTTAGCAAAGAGAAGGTTCCAGGGTAACTTGATTAGTCTATAAGTACCTGTATGGGAAAAAAACATTTAATAGTGGGCTCTTCAATCAAGCAGAGAAAGATATAACATGATCCAATGTCTAGACAAATTAAGACTGGAAATAAGGCATACATTTTGAACAATGAGGGTGATTAGCCACTGGAACAATTTACCAATCACTAACCATTTTTAAATCAAGATTGGATGTTTTTCTAAAAGATACGCTCTAGAAATTATTTTGGGGGAAATTCTATTACCTGTGTTGTACAGCAGGTCAGACTAGAGGATCATAATAGTCCGTTCTGGCCTTGGAGTCTATGAATACTTTTCTTTCCCTATTTCTAATTTCTATGATATTTTCAAAATACTTTCAAATGGTAGAAAGCTCCCCGATCAAACTGTCTACAGGACTGTAAGATGTGTTATAGTGTGACACAACCCAGCTGGCAGACAGGCAGTTATCTAAGTCTCATGGCTTCTGTAGTTTAGTCATAGTGGGGCTTCTTATTACAGACTCTTTCAGAATAACTGAAAAAGGGACACGAAAACAGCTAGAGAGGCACTGAAGAAAACAAACTTATTAAAAGTTCTGCAAAGCAATGAAAATGATAATTCTTGGGGGCTATTTTTGCTGTGTTTGTGTCCTCAAGTGATTTTTATCATCCAGTTTTTAAAAAATTGTGTGTTTACCTCCGCTACACTTTAATTTTAGAGTGACCATTTATTACTATCTGCAGCACTAGTTTGTGTCTTGCTGTCTAAGTGTATATGCCCAATGATTTTATCATTGGGAAATGTTTAATTTCACTATCAATAAATAAAGACATAAAATAAAAACCCACTAACTGAGCCAGGTACTTAAGCACAAACCTTTCTATCAGAAGCCTTGACTTAGTGAGGTTTGTTTTATTGAATACCTTCTAGCATGTACTCTGACACATCTTTATTGGAAGTATTTTTCTATCCTCTCTCAATGAATATACAGCTGAAATTTACACTGCCGAATCCAGTCACTTTGATTAAGTTTAGCAAGATACATGACAGCTGTTGCATCAATTTTCATAAATAGACAGATAAATAAGATTCTGCCCTTTGGGAGCCTCATTAGAATTATATGTGGTGCTTGTGGGGTTCTTCTTCATTATATTTCAATCATCAGTGAATCTTTTTCTTTCAGCTAGGTTTATTTATTTTTTGAGTGTATTGCCAAATCCCCTCAACTAGTCTCTTTCCTCTCTTGGCTCATCTTTCTTTTCTATGTTTCTCTTCTACCTTAGAACAAGAAAGGGAGAAAGAAGCAGAGTTAGGGAACAGGGCAAGAGGACTGTGGCTAAAGAACTGGAGGCAAGAGGGCAAACTGTGGTCTTTATATATAGGGCTTAGCAGCCTCCTTGTTGTTGTTTGCTGGGGCCATAATGTATTGTCACTGAATGTCTCAGTCCATAGCATGGGAAATGAGGAGTACACCACAAGGCTAATACAAACAGTGCCTGATGCTTCCCTCTGAGTATCCAAGCACTATAAGTGGGGCCCAGGAGACGCCAAAGCAGGCACAGGGGAGCACAGAATGGGAGAATAATGCCTCAACTCCATGTTCCCCTTAGCACCTGCGAGAAGCTCACAGAAGCTCTTCAATTCCAAATTGGACTTTTGCAAATCAGCCTCTCTTTGCAGCTCCCAACATAAGACGGTGGGTATCCCCAAAATGAATGCAGGTCCTAGATGGAATTTAGGAATTTCCTTTTCCAGAAAATCTCATTCCCAGGAGAGCATTAATTCATGCATGTGAAGAAGGAGGTGAATAATTAAATATCTCACTGCTAGACATTTCAGAAGCAGAAAAAAGAGGCTACAGCTAAAAAATGGCAAAGCTCCCGATGAAGAGAAGATTATTGCTGAAATGCTTAAAGCTGGGAAAGAGGTGGCAGTACATGAAATACATAAACTTTATAATATTGTTTGGAGGAAATAAATGTGTCCAGAGGAGCGGAAGGAAGGTGTGATCTGTAAATTACTGAAGAAAGGAAACCATCAGGGGTGTGACAATTGGCAAGGAATAACACTACAGAAAGTACCTAGAAAAGTGTTCTGTAGTGTGTTATTGAACAGAATCAAACTGGTCAGAGATGAAAAACTACAGACTGAGCAAGCAGGCTTTAGACCAAAAAGATTGTGTATAGATCACACTTTTACCCTGAGATGACTGATCGAGAAAGGGCTTGCTTATGAGAGAAGATTAGTCTTAAATTTTATAGATTTCACCAAAGCTTTTGACTGAGAAAGTTAATATGGAAGATCTTGTGAAAATATGGGCTTCCTAGAAATATAGTGTCCCTGTCTAAGATGCTGTATAAAGGTTCAAAATGCTGTCTAAGGACAAAATGGTTCGATTGATTGGTTCGATATTGTCACTGGAGTGTGACAGGGATGTGTTAGTAAATGAACCAAACTACTATAACCATTTCATTCTTTCTAGATGAGCCAAAGTCTCAATAAGCCATGTGTCTATAATTCTTTGTATTTAAGAGGAACCTATGATGAACTTTAGATGACTCCAGTACTTTGTGTTAAACTAATGATCAGGAAAATGTCTGTAATCAATCAGTAGGACTGCACTTAATAACCCACTTTACTTTTACTCTCATTTAGCTGACCTAGCCCAAAAAGGGACCACTTGTAACTGATACAGGGAAGGTGTTTTCTATTATTAATAAAATAATCTATTGAAAGATGCTTTTAACTTACCAATTATGGAAATCAGATACCATGAAAAGAGCTGCCCAGTCAACAGGTCATTTTTTCTTGGTTTCTTTTCTGTAAACACCCATAATATTTAAAGGGCTGCCTATTATTATATATGTGTAATGTAACTGACAAAATGATGTAATTGGTAAGGGATACACATAAATGCACTGTAATTGATAAAATTAGTAATTGACAAAATGGACGAGGAGCATATGTTATAGCAGATGTGTTCTGTAATCAATGTAACAGCAAACCATTAAGTGATGTGTTGATTAATGTTTAAGTCATTAAGAGCTAAATATGATTACAGATGTCATTAGTTTATTGATTAGGTTATGTTGAGAATATTCAAACTAAGCAAAATGTCAGCAAAACCAATGCTGGGGGGAAAAAGCATGAGAAAGGATTTTCTTGTTGCTAACTCTCATGATTTTGTCATGAGTCTCATAATGGTCATTATTGTTTTCCTTAAAGCCCCAGCTCCTGGTATTATGTGGATATTTGTAAAAGCGGCAAAGAGTCCTGTGGTACCTTATAGACTAACAGACGTATTGGAGCATAAGCTTTCGTTGGTGAATACATACATCCGACGAAGTGGGTATTCACCCACGAAAGCTTATGCTCCAGTACGTCTGTTAGTCTATAAGGTGCCACAGGACTCTTTGCCGCTTTTACAGATCCAGACTAACATGGCTACTCTTCTGATACTGTGGATATTTGGTGATTTCGGCCTTCATTCTTAAAGCAAAAGTAAGTTTCTACTCTTGTGGCTGTGGAGAAAGCTTCAACATGTGACCCCAGGGCACCCGAAAGGCTCAAAAAGCATAAGGCAAATATGAACACCAAATCTAGTATTTTTACATAGTCTCCTGATTTGAAAGCCAATCTCATGATTTTTGGTGATCCTGACTCGTGATTTTTGAGCATATGCGGTTGGCAATACTGTAAACTAATATATAAAAGGTAAGTTTTGGGAAGATAGAAGTGAGCTGAAGCAGGCTGCTTTACTTCTGCAGTCTCAGTTTTGCTATATAGGTTTCCTTTTCTGTATTCTGTATAGTGCTGTATTAAGTATTGCTTAATTTTCTTACAACTTCAACTGAGTTAGTTATTTGACATCGTGACTTATTAAATCTGAACATGCAACATGTGCACCTTATCACCTCACCTCTTCTTCACTGTGATAGATCACATGATCAAAAAGCAACATCAAATAAAAATATAGAAATTTTATGGAGAAGAGGAAAACAAGATCTTAACATTGGAGATAACATTGTTCTTTTGGACGCAGATGGTGATGCCACTACCAATGTCAAATGTGAGGCTACCAAAGTAGGATTAAGAATCAGCCAAAAGAAAATTAAAGTCAAGATAGTTGAGAGAGGAGTCAATAATGATGATGCACCCATGATTGATAGTTAATAATATGGCATGGTTAATGAATTTATATGACTTAGTGTACAATTAATGGCAATTGCCAATTCCATGAGGAGGTGGAATCAAGAACTGGGAAGGACAGTGGAGTCTTTTCAAGATTGGCAAATATCTGAAAAAATAAGGAGATTCACACAATACCTAGGAGAAAGTTACACAATGCCATTCTGATACCCACATTGTGATGTGCTTCTGAAATTTGGCAAATGCTAGAAACCCACAACAGGCAACTTAATGCATTTCAGTTGAGATGCTTGTGAGGAATATTTGGTGTCCACTGGTAGGATAAAGTAACCAGTGCTGATGTGTTAAAAAGGACTGCCCCAGCAGACTAAAGAGACAAAGATTCAAGAAAGAAGGCTGAAGTGGTTTGGACATGTGGTGCAGATGTCAAAAAACTGTATTCCTAGACAATCCCTTGATTGGATACGGTCTGATGGAAGACAGAAAAGAGGAGCTCAACAGGCGACATAGGAAAACCACAGAGAAAGATGTTGATATCATGAAAGCAGACTATAACAAAGCAAGAAACATGGTATTCAACAGATAGAGGTGGAAAGTCTGGGTTGCCTCATGTCATAAGGCGGAAGAGCATCTCATAAAAAAAATAATAATAGGAATATCTGTGATGTGACCCTCAGAGAGTGTCCTGGGCCTTTTGTTCCCTTTTGTGAATTATGCATTAGGAAACGAAGTGGCATATAACAGCTCAGGTGTATCTTTAAATATGAAGTGGCATTTTGTTATTACTGATTCCATCCTACCCAGATTAGGTACTGCTCATGAAATAACGCACTTATTTGACACAACACACCAACATTTGTGTCCACTTAATTTTAATGTTGTATATACAGCTAGTATACAGTAAATAATTATAGTAACAAAGCTGTACCATGTCCCTGGATAAAAAAGAGATCTCCAGTCTCCAGGACTGTCAGTCCAGCATGTTAAAATATTTCATTCCACTCTAAACAGGCTCCCCTCTGCTAATCCCTTTGGAATGCAACATTTATTACCTACCTGGCAGGTGTGAAGTGCTGCTTTCTAAAAGGATTATCTCCTCCTCCTCCTCCTTTGTTCAATCAGAGCAGAAGAGGAGAGGAAGGAGATAATCCTCTTTAAATGGAGCATCTATTACCTACCTTGCAGGCGTGAAGTGCTGCATTCCAATGGGATTTAGCACAACAGAGCCTGCTTAGAGTGGTGTTAACTACATTGAAAACAGACTGAAATGTCACTCCAACCCAAATGGAGGTTCCTTGAAACAGTTTTGGGGACTTTCCATTGTTCTTCACAATAGCTGAGGTTTTGGTATATCCATGTTCCCTATAAGTGGGTCATTTGTATTATTACCGGCACTCTTTTGCTGTCAGATACAACTAAGTGAAGAAGCAGCAAACATTATTTTTGTATTAATTTTTATAATGTTACTGAGCCTCTGTAAAGGTCTGATTCAGTCTGAGATCTGTTGAAGACTTGGGTTAAACTGGTTTGCTGGTTCCTGTGGGGTCCATCCATGAATTGGTTTCTCGGACAATTGCCTTTCTAACTCCTTCCATATGGTCCTATATGTATTGTGTGACCTCCTGGAGCTCCCTACCATGTCCACTCTTGAGTCCCTCTTTAAACCCCACTTCTGCCATGCTATCTGTAGTGAATATTGTTCAGGATTACCATACATCAGGGTTGTCCTGGACATAGCCTCCTTTTTCTGGGCCTCCATCCTCTATCCTGGTGGGATTTTAAAATCACAGGAAATGTCCAGGGATTTGCAGAGCAGACTAATTGGAGCTCAGAAAGAGCTCCAATTGGTCTCCTTCCAGATTGGTCCCTCCCCTACATCTGCAGCTGATCGGTCCATTCCCCTGCAGGCCCCAGCTCCCACCCCTGGAGAGGGGCTCTTGTAGGGAGGTGCTGACTGATGCCTCTCGCTGCATCCTGGGCTTGCGTCAGCCACCCTACCATTGTGACAGGGAGCAACACTGCCCCGCCCCCCTCCAATGAGTACTCCTGCCACAGATACCCCCTCCAGGACCCCAAACTGTACGCCCCTCCAGCTTCCCCCCAACTTCATTCCCCACCCCCACCCCAGATCCCCTACCTCTGGCAGTATCCACTTTGTTCCCCTTTGTCTGTCCAACATTATACAGTGTGTTCCTCAGGGCAGGGACTGCTGGAAAATGTCTAATACATTTTGGTCTACTGAAAACAAATTAATCGTCTTCCGACAGATATAAGTGATGAAGTCAAACCTTAAAGAGAGAAAAATGTGATTTAATTCAAGCTACCTTGTTTTCTGAACCAGCTCTGTGAGTTGGTAGGTTTGCAGTATGTTGGACAGCAGGTTACAGAATATTGCATGGCTATATGAGAAACTTATTCTGATGCAAAGAATGATCCAGCACTTTTGGTTGTCAGGACATGGAAGCTTAGATATGATAGCAGAGTGATACATTCATATTCTTAAGTGTATGTACGGACTCCATCGATCTCATTGCACCACTAACCAATAACATTGAATGGCATTCAAAACAGTCTTCCAAATTTCCTCTCTAGTCGAACAATATTTGTAGCTTTCTTCAGCCCAGTGTTTTCCCGAGGAATTGAAATTAGGAGGGGTGTTCGAATTTACGCGGCGGGGGAGGGTGGGTAGGGTCAGGGCCAAGGAAGGGTGAGACCATGAGAGTGAAGATGGGCTGTATGACACCAGAGGTAAAAACTGAAAAAAGTTTCATGACCACTTTATTAGATTTAACTCATGTTTTAAAACCATCACACAAATTAAAGTTGGCTACTCAAGCCTTCTATGAAGCACTACATCTACATCCTTCTTGGTTTCTTGTTCTAATTTTGCACAACTCTATTAATGAACTTCTTGAATGCAGTATGTTCATCTTTGGTGGCTTCTCATGTGTCCAGTACTTCCATTCCTTCAGTTGATATGCTCATTCATATGATCAGGCAGAAGGCGACTTCTTTCAGAACACAAAATTCCATTCAATGATGAAAAAGAACACTCAGCTGTAGCTGTTGTGACTGGGAGTAGCAAGAGATGAATTCCTACTTCTTTCATCCCAGAAAACATAGCACAAAGATGGGGTCGAGCCACTAGTGATGATAAAAAAGAAGTTGAAGTCAAATCTTCATTCATTCGTTGTATAATATTCCACTCTGTGTTCAAATTCTCTATTCTGTCCTGAGCACATGGCAGCCCCATTTCTGGTAGTACTGCACTCCTCTCAATGGTCAGTGTTTTATACTGTAAAAGCTACGTAGAGGTTGAGTAGAATCTAGAAGACGCTGTTGTAGATTTGTAAGAATCAACTCTGTGTACTTTTTCAGTTGTCTTATCAAACACTTCTTGTCCTCTTCACTTAAGGATTCAAAATAAATGCCTTCATTAGTGTACTTCTGGACTGAAGTCTTTGCTTCTTCCAGTACTTTTTCAATGGATAGCTCTCTGATTGATCCAAATGTAGCTTCTATTGCTGGACAAAGACCTACTACTGTTGTAGCAGATGCATGGATGACATTGTTTAATGACCCAAGTGGTTTCAACAGTAGACTTAGAACAGAGAGAATGGCAATAATCTTCTCTGAATGTAGTAGCAAAAGTAATCCACCAGCCTCACAACTTAGATCCATCGCATCTTGGTAAATACTTTCCAAAGCCAGTAATAATGGCTGGAGTAATTTTAAGACAACAGCCAAGGATTGCTCAGGAGAAAGCCAGTGGATTTTCCCAGGTTGGACTAATTTGAACTTCAGTCCCAGTGTATCTTCTATATTTTCCAAGATATTCAGTCTTTTTGGACTCTGGCTGAAAAAAGAATATAATGAACACATTAAATTTATAGCTTTTTAAATGTCTTTTGTCTAGAATCTGCAGCTTGTACTAGCTCTATTTGGAGTAGATGGCCTCTCCAGTATGTATAGGAGAAATTAGGGCTACACTTTTCTCTGAGCAAAGCTTGTACTCCACCATGTCTTCTAGAGAAATTTGCAGCTCCATCAAATGCACAAGCAACCATCTGTTTGGGGTCCAATTGACAAGCATTTAACTCGTCTAAGATGTGGGTTGTCACAGATGCAGCTGATGTGTCTTCTATAACTTGAACATCTAGAAACACATCTACTGGCCTACCACTGACATCAAGATAACATACACAATGACTTAATATTTGATCCCCATTTGCATCGGTGCATTCATCAGCCATGCATGCAAATTTTTTGAATGTGGAGAGAGAGTTTTTCACTTTTTCAACTGTTGAGTCTTTCACTGTTGCACCGCATGCTTCTAGCCAGTCAGTTGAGTTTCTTGCAGAAAGATAGTGAGCATATGCCGGTCTTGTTTGAAAACAGTGTTCAACTTCAAGATGAACAAGTGCCAATGCACTTAACATTGGCCACCAGTTTGTAGTGTGTGGTATCTCTTGCTTAAATAGAAAGTATGATGCTACAGCTATGCTTGTTCGCATGAACTGTGTTGTGTCTTCAGCATTTTTAACAGCCTCATTAAGTACTTCTAAAATTGTTTTTGAAAGTGGGCTAATAAGGCTTTCTGCATGTTGATGCACTCCAGAGCCATGGTGTTTTGCAGCCTTTTCATGTAGTTTGTCAGCATTGGCTTTGCTGATTGGTCTGACAAACCAAGCTCCTCCAGTTTTACCAATTATAGCATTGGGAAGCTTTCCTTCTTTGTAAGCTTTTTTGCAAGAGATGCACCAGTAGCCATCTTTTGTAACTTCAATAAATAGGAACACTTGGACGAACAAACATCGGGAACTGCCTTTAGCTTTTGGAGACACTGTTTCTTCAGTAGGTAACTGTATTTGTGCTTTGGGTTCTTTGGATGTAGATACACCACTTGAACCTTCAGATGACATGTTGATATATTCTTGGTTCCTGATGTGTTCTTCACCTTGGTTGGTTTTAGAGGCCTTTGAGTGGAAAAATTGTTGCATTGTTTTTTGTCTTTTCATTTTCACTTTGACCTGCAACATATAAAAGAGATGAGAATAAATTAAATGTTTTATTAGGCTTATGCAAATTTAGCATAAGGATAATGCAAATTACACCAAAACACATAACAGTTCTAGATTTCTAAAACAAATAAATGTTTTTTAATTTTTTTTAATTTAAATTGACTTTTGAAAAGTAAGCCATTGGGATAAGAGGGAAATCCTCTCATGGATCAGTAACTGGTTAAAAGATGGGAAACAAAGGGTAGGAATAAATTATCAGTTTTCAGAATGGAGATATCCCTGAGGGGTCAGTACTGGGACCATTACTGTTCAACATATTCATAAATGATCTGGAAAAATGGATGAATAGTGAGGTGGCAACATTTGCAGATGATACAAAACTATTCAAGATAGTTAAGTCCAAAGCAGACTGTGAAGAGTTGCAAAGGGATCTCACAGACCCGTGTGACTGGGCAACAAAATGGCAGATGAAATTCAATGTTGATAAATGCAAAGTAATGCACATCGGAAAACATAATCTCAACTATACATACAAAATGATGGGGTCTAAATTAGCTGTTAATGCTCAAGAAAGAGATGCTGGAGTCATTGTGGATGGTTCTCTGAAAATATCCACTCAATGTGCAGTGGTAGTCAAAAAAGCAAACAGAATGTTGGGAATCATTAAGAAAGGAATTGATAATAAGACAGAAAATATCATATTGCCTCTATATAAATCCATGGTACGTGCACACCTTGAATACTGTGTGCAGATCAGGTCACCCCATCACCAAAAAGACATATCGGAATAAGAAAAGGTACAGAGATGAGCAACTAAAATGATTAGGGGTATGAAACAGAAGGAGAAATTAAAATGACTGGAACTTTTCAGCTTAGAAAAGAGACGACTAAGGTGGGATATGACAGCGGTCTATAAAATCTTGACTGGTATGAAGAAAGTGAATACAGAAATGCTATTTAATCCTTCACATAACACAAGAACTAGCAGTGAAATTAATAGCAGCAGGTTTAAAAAAAACAAAAGGAAGTACTTCTTCACACAGCATCAAGTCAACCCACGGAACTCTTTGCCAGGCGATGCTGTGAAGACCAAAACTATAACAGGATTAAAAAAAAGAACTAGATAAGTTCCTGGAAAATAAGTTCATCAGTGGCTATTAGCCAGGATGGGGAGGGATGCAACACCATGCTCTGAGTGTCCCCAGTCTGTTTGCCAGAAGCTGGGAATGGGCAAAAGGGGATGGATCAGTTGGTGATT
Organism: Chelonia mydas; assembly: GCF_015237465.2. NCBI lineage: Eukaryota > Metazoa > Chordata > Testudines > Cheloniidae > Chelonia > Chelonia mydas. The sequence continues at coordinate 296,277,798 of NC_057849.1, forward strand.
ACCTCTTCTGTTCATTCCCTCTGAAGCCTTGACCACTGTCAGAAGATAGGCTACTGGGCTATATGGACCATTGATCTGACCCAGTATGGCCATTCTTATGTAAAAATTAATTAGAATAATAAAAATGTTTAATACAGAAACTCCCCAACATAATGACCTCTCAAGATAGCAACAATGTGAGATAACAACCTTGACAAATAATGCATTTTAAAAATCTTGGCCTACTGGGAAACATATTTATATAATTTCCATTCCCAGTCACAAATCTAGCATTCTGGAGCAAAGTAACTAAAATATAGTCCAACAAACAAATGTTTATTTAACATGCCCCTCATTTTCCCTCCACCCCCCCCCCCCCACTCACCAGTGTTGTCCTTGGTCATTGGAGACTCAGAGTTTAGAGGTGCTTTCACATGAGTTCACCTCCAAGGTGGGGGAAAGAAGGCAACTTGCTTGTTCCTCCAGCTGCTCACTGTTCGCTCTGGCCACTGTTGTTCATTGTGCATCCGTTCACTCCATCGCTCTGTTGCCAATGGCCCTGCACCATCACCTTCTGCTGCCACCTGCCACTGTGACCTCTGCGAGTTGGTCTCTTGAGGTTCCACCAGCTCTCAGTGATTTCAGCTGAGCTCTCAGCTGGGGAACCTCGCTGCTAGTGCAGGCTGGGCCATCTCTTCCACAGAAACGCTGTCCCATAGCAGGTCTAAGCACTTAGACATGATTATCAATGATTTCAGCTGTAGTGGTCAATTAACAAAACAAAAGGCTATCTATGAAGCCTAATCAGCTCTTTCTTTAAACAGTGGAGAGGGGCAGGTCAAATAGTACTCGTGACCCAGGCAGACCATCAAGCAAAACACCTGTCCCCACTCTCCCTCTTGATGCCCTCAATCAGCACAGGCTAAGTATAGTTCTACTGCCCTTTACTCATACAATAAGAATAACAAAATTTCATTACCCCCGCATTCAAGTGATTTGTAACCCAACCCCAGGCAGAATCTATCACTTGGGAAACATAGCTCTGTTTGCTGGATACCTAGGTAGATTAGGTGTGACTGTAAATACAATCTGGTCCTGAAGCCTTTCCCTCCAGCCCCCAGCTCATCACTAGCTGTCAGGGAGAGCTCATTTAGACTTTGCTTGCAAATCATAATTTCAAATTATTAGGTTGGCCAACATCACCTAAATGGATGCACTGACATTGTCATAAAAAACAACAGCTGTATAAGGAAGCTAATCTATGTTCATACTTTTCAAATCTATTCTACTTTTTCAGCTACACGTATTTTATCATACACTGTATATGCTTTTAAAGGGTGTATTAGTGTTTCAATTTCAATTCAAATTTCCAAACAATCACTAAATTGGCAACACTGCATGTAACTAGTTCACAAAATTGGGGGGTGGGGTTGGGGAAATTCGGTGGGGGAGGAGTGTACACCCTCCCTTGGAATGGGGCGGGGGGGTCGTCTAGGGAAATCCCTGCTTCAGCCAGAGCAGAGGAGAAATGAAGGAGAGCACAAAATTTAGAAACAACTGCTGACAACTGAGCACAGATTGACAAGTAGGAAGGATACTATTTATGCCAGCACAAATGGCTCTCAAGAAGCCCTATTCACCATTTAACCTGCTAATGTGTGTCTGGGCATGTGTGTTGCGGGGTGGGAAGAAGAAGCGAATACAAAAATGCCTCACTTCTTCAGCATCTTGACCAAGGCAAGTAATTAAGAAATTATTCTAATAAAAATGTACTTACTGAAAGGAAGAGATTAAAAATATTGAGGAAGTAACTAGGGCCTTCACCCTGGCTGTGTCCTTGCAGCCACATGCAATCGCATTCCGTGTGCTATAATTTCCCATAAGGAGATGACTGGATCTATATCACCAAATAAATTCTACATGGATAGCAATTCCGTTCTCCATCTTCTCAGGCAAATTGAACTTCAGGAGCAGGTTTGCCAGTTAAGAAATCAGCACAGATTTTGATATACTTAACCTAGACTTCATTACACGGAGCTTTAAGGATAAAGTCCTAAGGCATCTACTCCTACTGCTAATTGGTCTTTCAAATATATAAAATGCAAACAGCTCAGCAGGTGTTTCCTAAAAAGGAAGTAAAAAAGAAAACAAAATTGCCACATTGACAATATTTCCTTGTGTTTATGCCAGTTGGCACAGTAGATGCATGGTAAGACTGATGTTGATTAAATCACTCCCTTATGCAGAACCTCTGATATTTTGCACTTTTCGTATATCTCAACTCTGTGACAACTTTAATGTGTGACTTGCTTTCATTAGTCTTTTTTTTGAGAGAATTTCTAATTTACTTGCTGTACTACCAGTGTTTGAGGTTCTTGTAAAGGTTCAGTGACTAAGCTTGCCTTTATTTTCAGCCACTGATGACATGTTTCCATGCTAAGTTTTGCTGGCTCTAAAACACACACCTTGTTCCAGGGTTGTTGTGTGATCCTCACTTCATTTGATCTTTTTATATAATTTTGAGAAAAATCTCAATGAATAACGTTCATGTTTGCACCTATCTGTTTTGTCTAATACTGTGATGTCATTGAGGAAAATATCCCTCCTAAAGGTTAAGAACCAGGTCATTCAAGGTGGTAGCACCTGGATAAAGAAATACATTTGGTTACAGTTAAGCCACCTTAATCCAATATGCACCAATATCCACCTTACCAATATGCATCTGCATTTTCTCAGTTTGGGGATAGGCTATCCATGCGGTACTTGTTTACCACATCTCTTCACATAACAAGAGAAGGGGAAAAACTACTCAAATTCAACTCCCTGTTATTCATGGGGCTATAGTATATGTTTGAGACTATTGGATGATTCTAAATAGTTATGGATAGTTATGCTCTGAGTAGCAATGCCTGGGAATCCTGAAATTTCAATAATTTTATTCTGTCTGTGTATTATTTGCTACTTGCCATTCATTATTCTTCTGCTAATACGTTTGTCATGCGATGAGGGAGCAGAAATACTAAGAGACCACTTAGAGTGAACAGCCAAACTTAACAATCCATCATCTGTTCATAATACATCCAAGCTATTCAGCAAATGCTTCTGAATCCTGAATAGGTTCTCAGCCAGTGGGACTAGTTCATAAACTTTTCTCAAATTAATGAAAAAGCAGCATATATTAAAACCTGGCTTATACCCATTTCTCCAGTAAACCTATAATCTTTTCCTTCCAGCCAAGAGACAAAAACCACAAAAGGATATGAAACACAAATTGAGAGGAAATTCCTGCTGTATGACCATATTTATTAATGCTGTTGCTAGGCAACTTTATGTTGCCCATTTCTTTTATTCATCTGGAACTGACTTGTGATATTTGGTTGGATCAAATACATTTTTGGAGTTTTAACACTGTTCCGAGATTTCTGGAGATTTTTCTGACCTGCAGGGTGAATTCCTTTAGTTAACACTGAGTACCTGGATGGTGAGTGGACTTTTATGGATCCTAGGGCATTCAGAATAAAAAAAATATGCTATTCTGTTGTGTAAAAAAAACCAAACACCACCACCAAAGGTAGAATGTGTGTACCTATTTCACTCACCTCGAAATATCTTAGCTCTCTGTTGCTGAGTTGAATACCAATACAACACTTTGCATAATGCAGTGCTAGGGTAAGTTTTCTCCCCAGCTTCCATGTTAGATCACTAATCTAGCAGCAGCTGTCCTGGACAATGTTCCTTCCCTCCTTACAGAGGATGTTATTCAGTCACTAGCAACACAAAGGGATTCACCGAGACTGGTTTTTGTGAACAAAAGTGGGGGATTGTGCAGATAGCGGGTGTACTCTGAAGGAAAGTGGTATGACCATGTGATGATCAAAGGTTCAGGAATCTGAGCCAAATTGTTATTTTGGCCATTCTTGCTATCAGTTTTCCCAGGTTGTCAGTACCTATTGTCTGTTGGGAAGAAAAAGACAGGGAGAGAAGTGGGCAAACAATCTCAAATTATGAGTGAAATGAAGATTAGAGAGAGAGACAAGGTGGATCAGGTAATATCTTTAATTGGATCAACTTCAGTTGGTGGAATGGACATGTTCTCAAGCTTCACGGAGCTCTTCTTCAGGTCTGAAGAAGGAAATTAGACTGTCCATGCTAAATATAAGGTGGGACAGATTATTAAGCATAAGTGATTCACACATATTGTAGAAAGAAAAGGAGTACTTGTGGCACCTTAGAGATTAACAAATTTATTTGAGCATAAGCTTTCGTGAGCTACAGCTCACTTCATCAGTGAGCTGTAGCTCACGAAAGCTTATGCTCAAATAAATTTGTTAGTCTCTAAGGTGCCACAAGTACTCCTTTTCTTTTTGTGAATACAGACTAACATGGCTGCTACTCTGAAACACATATTGTAGGCGGCCACTTAAAATGAAGTGGGCAATTAACACCTCTGTAGGACAATGAAGGGTTAGTAGGCAACAGGATGTGTTACAAGTTGTAAGGGGCCATAAAAACCAATGTATCTATTAAGTCCATGGTTTTCAGTGTCTAGCAGACTTCTGAATTTAAATTCCCAGAGTCATCTTTTGAAGGTATTGTACTGGATTCCTTTGAGGATGAGAACTGAGAGGTCAGATATGGAGTGATCACTTTGTAAAAAGTGTTCACCCATGGGTGACAGGTTATTACAAATCACTTAGTCTTTTAAAATATCGCAGCCAACAAATGCAAAAGAGAGTGAATGCCCAGGATTTATCTAGTTACTATTTTGTTTTTTGGAACATTTTAATGAAAAATGTGATCTGAGTTCTCAGATCAGCATTTTGCATATTTCTCATACACAAAAACCTTGAACAAATAGTCACTGAACAGATGCTCAGTGTGCATTTTACACTGTTGTTCTTTGTCATTCATCGTCATTATGTCACTATAGAAAAAAGCTCTCTGCATTTGAGAGTGGAGGATTTAATTCTGTTATCAAGTATAGCTTTACAAACTGAAAACTGGGAAATGAACAGTTGTCCCGCAGTGACAATGAAAAAAATGTGTCATTATGTAAAATGTGTTCATAAATATGTAAAATAAAATCTGCCGCTGCCCTCATTGCCCCATTTACCATTGGCTAGTACCACTCTCTTCCCTTCACCAATAGATGAAAACAACTTGCTGCTACTCCTAAGTGGTGGCGTCATCCTTCAGAGTCAGGGTGTGATCTAAAACTGATTTTTATTCAGGTTAACCTTTAGTGCCATTGTGGGGCAATAAATGAATGTATACGGCAGCAGCAGTTGGCTTTCAGCATTGGAGTTATATATCGGTACACTGGAAGACCTGCATATGTCAGTGAGATATACCAGAATCTTTCATACTGAGAAAGGAGTCGTGTAGGTGCTCCTAAACCCCCTCCCAAACAGAACATTATGAAATGCTCCTTCTAATCATATCATAGCAAAGCAAATTTTCAAAGTAAGCTGAAAGAAATGAGTAAAGTTAGAATGCAAATAAGTAACAACCAATATACAATAAAAAGCATTTTTTCTCCTGGAGACACACAAGAGATCCATTCAGGAACGATATAGTTCAAAACCACATAACATGTACAGCAACAGGAAGCACACAGACAATACACATGTATAAGAATATGGAGAAGGGAGTATTTGCATGTATTTTAGAAAGTATAAACGCAAATAATAGCAGTCAATGACACATTAAGGTCACTTCACTTTAATTTACATGTATAAAAAATTGAATTAGATTCAGTGGGCCAAATGCTGTTCTCTGTTATAGTGGTGTAACTCAATCCTACTGGAGTAAATAATGTAGTTACTGGTGTAGCTAAAAGGAGAATTTAACGCAATATTTCTAAATGGATGAGACTGTAGCCATCTCCAGAATGACCTATTGCAATCTACTGAGCCCAGTTGGTGTATTTCTTCTGAAATTTATACTGTCCACCTCATTCAGGTTGTCAGTTCCTTTGCGAGTATGTATTCCCTTCTGTCCTGAAGAGAGCATCATGCTTATTGACTAATACCAGGAGAAGAGTCACGGGAGACAATGCTTTAACATGTAGAAAGTCAAAACTGAACCCCAAATGGCATACCTGCAAATACAAACCAATTCAGACAGAGGTGTATTGTCACTCTATAATAGTTCTCCAAATATGCATTGTCTGCAAAGGATCAGTGATTCTATCATGTCACCTCTAATGGCTGAGAGTTAAATCCTCTCCCACTCTGGAAAACCCGCAGCAGGGGAACACTTAAAAAACACTATACTGTTCAAAGCATGTAGTACCAGACACCTCATCGCTCTGGGTGGGCAGGAGTTGTAAGTCTGTAGAGGTAGGGGTAAGAGGTGGGGTTATTCTACAGATCTTAAGTCATCTTTACAGAGCACCAGCTCTTCTTTTGCTGATTGCTGGGCCTCATTCCCTCTCAGCATGGTTCACCCAGGATTCCAGCTCGCCCTGGACATTGACCATTGCTTCTGCTCTGACTCAGTATAAGGGGTAAGGAACAACATTAACTACAGTAAAAAAATTGTTCAGTTCACCAGGGAATGTTGTGCAGAGAGCTCCATCTGTCCAGAGAACAGAGCCTTTTAAGCCTACAGAGCCTCCAACTAAATACTGTTTTCATGGGGGACTCCTTTAGGCTTCCAGGGAAGTAGATTAAATTATGCTGTTCTGGCTCTGCTCTCCATCTTCTTCCAGTTTGAGGAGCAATAATGGAATTTCTGCTACTTTCATCTCTCCACACACTGCCGCACTGAGGAGATAATATGGCCCTATGCTGTGTGGTGGAGAATGGAAGCCCTCTAGATCTGCCTTGGGCATCTTTACATGATTTACTTTTTTATTCACATATTTTGTCTTCTTTCCGAATGGGAGCATATGGTACAGGGCTTTAACCTTGATCATGGTGCCCTTTCGGGAGGCTGCACCCACTTAAGAGTGTTTAAAAAGTGAGCAATCTGTACACATTGCTTCAACATCTGTATGCCCCTGAAAACAGCAGAGGAGCACAACTTCTGCAAAGCATTAGAAAACGGAATCTCCCCACTCACTTTCTTCCTAGTTCTAGCTGCATAACTACATGTTAGGGTTCAGCATGTTTATTAGTTTGGAGGCAGTCCCTCCCAGTTAGAATTTCATCACATTGGCAGGACATTGCAGAGAAGCCTGCAATGCATCTCCTTCTGCTTTTCTTTTTCTATGGCTAGATAACTTTAGTTTCCTTAGTCTTCAGAAAGCATTGGCAGAGTCAAAAGTTCTGCTTGCATGTATGTGCCTGCTTTCCTTGGGAAAAAGTGACAATTGGTTAAATATTTTGTGAAATGATAAAAATAAAGAATGTTGACCCACTGTTAAACCTCATGGATACAAGACTAACAAAATGAATGTATTTATTTGACAAAGTGAGTACACAAACCTTAGAACGTTCCTTAAATTCCTGTTTACTTTCTTGGGCTAAAGATGATAGGCTTGAGTCTTCTCTCGCGTACACTGGAGTAAACTGAAGTAACTCTGCTAAATGGAGGGTTCCACGAGTGTAAGATGAATATCGTGAAAGGAGAATCAGGCCCATAATCCTTGTGGTCACAAAGCTAATTAGACAGACAGATAACACTAAGTGTTATTGCCTGTAAAATGTATATGCAACTCTTTATGCTCTGCAGTATCATATAAATTAGGGTCAACTGATAAACCAGTTAGAACAACATTATTCTTCACGTAACTGCAACTGTTGATCTAACTGGTTTATCAAGGCTTTTTGGATCGAGAAGCCACCAGGTGATGCTAAAGATCTAGATATTTCTGAATATATCTAGAAAAGTATGCATTCTAAAATATAAACTAATGGTGCATTTATCATTATGAGCTTGCTTTTAATGTAGAAAAATAGAAAGTAATTATAGAAAGACTGTCTTTTAGGGTCGTTTTAGACAAATATAGGACTCCAGGGAGGTGTTGGACTATAAGCATCAAGAGTCAAGTTTCCCCTCTACAGAAAAGTTACAAAACAAGCAGTGGCAGCCTAATCTCAACACTGTCGAGTCAGTGTGCCCAAACAGAGAGGGTCTTTTCAGGGGTGAAATCATAATTTGGTCTCCAAGAATAGTTTCACTGTGTCGAGCCAAAGGGGGGCTCAGATACACTCAATGAAGCCATACCAGGTGTACAAGTATAACCGGTTTTATTGCCAAAGTATAATAAGCTTTTCAGCCTTCACGTGTTATTAAATACATAATTTCCAGCAACCGAGCAAGCATGCAAGAATTAATGCTTACGCCCCTTCTGCTACAGACAGTCCCGGACCCTCCAGCCTTGTCCTTGAGGGCTCGCAGCAGGCACTGCTTCAGTGTGGGGAATTCCTGAGCACCCACTAGGCCAAAGTCCGCAGGTGAGACTGTTCATCTAAAGCAATTCTCATAGCTGTTTTTATCATCATCTCTTTCTAAGGAGGCATATTCATACACAAGCAGGCGCTGGCAGGAAACACTCTTGCTTTCTATTCCCACGCTTAACACCTTTAGGCCCACCTTATCTCTTTACTTGATTATCCAGTCAGAGTGGCTGCAAGCCAGCCCAGCCGGTCAAAGCCAGTTTACCACTAGCTCCACCTGGACCATTCTGTAACAACAGGCCAAGGTAACTTGTGGTCAGCCCCAACACACTGGCAACTTATTTATTAAGAATGCCAACAAGGCAATTGGAAGCAATTGTAATGATGTTTTCTGTGTATGATCTGATAACAATTGCCCGTCCTATTCATAGTGGACACCACAAACTGTTTAAAGAACCATTAGATAATGTTCTATTAACTCTACACCTGTGGGATGAGGTATATCAGGCCTTCATAGCCCCCTGCAGGAGGCCCTGCTGCTCTGCTGCACCCTTCCCAGGAAACAGTAATCTGGGAAGAAAACAGCAGCCATTATGGAAGATGCAAGATATGCAAGATCTGATCCTTCAGCAGTCTGGAGACCAGCAACAGCCAATCAAGGTGCAGCATACCAAACTAAAAGGAGCTCCCTTTTGTCAGCAAATCAGTTCCTAGCTGGAGCTAAAGAAGTGAAGAGGAATGCTCCCTAAACTACAGCCAGAGGAACCAGGCTGGGCCACAATCAGTGGCAGGGACTAAGAAGGAATGCCTGCTGATTGAATCACAGAGAGGGAATTTAACCCAGAAAGGATAAGAGATTATTTTGTTTGTAATTGACCCTGAAGGGCAAGGAATAATATCTGTTTTTGTTTGTTATATCCCGAAAGGAGTTTTGGACTATGTGACCCGGCTGGAGGGCTGAGTCTGAGAACACCCACAGAGGCCAGCTGACAGCCTGCAGGGGGTGCCGATCACTGTTCCCTCTAAGCTGTGCGTGTGTGCGCGCGGACACAGATCCTAAACCCCGTGCTCATGGCGAAACACCGTGTGCACAAAAATTTGCACAGAAGCACAACAATTTGCACAGAAGAAATGTTTTGCGCACACGGCCTGTCAAAAATTAGAGGGAACATTGGTGCCAATAGCTAAAGAGCATGACAGCGCTGCAACTGGAGGGTAAGGGGACACTCAAGAGGTGAGTGCAACCCACTATGGCTTGGTTTAAAGCTGACCTAGAGTCTATAGGGGAAAACTCTATTTCACATTACAATGAATACAGTCTTTATTTCATAAAATTGTAGAAATATAAGACTGGAAGGGATTTGAAAGGTCACTTAGTCCAGTCCCCTGCAATGAGGCAGGGCCAAGTATATCTAGATCATCCCCAACAAGCATGTCTCTAACTAGTTCTCAAAAACCTTCAGTGATGGAGATTCCACAACCTCCCTTGGAAGTCATCTCCAATGGTTAACTTTTCTTATATTTAGAATTTTTTTCCTAATATCTAATTTAAATCTCCTTGCTGTAGATTATACTGATTACTTCTTGTCCTATCTTCAGCGGACATAGAGAACAATTGATCACCATCTTCCTTATAACAGACCTTGACATATTTGAAGACTGTTATCAGGTCCCCACTCAGTCTTCTTTTCTCAAGACTAAACATGTCCAGTTTTTTAATCTTTCCTCACAGGTCAATTTTTGTAAAACTTTTATCACATTTGTAGCTATCCTCTGGGTTTTCTCCAGTTTTTCCACATCTTTCCTAAAGAATGGTGCCCAGAATTGGACACAGTAGAGCAGGACAATTACCTCCAGTGTCTTACATATTATTCTCCTGTTAATATACCCCAGAATGATATTAGCCTTTTTTGCAATTGCATCACATTGTTGACTCATATTCACTTTGTAATTCACTATAACCTTCAGATCCTTTTCAGCAGTATTATTGACTAGCCAGTTATTCTCCATTTTGTAGTTGTGCATTTGAATTTTCCTTCCTAAGTGTATTGCATTTCATCTTATTGATTTCAGACCAATTCTCCATTTTATCAAGATCATTTTGAATTCTAATCCTGTGCTCCAAAGCGCTTGCAACCCCCTCCCCTGCTAGCTTGGTGTCATCTGCGAATTTTATAAATATACTCTCCATGCCATCATCCAAGGCACTAATGAAAATGTTGACTAGTACCAGACTCCTGATAGACCCCTGCAGGGCCCCACTAGATAAGCCCTTCTAGTGTGAGAGCAAGCTGTTGATAACCACTGACTGAGTATGGAGTCTCAACCCATTGCATACTCACCTTACCATAATTTCATCTAGCTCACATTTCCCTAGTTTGCTTATGAAAATGTCATGTAAGACTGTGTCAAAGCCTTACTAAAATCAAGATATACCATGTTACAGCTTCCCCCATCCACTAGGCCAGTAACCCTGTCAAAGAAAGAAATTAAGCAGTTTGGCATGGTTTGTTCTTGACAAATCCATGTTGGCAATTACTTATAGCCTTATTATCCTCTATTATATTTGTATAATACCTTTCATTCCAGAGAATCCTGAAATGCTTTGTGAACTAAGATACACAGAGATGAGTTTATCCACCACTGAAATAGATTTCGGCTAGAAGGGGAAAAGTGTTAGTTAAAGGTGATGGCAGCTATTGAGCAGCTTCCCTCAATAGTACCAAACAATGAAAAGTCCTTCAGCCCCCTGAAGCTGTAGGGAACATTGAAAGAGGGAATGCATTTGGGAATGTGACCAAGGCACTGGAGTTTGACAATCCTATTCTTTTAAAAAGTGCCATTCGGTCTTTAATGACCACAATTAGTCAGAGCCTCAGTCGTAACATTTCATCTCAAAGCCGTTATCTTCAGCAACACAGAGCCCTATAAAATCAGGGTTATGATTCAATACTGACTCAGAAAGTAGAGAGTCACCCACTGACCACAAACACCACTTTCTGCAGCATCTTGCTGTTCCTTTCAGCTTTCTCATATAAGTACTGGCCCATTCAGACCCTTATCAGTTTATGAAATTGGACTGAATTACTGCACTTGGGGGCAATTCTCTGCTCCACTGTCATCCATTTATGAAAGGGCAGTTAAAGGCTCAAGGGAGAATTCCCCCTGGTACAGGCTTTGCATAAGGCAATTTATGTTACTTTATGAGGCTTTTGCCACAAGGCGCAGTGAAGGGCACATATCAGAGGTAGGAAGTCAATGGGCTGCACTGAGTAGTAGTGGGGTGGGATTTCCAGGAGACATTGCTGCCCAAAGGGATTCCTGCCATACGTAGGCAGCACTGGCTCCTCCAACAGCCCAGAATGCACTGGGAAAGTGGAAAATGGCATAGACACCTTTCCCCCACCTCCCTGGGCTGTGATTGTGTGTGTGTGTGTGTGTGTGTGACATGCTGTGCAGCACAGAATCTCACCCATGGAGAGTAATGCAGAGCAATTCCATTAGGCATTCACACTGAATTGTACAAGCAATGTTTGAATAAAAAGGGGTAGCCTAAGGTCCAGGTTATCAAAAGTATTTAGTTGCCAGATTCCCATGGGAATTTTTGGTATGTAAATACCTTTGAGAATCGGGGCCTAAGTCACTTAGGCACATATGAAAATTCCACTTGGATGTAACACCATAAGTGTGTATATTGTTCCTGAAAATGCAATGGAACAACCATCCAAAGGATATGCAGATTATTTTACAGTAACCTTTTTCAGTGCCTCAAAGGGCTTTATAAACTCTAATTTATTGCCCCAGACCTCTTCCCTTAATAGCAATCCCTGAAGCAAGAGAGGGGCAACTGACAAAAAACTTTTGAAGTTTTCACCAATTTGCAATAATATCAATGTGAGCAGTAACTGACTCTTGGCTTATCACTGTAACTTTACAACCTGACCAAAGTGGGGGGCACATGTAGTTGTGACACTCAAAATGCAGTGTAGAGAATGTTCCATTCTTTTTTGTGTAGCAGCTTATTCTTCCCTGTGTGCCTGGACAAATACTGTAGCTGAAAGGGGTAGAAGAATGGAGCCCAAGCTCCTCCCACTCTTTTCTCACTTGCTCAGAATGAGGAGTACTGGATGAATAGCTCCTGCTCTTCGCACCATGTCCAGACTTGCAAACACAATAGGGCTGAGTTGGGGAGTAAGAGGCCTTGAGTAAGGGCTTTTAAATCCAGCTGTTTGTGAGTAGTTCCATTTAGCCCAACAGAACCACATAAGAAGGAAGAAACTACTCAATGTGAGTAAGGGTGACCCAAATGAACTCAAAATTAGGAAGGTGTCCAGAAACCCACTACTCTAACTTTCAATGTTGTATATATGTTTCAGATTTGAAGGGAGTGGTAGGTTTACATCATGAATATACAGCATTCCTGAAATAACAGTACATGGGTCTCATATATTTTAATTGTTCACAATTGTGTGAATGCATTGTCTAGGTGCTGTCAAATGCAACGATGAATAGCTTGGATCATCTCTATACTGTGCTCATTGGCAAGAAAAATTGTAAATAGGCACCCTTTGTTCATTCTTCTCCATTTGATATGGTGGCAGCTGCAGCTTTTATTGAATGGCTCTGTCAATTTTCAGACTGATAAGTAAAAATCCAACTGGCTAAAGATATACATTTCAACAGGAGCTACTCTGATCAGGGAGTATGCTATGAAAAGACTTGAAAATCTTGATGTTCCGAAGCAGAAATCAAAAGCAGCCTTCAAAGCTGGTGAGGTAAAGAAGCCAGAAGCAGACATAGGGTGGGCAGTGGGTGAAAAGTATGAAAATTTAATGACGCTGTATTTGTTTTCAAATGATAATAAGATTGGGGAGCCAAGTTTGGATTGGTAATGATTCTAGAAGCCCCAGGGCAGTACTTTACAAATTTTGACATTTTCTGCCTTGGAAATTTAATTTTAGAAATTTTTCACAAAATGGATTTTTATAGCATAAGAAATGGTATAAATGACTTAAAATGGTCAACTGGTAAAGTAAGAAATATGATACACATACACATCAATTCAGATTTGACTTCAGTGGACCCACATTAAATAGTACCTTAATTTCACCAGTGAGGGTATAAGAAATCAATTGTTATCTTTAAGTATAAGTAAGGATTAACCTTTAAGTAATAACCCAGAATTATCCTGATTCCCAGTTAGGTATATCAGGTACACAAGGAAGACCTAACATGGGCTATTATGACAAAGTACAAGGGCACTCCCTAGCCAAGACCCTACAGGGTTAATGCAGCAGCTAATTAACTCTGACCTACTAGAGGGAGCTGGGGAAATGCAAAAGGCTCTGTGGGAGGCAGCAGGGGAAAAACAGATGGGTATGAGCTGGTGCTTTGCCCACAGGCTTGTAGGCCAGTGGAGACAGTTACTGCCTTTGTTTTGCTGCTTTGTTTTGTTCTGTTTGAACTCTTTATTAGTTCCCATAATGGTGTCCCTAAAGAAAAGAGACAACTGATGGCTGGTTGATGGTTATATTTTTGGCTAGGAAATTAGTGAACCAGCCCATATTTATAGGTGATGTAAATTATGTTATCAGTTACTTATTGGTAAAGTGATCTAAGACTATGTCTATAATGCAGTCGAAGATGTGGTTTGCCGCTTGAGTAAGTGTACCTGTGCTTGTTTTAATCTAGAGAGGTCACTCAAAATAACAGTGAAGATGTGTCAGTGTAGGCTTCCGTACGGGCTGTGCAAGCCCCAGTGGTCTCTTTGGATACATACTCTCATTGTGTCACTGTGTCCTCACTGCTTTTGAGGCATATGACCGTTGTATAGAATGTGTTGCTGTATGACATTTATTCAAGGATTTAGCTACTAATATTCTACCTTTCTGTCCTTTTCTAACCTGTTGGCAGACTAGCTGTTGGGGCCTCCTTCTAATGGTTGTCTGCACAGGAGGATAATAGCCTGCTTCCATGGCTGGCTAACTGATGTACTCCTTTAGCTCCCGATGGTAGATATCTGTACTGTGGTGCTGAAGGTCCTGTGTCCAAATCCTGATCTTGACCTTAGTGGAGGTTCCGACACTTCCACAGAATAATTTTAGATTTTCAAGCTTGCTAATTGATTTTTATTAAAAAAGAAAGTTAAAAGGTTAGGAAAGCAATTTCTGTCCTTTTAGTGTAATACTGAATTCTTTTGTGCTGTGTTCCTAAATTATCCATGGAATCCTTAAAGGTTTTACAGGAAATATTATATTTATAACTTCACTATGAGTGGTTGAGTATTAAAAAACAGAATAGCAATGTATCAATTTGTTAGGAGTTATGCAAGACAATACAGTGTTTCTGTTATTTTCCTTTAGCATCCTGATGTTCTAAAACTGCTCTATGTTGCCATTTCCTTACAATATTAATATGCTAGTGCTAAGTTTAGGGAAGAAAGCAACATTGATTGAGCTGAGAATCGATGAGAAGAATAAAAAGGTGAGATGTACCAATCAAATTTTCTATGACTGCAAAACACAGCAGCTGGCATTCCTAGCCATATATGAACCTGTTTTTTCTTTTTTATTCACTCTAAACCTCTATTCTATGCCTTTGAAGCACTAGACTTCTTAATTGGTAGAACAATCTATTTAAACATGTAGCTTTCATGCTTAGACAAACTGTCGGTATATTGGAACTCAGTGAACTGTATGTTGTTGATTGTCTATTTAATGTAACCATGGAAGCAACAGAAAAAAGTCACCAGGAGAAAACCTTTCATGGAAGGGAGAGTTCAGTTCTGAACCTTACATAATACCCAGCTCTTATATAATTTTTCATCCATGGCTCTCAAAGCGCTTTATAAAGGAGGTCAGTGTCATTATCTCCATTTTGAAAGCAAACTCATTTGTAACATCTCTTCCTCAGAATTGCTCTCTGTACAACATATTGTTTACAACAAATAAGTTTATTTTTAACATATGTATCATCTCATCTTATTTTATTCATCTGACATCCCTTACTCTAGGTGCGACCGGAGTTTTCTTGGGAGAGTGCCAGTAAAAGTCTTTAAAGTATATAAATACTCTGGGCTCAGTCAGGAGGAAGGCTGTACATCTTTGCAGGGGAATAAAGGGTTTAAGGAGCCCCTTATTCTTTGCAAAGTGTGCTGCTTGTATTGCTAGACCATGGGTGGAGCAAAAGCACCTGCTGCCAATTTTGCTACCTCTCCCTGCCTGATAGGTAGGCAAGCAGGAGCAGGCTGACTCAGCTTACATTGCCCATGAACAAAGAGGAAGTAGGGACTGAATGTGACTGACAGTTCTGTCCCTGTCTTGTCCTAGGACAGTTCACCTAGATGTCAGTCCAGCTTAAGTAAATGAAAGTGAGGCCTTAATAGCTCAAGTGTATGGTATAGCATTCATAACTGGGATGAAGTGTAAAAGCCAGGTCCTAACTATCTGTAGTCATGAACGATCCCAGGACAGTCTTGCAAAATGAAGATGGGGAGCCTTGATAACCTTGACAAATGTAGTAATTGTCCTACCAAATTAAATTAATTTTCACTCACAGTTTCAGGTGGATTCCTGTAAAATGTTGAATAGCCTTTTTGTGTGCTGTCAAATGCCCTGAACTGGATCCTGTAGATTTTTATAGTTAAATATTAAATAGCTATATTAGAGTCCCTGGTTAGAAGTGGGGCTTCATTGCAAACACAAAAATAGATATGGTCCATGCACTAATACTCTTGGACAGTGGTTCTCAAACTTTTTTTTCGTGGACCACTTGAAAATATCTGAGGGTCTCGGCGGACCACTTAATGATCTTTCCAAATGTTGTGTGTACCGTTAGCTAACTATTGTAAAGTGCTTTGAATAAAAGTGCTATATAAAATAATAATAATAATTAATTTTTTGTTCTACAAATAAAAGCACACAACTCATATTTTAATATCAGTAGTCTTATCTTTCTAATGCAACGGATGTGCCCTCTTTCCCCCGCCGTAGCAGCCTCCAAGCTGGGGATGGGAAGGAGGGGGGGGCTCTCCCTTTCTCCCCCACCATGGCAGCCCCCGAGCTGGGGCTGGGAAGGAGGGAGGTCTCTCCCAAGGACCCACAGCCCTAGAGCTGGGGAAAGATGCCTCTTTCTCTGTCTGCTGCAGCCCTGCACGTCCCAAATTTGCCACATACCCTCTTCTCACCCCACTACCCCCTCCCACCTACCTCCTATTCCGCCCACCTCACCTTACATGTGCATCTTCTCCAGGGTCCCGGCACCTAATTAGTGAAGTCATGTCTGCGCGGCTTCACTAATTAGGTGGATGGCCCTTCATTATCTTGTGTGCAGCTGCCCAGGCGCACACCTTAGAGGATCACCTGAATGGAGCTCGTGGACCACTGGTGGTCTGCGGATCACAGTTTAAGAACCTCTGCTCTAGGAAAATAAGCAACATATGGAGGAAGGGAAAGATGAGATAGTCAGATACATATATATGTATAATTTTTATTTATGCACACAAGCCCCAGTTCATGAAAGTACTTAAGTGGGTGTGTAATTTTAAGCTCATAAGTAGCCCCATTGATTTCAATGGAACTCTTGATTTGGTAAATATCAATTTCTCCAATTACCCTTCATTCTCACCATTAGGGACTGGATGATTTCTTATGGTGTCACAGCAGAATTGAGTTTTGAGGGGAGATTCAAAGGAGGAGAGGGTGGTAGCCTTATGGATCAGTTTAGGGTAGGGATGTTCTGGACGTAGCGGGGATTCACAAGGAAAGTGTAATGACACTTAAGGGAGAAGTAGACAAGTTGTCTTGTAGAGGTTGGCTTGACAACAGAGCAGAGCAGAGTTATGGGATGGACATGAGATAAAGAGTGTTTTATGTGACAGCACAGACACTGCAAAATCCTATAGGCTTTTTGAACACAATGTTCAAACATTTTGTAGTCTACTAGTGGAGAGATAACATGACAAACATTTGATTTGTGAAAGCCGAAATATACAACATTACTGATTCTGGCTTGCTAAACTTGGCTTGCAGTGTGTTTCCATAAAAATACACAGAATACACACTTCTGTTTGCACATACAGTGAAATGTTGTTTATCTGCAAAATGTGACCTTAGCATAGAAAAAAAAAAATTGCACTAACACTCTGATGTTCATACCGTAGTGAGATTAAAGCAATTTTTCCTCAAGACAGGAAACACTTAGTGATGAGCATAAATGAATTAGTGCCTGGTTAATGCAGAGAAACAAGTGTCTGAGACTATAGAGCACAAACTGAGGATAAGACCACATGTTCTGGCACCATCCCCCACGGTAAATCCACTCATTACAAACCAAGCTTGAGAATGCTCATCTTAATTGTAACCTTAAAATGTATTTTGCAGTAATATTGCCCTCTTTTCCAAAAATATATTCAGATCCCTCTAGAATTAATGTAGGCTACTTCCTATTATCTTTATATGTTTGTTTTCATATCACAGACATCTTTTGTCTAAAGAGAAACTCCCTTCATTGCTTTGCTTCCAAGCCCAACCTCTCATGATTAGGTCCATAAACAATAAATTTCAACATAGCTACTTTCTTTAATTACTGACTTTGGCCCTAGTTCAGCCAGGTACTTAAGCATGTGCCTAACTTTAAGCACACAAATAATCCCATTGACGTCAGCTTGCTTAAAATTAAGCATGTGTTTAAGCATCTTGCTGAACTGGAGTCTTATTCCTTTTTTGTTCAGAATCCTAGATAATGTCACCCAGTGTTTGTTAAGCTGTGAATGGAAACAAATACTTTGCCGGGTTTTAAAGTTCAAATCTAATCACCAGTGTGTGAAGTTGTGAGCAGAGCAGTTAACTATTAAAACTTGCATCTTTGTTTGCTCAGCTGGCATAATAGTGGATTTAAAAGAAAAGATGTGCAGCGTGTAGCTGAAATTATGATCTGATAGAGAGGAACATTGCCTATTTTTGATAGAGAGGAACGTAACCTACTGTTCACTGGGATCTCAATCCAGCCTCTGTAACCTTGTGTTCAAAACCACATGTCAAAACTGGGATATGAACATTCAAATTGTTCTGATTTAAATGACTGATTTAAATGGCTGCTCATTTAAACCTGATTTAAATGACTGCTCCAGGAAATTCAACAAATCTGTTGCTTAAAAATGATTGTTTCTAATACGGGGGGGGGCAGGATTGAATTTAGTATATCTGAAGATTCTCTGAGTCAATCGCTTAGGGCAGAAGCTTGTCTACAAGTGGTACTCATGTACAGGTTTTACTGGAGCTTTACTGCAGAAAGCTCTTGTACAGGTTCAGGCTACTGCATGTACAGGTTTCACAGCTAATATTTAACTACCTGATTCGCAAGCACAAATGCTAGTAGGGATGGCGTTTCAAGTTTGGGAATTCATTCAAGAATTTGAGTGTACAATTTTGTGGGTACGAATTTAGATCTTTCGCTTGAAATTCAGGCCCTATATTGAGCACTGAAGTTTAAGATGGCTATTTTTAAATGATCAAATATCTAAATTACAATATAAAATCAAAACTGCCTACTAAACAAGCTCTTTACTGTGCTATAAATATAGCATACATTTAATAATCATAAGCAGCTAATTTACACAGCCGTCGTAATAATGCATTATGGCACACTGCATGTTTCAGAGATACTACAGGCTCCTTTTTGAGGCGGATGGGATTTAGGGCAGGTGGTTTTTACCTTTAGAATTGTCAGTTTTATATATCTGCAATTGAATTCACAAAGTGACGCTGCAGTAAAACAGACATTTGAATTCTGGTGTTCAGTGTTTATAAATGTATTCTTAATCAAAATAAGTTTGCTGGAGGCTCCACAGAAGGAGCAATTTGCTTCTCTAAAGAAATTCTTCAATACACTAGCAAAATTTTTTAAAATATTAATCTGACACTCATGAAATTCAGAGATTAAGAATGTACCTTCATCTTAAAAGAAATTCTGCATTCATCCATGTCTTATCTCTGTAGCCAGCAGACCTCTGTACCATGAGTTACCTAAGAGCGCTGTCATCAAAGGAATGGGATGTTTTTAAAATACTTTTTCATTCTCTAATATTAACTCATTAGTCTGCAAACACCATTTAACTTGGATTTTTGTGGCCCAAGCACCAAACTTATATTTGGAGAGTAGATGTAATATTATGCAATGTCTACATTAGATATCAATTGACACAAAAATATATCATTAATCTAAAATCAGAGAAAGCATGATATTAAAAAATCTGTAATAGAATTCAGGTAGATATATGCATCCTGTATACAACTGATATATTTAATAAATGTGTGTGTGTATGGAGAGAATTTAAGAGAGATGTAGATATTGTTTGTCATGAGATTAAAAATCCTTAAGTACTTCCAAATACCATTCAGGATGTACTTTTTCAATATTTTGAAGGGAACTTTGGTTGAATATAAATTCTCTTTACCAGTTCATTTGAAATGTATACAATAATTAGTAGGATTTAGGTTATGAACACTGTGGTAAGGAGATATGTTCCAATCAATAATTATTCTGTAGTAGAGAAAGACCACCCTTTGATTATGATTACCGAGGATATTTGCCTACAGTATTGCAGTCTGGCTTTTTTAAAAAAACAAACAAACAAACTTTTTTTTCCAGATAGCGAGATGCATCCATATAATCTAATGGGGTTTAGGTTGGCCAAAAATCTCCCTAGAAACAAAACCTACTTTTATATACAGTGAAATGGTTCCTTAGGTTAATCTCTGATGGGCCCAGTGCAGCTCAGGTGAAGGATTTAAAGTGTTTTTAACCACCTTTGTTCTCTTGATCCTGGGATTAAGTTGCATTAGGCCAGATCCTGGATGCAAGTTAGAATAGCCTTCAGGTTGCTCAAACTTGCATAAATTACCAGCATCCCACAGGGAAAGTTCCATGAACTAGGGGTTGCTAAGTAGGGATGCTCATATATCTCAACCCATCTGTTTTCCACCAGAGGCCAGGTGGGAGGTTGCATAGAAGCCCCCATGAAAGTTGTGTACGACTTGAGTATTCGTCCCGGCAGGAAAAATAGTCAAGTTGCCAGTTAAGACAGAATTAGAGCTGTCATGTCTATTGGAGCAGTACCAAGCAGCCTACTATTTATTAGCAATGTGTGATTTATAAATTGGATTTTTATAGGAGTAAAATGTTTTATCCTTTGTTTGTCTTGAGATGCAATGAAGAAAGCATTTACAAAGGCCTAAGCTATAAGCCATATCAATAGAGCCTCTTTTGAAAGGTACAGTACTCAGCATATTGTGGCATAGTTTCAATGTCTACATACTTTACAGTTAAATAGATAGTACTTTGGATGGTGCAGGCTTATTACTCCTTTAAAACTCATAATATAAAGAGGGTTAACGTAAGGCAGATAAAAGAATGTCTTTCTTGCACTGACACTCTTCATTTGTTGTGTTCCAATTGAAATAACAAGTTAGGCACCTAAGTCCCAGTTTCAGCTCACTGTGATGCACAAACTCCTGCCTAACTCCTGTAGGTGCCTAAACTCACTCAGTGCCTCCATTATTAGGGTAAAAGTTCCCTAGGAGCTTATGTTCCTGCTGTGCACTGCTGCATTTCTCTAGGTGTCCCGGAGCCTACCTCTCACCTAAGCCCCAGAGCACTTCACAAATGGGAGAAGATAGGCATTCAGCAGCCTAAGTTGTGTGCAGGGCCTGATCTGCTTGGAGGCCACCTACTGGATGGGTCCCATTCAAACCTGGGCAGAGGAGGAGGAAGTGGTGGTGCCCAACTTATAACTTTTAGCCTACTATTTCCTCTTCCTTGCTTCAGGCAAAATGGCATAGGCACCTAATTCCAAAGAGGGTTCTGGCTGTGGACTGCTAAGCAGAGAGGAACATCCTGGCAGCCTGGACTTAGGTGCCTCCTCCATGAGAGGGGTTGGGCTTAGCACATCCCTCTGGTTGGCACCCCCTATTGGCTTGCTTAGGTGGGTCCCTGCCTAGCATTCAGGCTTTTATGAATCCCATTCTGAGGCGCCTCCCTCTTCCCATTCATTGTATATGTAGTCTACGCACCTAACTAGGGTTTTATGAATCGTAGTTCCTTTAATTTTCTGGTAGCCTAAAAGTTAGGTGCTGTGACACAATGCCTAACTCCTTTTGAGCGTTCAGGCCTTAGTCCTTACTAATGCAATTAGATCAGGGATCGGCAACCTTTGGCACGCGGCCCATCAGGGAAATCTGCTGGTGGGCCGGGGCAGTTTGTTTACCTGCAGCGTCTGCAGGTTCAGCTGATCGCAGCTTCCACTGGCCGTGGTTCGCTGTTCCAGGCCAATGGGGACTGCAGGAAGTGGTGTGGGTCAAGGGATGTGCTGGCCGCCACTTCCTGCAGCCCCCATTGGCCTGGAACAGTGAACTATGGCCAGTGGGAGCTGTGATCAGACGAACCTGCGGGCGCTGCAGGTAAACAAACCGCTCTGGCCCACCAGTGGATTTCCCTGACAGGCCACGTGCCAAAGGTTGCCAATCCCTGAACTAGATAAATCTTACTGGTGTGTTTCAGGAAATATTGCTGTCAGGTCTGTCAGCATTTCCCTGGAACAAAAATAACAGTATGCTCTTGCTTCTGTTGTTGGTATTGTAATGAGTGAGTGGCAGGTGGGGGGCATTCTCTTCTCTTCTGCTATGATCTTGATAGTTCCACAGCTCTCAATTTCTAGGCAGATATTCCAGGTACAACAAATCTCAACGTATCCTTTATGGAGTCTGACATCTGGTTTTACTTGATTTCCATTTTCTTGTCTGACGTTTTCTGCCATTCCCAAGACAATATCCATCTAAATATATTTCCATTTTAAGGTTCGTAGGCGCAAAACCTGTTAACTGAAGCCTTATCTGATTATCTTGGCTTTTCATTTTAGAATGTTAGGAACTTATCTCGGTAGAGCCAAAGCCAGCCAGTTGTGGGTCATACTGGGTTAAGTTTTTGCTAGCTTCCCTGGATTGTCCAACTGAGAAAATATTTAGTAAGCTTGAGACTAAACAGACCTCCTTTCTTCAAATCACCAAAGTGCTTCCCATGATTTTTATCTCTACCTAATTTTGGTCAGATATTTTCTATGGCAAAATTACATTAGTGAGCTACCAGCCATTTTACATTACATTTGAAGAGAAACTCATTGCCCTTTAACCAAATTTTGTGGACAGCTTAGAAATATTTCACATCATGCATTTCATGTATATTTTCCCCCTCTGCTTGTCTCTTCAGTTCTCATATGTTGAATTCAATTGTCTGTTGTCTTCTATCATAATCTATAGTTTTACTTAATAAAACCATTCTTTTTATAATATCAATTGTGTATATGAAATAAAAAACTGTAAATGAGAAAGATTACATACCTATGGTTAGAAGAAGCAGTAAGGTTAATAACAAACATACTTTGTTATTTTTGTAATATTTGTGATATTTGAGATAACAATTTCTTTATCCTACATAAAGATAAACCTAATTAACCTTAACAAAGGGTTAGATGTTGAGGGAGACATGGAAAATTACAACAGGTCAAAGTAGCAACAAGAAGGAAATCAATGGGGGAATCTGATCAACATTTTAGATGTCTTTACACAAATGCAAAGAGTAAGGGGAATAAACAGGAAGAACTGGAACTATTAGTACATAAGCTAAATTATGATTTAATTGGCATCGCAGAAACTTGGTGGAATAAGTCTCATGTCTGGAATATTGGTATGGAAGGGTATTACTTCTTCAGGAAGAACAGACAGGAAAAAAGGGAGGAGGCATTGCATTATACATAAAGTATATATACACTTGTTCTGAGGTCCAGAAGGAGATGGGAGGTGGCCAGTTGAGAATCTGTGGGTAAAAAGTAAAAAATAGGGCTGATGTAATGGTGGGGGTCTATTATAGACCACCAAATCCAGAAGAGGACGTGAAGGAGGCATTTCTAAAACAAATAACAAGAAGTATCCAAAACACAGGATCGGGTAATAATGGGGGATTTTAACTACCCAGAGATCTGTTGGGAAAGTAATACGGCAAAACACAAAATCTCTAAAAAGTTCTTGGAATATACTGGGGACAAATTTGTTCCAGAAAAATGGAGGAAGTAAGCAGAGTGACAGCCATTTCAGACTTAATTCTGACCAACAGGGAGGAATTGGTAGCAAATCTGAAGGTGAAAAGCAGTTTGGATGACAGTGATCATGAAATGATAGATTTCATGATTCTAAGGCCACGTCTGCACGCCGGATCTAGAGGGCGGGCGAGAGAGGCAGAAGCGCAGTCGATGGGGGAGCGGCTGCCGTCGATCCCGCGCTGTGAGGATGCGAAGTAAGTGATTCTAAGTCGATCTAAGATAGATCAACTTCAGCTACGCTATTCTCGTAGCTGAAGTTGCGTATCTTAGATCGATCCCTCCCCCTCAGTGTAGACCAGGCCAAAGGAAAGGAAGGAGTGAAAGTAGTATAATAAGGATAATGAACTTCAAAAAAAGCAGACTTTAACAAACTCAGACAACTGATAGATAAGTTGCCATGGGAAGAAAATCTAAGGGAAAAAGTAGTTTGGGAGAGCTGGCAGTTCCTCAAGAAGACAATATTAAAGGCACAATTGCAAACTAGTCTGGTGCAAAGGAAAGATAGGAAGAATAGTAAGGGTCCAATATGACTCCATCAGGAGCTCTTTAAGAACATAAGAAAGGCCATACTGAGTCAGACCAAAGGTCCATCCAGCCCAGTATCCTGTCTACTGACAGTGGCCAATGCCAGGTGCCCCAGTGGGAGTGAAACCAATAGGTAATGATCTAGTGATCTCTCTCCTGCCATCCATCTCCACTCTCTGACAAGCAGAGGCTAGGAACACCATTCCTTACCCATCCTGGCTAATAGCCATTAATGGACTTACACTTAACCTCCATGAATTTATCCAGTTCTCTTTTAAACCCTGTTATAGTCCTAGTCTTCACAATCTCCTCAGGGAAGGAGTTCCACAGGTTGACTGTGCGGTGAGTGAAGAAGAACTTCCTTTTATTTGTTTTAAACCTGCTACCCATTAATTTCATTTGGTGGCCCCTAGCTCTTATATTATGGGAACAAGTAAATAACTTTTCCTTATTCATTTTCTCCACACCACTCATGGTTTTATATACCTCTATTATATCCCCCCTTAGTCTCCTCTTTTACAAGTGAAAAAGTCCTAGCCCCTTGAATCTCTCCTCATACGGGACCCGTTCCAAAACCCTAATCATTTTAGTTGCCCTTTTCTGAACCTTTTCTAATGCGAGTATATATTTTTTGAGATGAGGGGACCACATCTGTAAGCAATATTCAAGATGTGGGCGTACCAAAGATTTATATAAGGGCAATAAGATATTCTCCGTCTTATTCTCTATCCCTTTTTTAATGATTCCTAACATCCCGGTTGCCATTTTGACTGCCGCTGCACACTGCGAGGACGTCTTCAGAGAACTATCCACAATGACTCCAAGATCTTTCTCCTGATTATTTGTAGCTAAATTAGCCCCCATCATATTGTATGTATAGTTGGGGTTATTTTTTCCAGTGTGCATTACTATACATTTATCCACATTACATTTCATTTGCCATTTTGTTGCCCAATCACTTAGTTTTGTGAGATCTTTCTGAAGTTCTTCACAGTCTGCTTTGGTCTTAACTATCTTGAGCAGTTTAGTATAATCTGCAAACTTTGCCACCTCACTGTTTACCCCTTTCTCCAGATCATTTATGAATAAGTCGAATAGGGTTGTTCCTAGGACTGATCCTTGGGGAACACCACTAGTTACCCCTCTCCATTCTGAAAATTTACCATTTATTCCTACCCTTTGTTCCCTCTCTTTTAACCAGTTCTCAATCCATGAAAGGATCTTCCCTCATATCTCATGACAACTTAATTTACGTAAGAGCCTTTGGTGAGGGACCTTGTCAAAGGCTTTCTGGAAATCTAAGTACACTATGTCCACTGGATCTCCCTTGCCAACATGTTTGTTGACCCCCTCAAAGAACTCTAATAGTAATTGTAAGTCATGATCTCCTTTTACAGAAGCCATGTTGACTTTTGCGCATCAATTTATGTTCTTGTATGTGTCTGACAATTTTATTCTTTACTATTGTTTCAACTAATTTGCCCAGTACTGACATTAGACTTACTGGTCTGTAATTGCCAGGATCACCTCTAGAGCCTTTCTTAAATATTGGTGTTAAATTAGCTATCTTCCAGTCATGGGTTACAGTAGCTGATTTAAAGGACAGGTTACTAACCATAGTTCCGCAATTTCACATTTGAGTTCTTTCAGAACTCATGGGTGAATGCCATCTTGTCCCGGTGACTTGTTACTGTTAAGTTTCTCAATTAATTCCAAAACCTCCTATAGCTGCACTTCAATTCCTCAGATTTGTCACCTGCAAAAGACAGCTCAGGTTTGGGAATCTCCCTAACATCCTCAGCCGTGAAGACTGAAGCAAATAATTCATTTAGTTTCTCTGCAATGACTTTATCGTCTTTAAGTGCTCCTTTTGTATCTCGATCGTCCAGGGGCCCCACTGGTTGTTTAGCAGGCTTCCTGCTTCTGATGTAGTTAAAAACATTTTGTTATTACCTTTTGAGTTTTTGGCTAGCTGTTCTTCAAAGTCCTTTTTGGCTTTTCTTATTAAATTTTTACATTTAATTTGGTAGTGTTTATGCGCCTTTCTATTTACCTCACTAGGACTTGACTTCCACTTTTCAAAAGATGCCTTTTTATCTCTCACAGCTTCTTTTACATCGTTGTTAAGCCACAGTGTCTCTTTTTTAGTTCTTTTACTGTGTTTTTTAATTTGGGGTATACATTTAAGTTGAGCCTCTATTATGGTGTCTTTGAAAAGTGTCCATGCAGCTTGCAGGGATTTCACTCTAGTCACTGTACCTTTTAATTTCTGTTTAACTAACCTCCTCATTTTTGCATAGTTCCCCTTTCTGAAATTATATGCAACAGTGTTGGGCTGTTGAGGTGTTCTTCCCACCACAGGAATGTTAAATGTTATTATATTATGGTCACTATTTCCAAGCGGTCCTGTTATAGTTACCTCTTGGACCAGATCCTGCGCTCCACTCAGGACTAGATTGAGAGTTGCCTCTCCCCTTGTGGGTTCCTGTACCAGCTGCTCATTCAAGAAGCAGTCATTTAAAGTATCGAGAAATTTTGTCTCTGCATTTCGTCCTGAGGTGACATGTACCCAGTCAATATGGGGATAATTGAAATCCCCCACTATTATTGAGTTTCTTATTTTGATAGCCTCTCTAATCTCCCTGAGTATTTCATTGTCACTATCACTGTCCTGGTCAGGTGGTTGATAATAGATTCCTACTGTTATATTCTTATTAGAGCATGGAATTACTATCCATGGAGATTCTATGGAACATGTGGATTCATTTAAGATTTTTATTTCATTTGATTCTACATTTTCTTTCACATACAGAGCCACTTCCTCCTCCCCCACACGGCCTGTTCTGTCCTTCCGATATATCTTGTAGCCCAGAATGATTGTGTCCCATTGATTGTCCTCACTGCACCAGGTTTCTGTGATGCCTATTATATCGCTATCCTCCTTTAACACAAGGTACTCTAGTTCACCCATCTTATTATTTAGACTTCTAGCATTTGTGTACAAACACTTTAAAAACTTGTCACTGCTTATTCATCTGCCCTTTTCTGATGTGTCAGATTCTTTATGTGAATGTTTCTCGTCTGATCTAGCCATACTTTATCCTCTTCCATCCTCTCCTCCTGACTAAAACCTAGAGAATCTCTATCAATAGACTCTCCTCTAAGAGAAGTCTCTGTTTGATCCACATGCACCTCTGCAGCGATCAGCTTTCTCCCATCTCTTAGTTTAAAAACTGCTCTGCAACCTTTTTAATGTTAAGTGCCAGCACCCTGGATCCACTTTGGTTTAGGTGGAGCCCATCCTTCCTGTATAGGCTCCCCCATCCCAAAAGTTTCCCCAGTTCCTAAAAAATCTAACCCCCTCCTCTCTACACCATCGTCTCATCCACGCTTTGAGACTCTGAAGCTCTTCCTGCCTACCTGGCCCTGCGTGTGGAACTGGAAGCATTTCTGAGAATGCCACCATAGAGGTCCTGGATTTCAGTCTCTTTCCTAGCAGCCTAAATTTGGCCTCTAGGATGTCTCTCCTGAAAATCAAAAAGGAATTCCACAAAAGTGGAACAGGGTCTAATTGCTAAGGAATAGTATAAAAGAACAGCATAGGTATGTAGGGACAAAATCAGAAAGGCTAAAGCACAGAATGAGTTACCCCAGCAGGAGACATAAAAGGCAATAAAAAGAGGTTCTTTAAATACATTAGGAACAAGAGAAAGATGAAGGAAAGTGTAAGTCCTCCACTTAGTGGGGAAGAAGACCTACTAACTGATGACTGAGGTGCTTGAAGCATATTTTGCTTCAGAATACTGAGGTGCTTAATGCATATTTTGCATCAATCTTCATTAAAAAGCTTAATGATTACCAGATACTCAGCACAATTAATATTGACAATCGGGGAAAGAAATGCAAGCCAAAATAGGGAAAGAACAGGTTAAAGAATATTTAGGTAAGTTAGATGTATTCAAGTTAGCAAAGCCTGATGAAATTCATCCTAGGGTACTTAAGAAACTAACTGAAGCAATCTCAGAGCCATTAGCAATTATCTTTGAGAACTCCTGAAGGATGGGAGAGGTCCCAGAAGACTGGAGACGGGCAAACATAGTACCTGTCTTTAAAAAGGGGAACAAGGAAGACTAGGGAAATTATAAATCAGTTAGCCTAACTTCAATACATGGAAAGCGACTGGAGCAAATTATTAAACAATCAGTTTGTAAGCCCCTGGGGGATAATAGGGTTATAAGGAATAGTCAGCATGGATTTGTCAAGAACAAATCATGCCAAACAAACTTATTCCCTTCTTTGATAGGATTACTGACCTAGTGGATAGGGGGGAAGATGTAGAAGTGATATACCTTGATTTTAGTAAGGCTTTTGACATAGTTCCAAATGACATTCTCATAAGTAAACTAGAGAAATGCGTCTAGAAGATGAAATTACTATAAGGTGGGTGCACGACTGGTTGAAAGACCATATTCAAAAAGTTGCTATCAATGTTTTTCTATCAAATTGGGAGGGAATATCTAGTGTCCAGCAGGGGTCAGTCTTGGGTTTGATATTAGTCAATATTTTCATTAATGACTTGGATAATGGAGTAGAGAGTATGCGTATAAAATTTTCAGATGACACCAAGCTGGGAGGGGTTGCAAGCACTGTGGAGGACAGGTTTAAAATTCAAAATGACCTTGCTAAATTGGAGAACTTGTCAGACATCAACAAGATGAAATTCAATAAAGACAAGTGCAAAGTACTTCACTAGGAAGGAAAAATAAAATGCACAACTACAAAAAGGGGAATAACTGTCTAAGTGGTAGTGCTGCTGAAAAGGATCTGGGGGTTATAGTGGACCATGAACTGAATATGAGTCATCAATGTCATGCATCTTTGCTGCATTTATATGATTCTGGGGTGTATTAACAACAGTATTGTACGTAAGACATGGGAGGGAACTGCCCTGCTCTACTTGGCACTGTTAAGGCCACAGCTGGAGTACTGTATCCAAATTTGGGCACCACAATTTAGGAAGTCTGTGGACAAATTGGAGAGAGTCCAGCAGAGAGCAACAAAAATTATAAAAGGTTTAGAAAACCAGACCTATGAGGAACGGTTAAAAATACTGGGTATGTTTAGACTTGAGAAAAGAAGACTGAAGGGCGACCTGATAACAGTCTTCCAATATGTTATGGGCTATTATAAAGAGGATGACAGGTTTCAGAGTAGCAGCCGTGTTAGTCTGTATTCACAAAAAGAAAAGGAGTACTAGTGGCACCTTAGAGACTAACCAATTTATTTGAGCATAAGCTGTGAGCTGTAGCTCACGAAAGCTTATGCTCAAATAAATTGGTTAGTCTCTAAGGTGCCACTAGTACTCCTTTTCTTTTTATAAAGAGGATGGTGATCAATTGTTTTCTCCATGTCCACTGAAGGTAGGATAAGAAGTACGCTTAATCTCCAGCAAGGCAGATTTAAGGTAGGTATCAGGAAAAACTTTCAAATTGTAAGGGTGGTTAAGCTCTAGTATATGCTTCCAAGGGAGATCATGGAGTCCCCATCATTGGAAGCACTTAAAAACAAGTTGGACAAACATCTGTCAGAGATGGTCCATGTTTACTTGGTTCTGCCACAGCACAGAGGGCTGGACTTGATGATTTCTCGAGGTCCCTTCCAGCCCTACATTTCTATGATTTTATGATTGTGTGGTGTGTACATATATAATTCCTCTTTTTATGCTGCCTGGGGTTCACAATGAATATTATTTATCTTAAATTCTCCTTATCCCCCCCCCCACACTCTTTCATAGTATCTTAATCACCATATCAACAAAGGAATTACTGTAACTACACTGTGCTAGGCTTTGATCCCCTCCAACATATGAAAATCACTATATTCATGAGATTTTCTTTGTATCACGATGAAATTTGGCCATTAGATATTATTATGCTAGTGGGACTGAAGGGATTAATTCCAGTATGATGCATATTTGCTGCCTACATAACATCTCAGGCCAGCTGCAATAAATAATTTACAGGATTTTTTAACTGTGCATATGCTGCAGGACCAAAGCCAAATTCTTACTTTAGATTTACTGTAAGTATGATAAAAGTAATGACTTTAATCAGGGCATTGTTAATTATAATTCTACTAATAAGGCCCAGTCCTGCAAGCTTTTCTCTGGAAAATCCTCCATTGATATTCACAATGCAAATGAAGCCAAAGAATACTGGAAATGATTCATGTTCTTGCAGTGAGATATAAAATACTCGCAGTCGCATGGGTGTAATTTGTAAAGTCATGTTGAAGTTGAAGGGGGAAGAGATCACAACAGACTGCAAATGCTAGTCACAATTGACCCTGGTCATATTCTAAACAAAAAGAGCTCTCAGTCATGATAGGTAGTGGTTTCTATTGCTTCACCAACAGATTTAACCAACATTCTAGGTTTCAGAGTGATGTCCAGGGTTATTGTGCTGGTTGTGTTGCTCTGTTGTGTTGACTTGCATCTGGGGGGTTGTGCTGGGAGACTTGTGTTGATTTGTGCGGGTGGCAATGCGGCATGTCTTGCAGCAATAAGGGGCTCTGGGAGCTTGGAACTATTGTGTATGCTGGTGGTGTTATGTGGGTGGCTGTGTTTGGGTATGTGTCTGGGGGGTGTTGTGTGCTGTTACAATACAGTAGAGGAGCCACACTGAACCTTCTGTTATTGTGTGTGCTGGTTGTGTTGTCCGTGGTTGTGTTGCACTGGGAGAGTTGTATGGATTTATGCAGTTTGCGATTGAGCGGTGTGTACTGCCATGAGTGGTTATGTGTGTTTGGGGTTATTGTATATGCTAGTTGTGTTGTGTGGCTGGTTGTGTTTGTTTATGTTGGGGGTTATCTTGGGAGATTTGTGGAGGTGGCAGTTGGGCACATGGTTGTAGCACAGAGGTGGGCAAACTATGGCCCACGGGCCACGTCCGGCCCGTGGGACCATCCTGCCCGACCCCTGAGCTCCTGGCCTGGGAGGCTCGCCCCCGGCCCCTCCCACACTGTTTCCCCTCCCACGCAGCTCCTGCTGCTCTGAGTGGCATGGTAAGGGGGCGGTGGGGGGGGTTGTTAGGGGGTTCTGGGGGGAAGTCAGGGGACAGGGAGTAGGGGGCAGTTAGGGGTGGTGGGTCCTAGGGGGCAGTCAGGGCACAGGGAGCAGGTGGCGGTTGGATGAGGTGGAAGTTCTGGAGCAGTCAGGGGTCGGGGAACGGGGGAGTTGGATAGGGTGTGGGAGTCCTGGGGGGCCTGTCAGGGGGTGGGGATGTGGATGGGGTAGGGTCAGTCAGGGGACAGGGAGCACAGGGGATTGGATGGGGGTGAGGTCCCAGGGGGGCAGGGGGTTCCAGGAGGGGGCAGTCAGGTGACAAGGAGCAGGGGGTTTTGTGTGGGTCAGGGGTTCTGAGGGGGACAGTCAGGGGGTGGGAAGTGGGAGGAGGTGAATAGGGGGCGGGGCCCAGGCTGTTTGGGGGGCACAGCCTTCCCTACCCAGCCCTCCATACAGTTTCACACCCCGATGTGGCCCTCGGGCCAAAAAATTTGCCCACCCCTGTTGTAGCAGTTGGGCCAAGTAATCCACTATCGGTGCAGTCTCCCTCATACAACCAACAGAACTGTTGCATGGAAATTAGCTGTAAAGTAAGTGATGATTGGTTGAATTACTTCTGACATCACAGTGGTCTAGGACTCTTGGTATGGCATAAATACAAGCCTTAGTGTAGTTGTACACCACATACAGGTGTAATCTGTAAAGTCAAAATGACTGAGTACCTCAAATTTGGATGGTAATACCCTGTGAAACCCAGTGATGGTCAAACATGGTAATATTCTGAACAAAAAGAGCTCTCGACTAGGCTTGAAGGTGTTTTCATAACTTCACACCGACTCCACAGACATTCTAGGCTTCAGAATGACACACAGACAATCTCTGGATTCTTATTATATAGATCACCTTAAACATAAATCTGAAAAGAGTGTGTTCAGGGTATAATTCTGTCATGCCTGGTATATTTTGTAGACCGGTGAGTGTTGTTAATGCTATTCTTTTTCTACTTACCTGTTTTGATTACCTATTGATACTCCTCCCCATTCCGTTCCTCAGTTATGCTTTCATACTCTGCTTCTCCTACAGTACTCTTTGAGCTCTCTTTTACACCCTTAACTCATTTAGGACCACCTCCAAACCTATGGAACTTTGGATCAAATTTTAAATCTTTCTAGAAGACTCACTGCTTCCGTGATACCTACAAGAAACTGCCAAATTAATCTGCTTACACTGGGTGTAATCCTGGCTCCATTGCAGTCAATGGGAATTTTACCATTGACTTCAGTGGGTTCAGGGTTTTACCCAACAGGTGTATCCCTTATTTACAAAGTTGTGTAGTTCTAAATGTTGTGGAATTGCAGCAATTCACAAGTGCATAGTTCCAGAGGTCACTTTAATACTTTTAGGGACCAGACTAGATATGGGCAAAGAGATTCAAAACTAATGACAAGGAATCTCCAAATAACGATATTTTTCTATTTCAGACGAGTAGTGAATCCAGAGAAATGCTGGTCATGCTATCTGCTTTATTATCAACATTACCAGTTACAAAAATTCTATATTAGAGGGCCTGATTCAAATAACTCAATAAAGAATAAAAATTGGAGAATTACACACAAAGGATTTGTCTCAGCTGTATATGAAAAAGACTATGACACTACTCCAATATAGTTAAGATTCTTATTTGGAAATGTGATCTGGGAGGAAATGTGTATAATAAGGAAAAATCTGAAGCATTATATAGGTCTATATATGTAAATATTATATTTGTACAGTTTTGTTTCACCAAAAATCTAGGACAATATATGGGGTTTTTTAAAGGTATTTTTGATTTGTTAAGGGTGGACAACCAGAAGCATCTTTTGACCATATCCTGTGGTTCTGTAAAATCTTTTGTAATGAAAGAGGAGAAAACTAGTTTTTTAATGCTAAGCTATGCAACAGTGTGCAAAAAGTATATCATTCTCAATCTTGTAACAGACTTTACTGTTCTTAATGTTACAGGAGAAAAAATGCATACTGATGGAATGGAAGAAACTGGATGAAACAAGTCAAAGAACCTGATGTAACAGCAAAAACTAATACATAAACGTAGATGCTGGTCTCACCTAGTTTCACCATTTCTGATGGTGAAAATTTAGAGTAACTTCTTTAAAGTCAGTGTAATTACTCACAGTTCATTGCAGCTTAACTGGTGGAGGAATCAGTCACAATTTCAGGACACAGATTTGTTTAAAGAGAAAATGGGCAAGGGAGGTACATTTTCAAAGGCACAAATGGCAGCTGGATTCCTATTTCTCATTGACTTTCCTATTTCTCATTGACATTTAGGCCTTTGAAAATCTACCCCATGACCTGTTAATTTCTTTACTCAAAACATATAACTGCATCTTGTCTATATCTGTTTAACATTGACTACTGTATAAATGCATTAATGAAAAACAACCTGCTCTGACAACTGAATAATTTGTTAAATTATTATTGTACTCTTCTAAATATGCTAATTGGATAAATATATTTTCTACCTTAGAAAAAATAAACTTCATATGTAAGTTTAACACTTGATACAAAGAATGAACTTTTAGACTCCACGTAGAAATGGTATTCTGTTTTGAATCCAGAAGCCAGCAATATAAAACTATACATGAATTAACCACAGGAATTCTGAACAAGGGATACTTGATGAAATGATGCATGTAGCAATATGCCAACAACATGTAGAAGTAGAATATTAAAAGCACACAATAAAAAGCAAGCTGATGTTGCAAACTTGGCAGAAAAGCTCTATGGACCATTCAGTTTTCAGGCAATTTCAGCTTAGTGTTGGTTAGTCAAAAGAAAATTAAGAGAAGAAGCTGCTAGAAAGAATATTATAGTTTTGGTACTGCTATGGTGTACTTCAATCCACTAAAAAGTTAGTCTGTCTTGTCAGAGTTAATGCCAGAAATGGCAGCAGGCCTCTAGTGACACTAATGAGGCTGTAAAAAAGCCAGCTAAGAGCACTGATGTAGATGTGGAGGGAGTGCTGTGTTTTCCCAGGGAAGGTGAGGCGCGATGACTCCACAGCACTGCATTTCTGCTCCTTGGTCCCACACAGATGCCTCTTCATGGGTGCTTCATGTGGAAGAGACTAAAATTTCTGAGGGTGGTGAGGGCAGGATAGGATTAATCAGAGAAGATTCCACTCTCTTTGGCAACGTTGCATACTCTGTGCCTGAATTTTTTAGCACAAGGTGACACAGTAGGGAGCCATATTGTCAGAGGGAAAAGGCCCATCAGGCAGAGTGTCCCTTAAGACAATCTCAGGCAAGAGGCTAAAGATGTCATGTCTATAGGTAACCCTTTCACATTCAGATATGGGCCCTCCCATCCTTGGCTGAGGCATAATATTGGGGGGATGTGATGAAGCATGTGATGTACTTATTCAGTGGAGAGTTGACCTCTGACTTCAAGCAGTGAGTGTGGCATAAGTACCTATATAGAACAGAGGACCTTTCTCACACACTAAAATTCACTCCTTGTACAACAAAGATGCCCTTTTAATCTACATATGCTCCAGTGATGAACAAAAATAGCTTTTTTAAAAACAAAACTATATTGAACTATAAAAAGAAGAAATAGAAAAAAGAATACATTTGGACAATTAGGAAGTGAGAAAGGTCTTATAAAAATAGCAATTGATAAAGAGCAGGTAAGGGAATACTTGGAATATGTAAACCTAAAGAAGAAGGTGTCTCAAGGCATTAAAAGAAACAAATGGATTTACTGAATTCATAACAATTTTGTTAGAGTCACAAAAACCAGGATTGGTACTTGAATACAGGGGGAAGCAAATGCAGGTATGGTATCCAAAGAAGGACACCTGCACCCTTGGGTCCATCTGAGCTCTGCCCAGGACAGGACCTGAGTGGGAGGAGGAGGTAAAACACCACATTTACCCCTTCTTAATCCTGGGGCTGGCTGGGGGTTCCAGTTTGCTCTAATTTATGCTTGATTACAGTGGCCCTTAAGGGGCTGTTATGACAGCTGGGAATCACCATAGCAGAGCAATGCTCTGGCCATCCTCCTTGTTTCTTCAGGCTCCCTAACATGCTCCCAATGCATGGAACCGGTTACGCTACTGGAGGATTTCCCCACATAGGGAGAGTCCTCAGATGATGATTTTAACCAGTGTTAAGTCTACTTGTGCTGTTGGGATTGAGGATCTTTCCCCACACATATAATTTCTATCTTTACTGAAATATGGTATGAAGAGATAAAAAATCACCATCAGTAGAGCATAATGGAACCATGAACCACAACAGCATTAAATTACAAAGAATAAACATAACTGGACAATGTGACTGTTAGTGTGTGAGTATGTGAGTGGATGGAGTCAGGGGATTGAAAGAATTAGAAAATGAGGGTCATAGAAGAACTGGGCAACTTTTTTGTAAAGCTACATTAGGAAACACTCCTGCACTGGCATGACAGAGAGCTGACTATAGTCCCCTTCCTCACCTAACTTGTCTGGAAAACTCTTATCCTTTCTTGGATTCTGATTCTTTACATTGGTTTTGAAGTCACCAAGCAAAGTAAATTCAGACTTCGTTCACTGAGTTAGCAATATCAGAAACAGACCAGGAACAAAAGGTCATTTAGGTCCCGGACACAGCAGTCAGCAACAGGGTTACTTTTTCTCTTGGTATGTTTTGATATTTATCTTCAGATACTGATCATATCGCATGGTATGTTTTGATATTTGTCTTTGGCTACTAGCCAAACTTTTTCCTTAAGTGAAAGCATAGTGCTAAAATTAAAGTGACCAATATGCTGAAATCTTCAGGTAGCACAAAGCATTTTTCTAAACTATCAAGGAAAGAAACTACAATAAAGCCATAATAAACAAAAAGAAAAGGAGGACTTGTGGCGCCTTAGAGACTAAAAAATTTATCTGAGCATAAGCTTTCATGAGCTACAGCTCACTTCATCGGATGTGGATGAAGTGAGCTGTAGCTCATGAAAGCTTATGCTCAGATAACTTTGTTAGTCTCTAAAGTGCCACAAGTACTCCTTTTCTTTTGCGAATACAGACTAACACAGCTGCTACTCTGAAACCCATAAAAAAACAGTTACTATTATTATTTTATTGTCATTAGTTTATTGTTGAGCATTTATATAATGCTTAAATGGAAAAATCACATCACAACACAAGGCTGAGGTTGTGAAGCCTCCATCCATCAATCAATCATTTGATTCCTATGGTGATGAGTGGTTGTTCAGGAAATGAAGTGAAAGCCAAACTCAAATGCTTCCTTATTTAGTGGCAGACTACAATACTGACATACATACCAAATAGCACCTTGTTCATAAGCAGCCCCATTGAAATCAATAAGCCTGCATAAAGGGAATAAAGGGCTATTCATTGTGATTATGGGTATCAAAATATGGCTAGGTGAGCAGGTAAATTTAATGCCTGCCTTAGTTACATGCATTTCCTTATTCCGTGGGCTTGGTTCACTTGCTGGGTCCAGTATAAAGTCTGGTCTGGTCTAGAGATGGTCAACATTATCCTTCTTTTTCCTCCTTCCAAAAAACTACTAAGGGTAGTTTTTTGAAAAACAATTTTCATGAGAAATTACTCTCTCTCTCTCTCAAAATATGTGACATGGAAGTAATTGGCATTTTTCATCCTCCTCTAGTCTGGGCCACCAGAGATGGTAAGTATAACTGGAAAGGGCTTGTGCAAAGCAATATGCATATGTCCTCCACTCTAGTCGGGGACCCAGAGCCAGCTTCCACAGGAACTGCAGTGGGTGAGAGCAAACTGGGAGGGCTTGGGGCCTACCCAGGAAGAGATGCCTCTTCTGTGTGGATGCATAGAACAGAGTGCCCCATCCGGTTAACTTCCGTAGGGGGTGTATCTCGCTTCATGATGAAAGGATTAATATTTTTTTCCAAGCTGTACACACAGGGGCTTGAGTCACTACAGCAGTACATGGATTGTAGCAGTGGCAATAGAATGGTTTTGTGATCCACACCTACCTGCCAGGCTGGGGGGAAGAATTCCTGTACCACAACTCCTCTTAGATTGCCTGTGCAAAGTCTGCTTGTTTAAGTTATGCCTTAGGTAGAAAATGGGTAGCATTTGTCCATTAGTTATTCAAATTGTTGTCTTTTCTAAAGACCTATGCCTTGTATTAAATTGCAGTCGTGTAACTGGAAATATAGCAAACAGTTTCCTATTATTTAAAATATTGATTTCCATTAGTGAGCATATATTTCTATTGAACAGAAATTTCCATTGGCGAACATGTATTTATATAAACTAGAAATAGAAAAGGCTGCATTTTTTCAATATGCTTTCAGTGTACCAATTTCTGCCTGTTTAAATTCTAAAAAAAATATAAATTATCTCATACTGGGGCTTTACTGGAAAATAATACATGGTTTTTACATTCAAAGAGTTTAAAAATGGCAGTGTGTCCTCCCACTATGCAATATTTGCAAAATGATGGAAAAGTAATGACTTCACTGCCTTCTATAGCACCTAGTTATTAAGTCTGGAGGGAAAGCATCTCCATCAAAACAATAGTAAAGGGATAATGTATTTTCTTTGCCACGACATTTTGGTTAAAAATTTACCTCAAAGAAATCTAGAAGCCATGCTAATTTCATTACAGACCCAGAAAATACTCAATTAATGATGCCAGTAAGTAAATTTAAATAAAATTTGAATCTGAACTACTAGACATTTTTCTAAGTCACAGGTCACAGAGGATCTCCATCAAAATTGCTAGCGGAGTTAGTGTATACTTCATAATGTATAAAGACATTTTAATGTGTTTTCAAACACAAAGACATTAGTAATTTCAAGGAGAGTGAAGGAGAGAGAGAAAGGTGCTTTTATAATGAAAATGAAACAGTTTATCAACATCTTTGGACTAAATTCAAATCTGCTTGAAACACTTAGTCAATGAATATGTAAATTTAAGAAAAAATTATGAATCCTTTTCAAGCATGAGCTTTCATGGAATCACAAAATACTCTATTATCATTATCTCTATTCCCTTTTCTTTGCAAGGACTAACCCAAGTCTTTGTCAGTTATTTCACCTCCTCAGTGATAATCTTTCAGAGACGGATGACAAGCCTTTAAGAATATTTCCGTTTTATCCCCCTTTGTTTTCTACCTTTTTTTCTTTTTCTCTTCCCTCCACACCATCCCCTTTTCCTTTCAGTGCAGCATATATATCAGTGATTTGAGAGGATTATTTTGATGTACAAATTTTGGGATGAATACATATCATTTGTTGTAATTAGTATATTAAAGTAATACAGCACAGCAGGAGGTTTGTTGTTATCATGCTATAATCATATCCCTAGGGTATGGTGAGGCAAAAGGCACAGCTGTTACCAAATAAATAAATAAAAACACAAAAGCAAGAACCTTAATGCTGTGCACTTATATGAAGACTGTATTGTGAGAGAAAGCAGGAAAATGAATGTTTTGTTTTGTTTTCTTTGAGATGATAAAGATGGTTATTTAGAATGTGTTGATCAGCATCCTTGGATGAACTATGGGATTTGCATACATTTAATCTATGGCTTGGGGAAGCTGTGAACCCAATGAGAAGGAATTCTCAGCTTAGACAGTTGTAGAATTTGATTGAAAAGCACACTTTAAAATGTCATAAAGCAGCACCCAAATTGCATATTTCATTTTTCTTGCAAAGTTTTAGCTTTGTGGCTCTAACAATTCTTTGCATAATGAAGCTGTGGTCATTCTTGTTGTTAGTCACTGTTATTAATCCTTTCAATGCAAGGCCTGCATTTTTCAAATGGATCATGTAGTTATTGATTAAAAACTCCCTTTGCCTTGGAGAAAAAAATCTACTCTTCTTTCACTAAATCAGCATTAACTTGATTCTTCAATACGTTTACCTTCTTTTTGTATGTGTATGCATGCAGTGAAAACCCCCTTGAACTTCCCCATTAGAGATCTGGATTTGTTATTATTAAAGATGCAATTAAAGTTCAACACCATGTATATGCTCTATGACGATGGCTGAATACAGGAAAGCTACACAATGGAAAAAATCCTGAATCTGTGAACAAAGCCCAAGAAAAAGGGCTTTGCCCACAAAACTTCAGATGTAGTTAACGGCAACAGTGAAACAGGATGGAAGAAGTGTGGACCTTGTACTGCTGGGCACAGGGACAAAGGGATTTAAGTATCTAACTGCCCCTTTAGCTGTATAACGCTATGTCTATGCTGCAGACCTTACAGCAGCACAGCTGTAAGGTCTCCGGTGTACCACTCTATGTTGACAGCAGAGAGCTCTGCTGTCTGCACAATTAAGCCACCCCAATGAGGAGCAGTAGCCACAGGCGCCAACTTTTTTCTGCACCAGTGGGTGCTCGCACCCTCCCCGGCCCCGCCCCTGCCCCTACTCCACCCCTGCCCCAAAGTCCCTGCCCTAACTCCGCCCCCTACCCCTATTGGACCCCTCCCCAAATCCTCTCCCCGGCCCAGGCTTCTTCCCCAAGCGCGCCGCATTCACCCTCCTCCCCCCTCCCTCCCAGGCTTGCCGTGCGAAACAGCTGTTTTGCGGCACAAGCGCTGGAAGTGAGGGGGGAGAAGCAGGACGCGGTGGCGTGCTCAGGGGCAGAGGCAGAGGTGAGCTGTGGCGGGGAGCTGCCGATGGGTGCAGACCAATTTTTCCCTGTGGGTGCTCCAGCCCCAGAGCACCCACGAAGTCAGCGCCTATGGCAGTAGCTATGTCAGCAGGAGAGCGTCTCCCGCTGACACATCACTGTCCACACTGGTGTTTGTCGGTGAAACATGGGGGGGGGGTATTTTTTCACACCCCTGACCTACAGAAGTTTTACCAACAAAAATGCTAGTGTAGACATTGCCTAATTCCAAAATGTAGATCTTCAAAACTACCACTTAGATGCCTCCTTATCCTGTAGGCACTTAATTTTCTCCCAATAAAGTACAGTAACTCCTCACTTAACGTCATCCCGGTTAACATTGTTTCATTGTTAGGTTGCTGATCAATCAGAGAATATGCTCGTTTAAAGTTGTGCAATGCTCCCTTATAACGTTGTTTGGCAGCCATCTGCTTTGTCCACTGCTTGCTGAAAGAGCAGCCCATTGGATCTAGCTGGTGGGGGTTTGGAACCAGGGTGGACCGGCGGCCCCCCTATCAGCTTCCCACTCCCCTAAATTCCCTGTGTGGCCACCCAGCAGGCTATCAATTGCTGCAGTTCAGCCGTCCCTCCCCCCACCTCCATATGCTGCTCCTGCCCTCTGCCTTGGAGCTGTTCCCGGGAGCCTCCTGCTTGCTGTGTGGGGGGGGGGAGGGGGAAAGAGGGGTGCTAATGTCAGGGTGCTATCGTCCCCCCATTTAGGCACCTATCTTCCTTTGAGGGGCAGGGCTTATGCCCTGCCCCTCTTCTCAGGGCTAGTGTACACTGTCAACGCTAAAGTGCTGCGCCAGCAGGGCTTCAATGTGCCTTGTGTGGTCGCAGCGCAGCGCTCTAAAAAAACGCTCTCCCAGAGCTCTATAAAAACCACCTCAATGAGGGGCATAGCTGGGGCACTGTTTACACTGGCGCTTTACAGTGCTGCAATTTGTTGCGCTCAGGGGGATGTTTTTTCACACCCCTGAGCAAGAAAGTTGCAGCGCTGTTAATTGCCAGTGTAGGCAAGCCCTCAGCGTCTCCTATTGGCTAGCTTAGAAAGCTCCCCACTCAGCATGTTGGTTTTTGTAGATTCCATTCTTAAAGTATGTCTACACTGCAATTAAACACCCATGGCTTAAAAATAAACATCAATGTTATCTGCTGAAAATATATATATATATATATTATAAAAAGATTGAATTATGCTAAGCCTAACTGTAGACCACTGGACAGAAATGTTATGCCTACCCCTTTGTGCCTGAAACATATTGGATATGAGTCTGTTACAACCACCAGCTTCAGAAACCTTTACTCAGGTTTGCTTTTAGATCTGGAGGTCCCAATTCAGTTCCTGGTGTTTCAGCCAAGGGGATGGCCATCAAAGAAGAGGAGCTTGTCTGGAATAGTCTATAACCATGACACTTTGAATGCACCTGATCTTGTCTTTCACTTATGTGACAGATGCCATCTTGGCTCACAGAATTTGGGATCTCCGGAACTAAAAGCTTGAAGACCTACAGCCTGAGCTAAAGAGCCAGGCTCACAAGTGTAGCTGTAACAGACCCATCTCTATGGCTCAGACTTGGCAGTGTGGAGAGGGGGCATGTAACACACTGTACTTCACAGCCATAACATCCATATTAATTCACCCACAATCTGCAGTCACAATTATCACTTCAAAGATCACTTTGAAAATGGGGGGATGGATTCTACTTAGAACCCTCTTGGACCCCTGCCAAGGAAGCACACAACTTCTTTAAGACTCTGTTAATTGCTGTAAGGTTCCTTAGTACTGACCTCAGTGAGACTGCTTTGTGCTCTGGCTAGTCTATGCTTTTGCACAGGCCCATAAGCTGCTCCTGAATAGGAGATGCACAAGTCACCTCCTCTGGTTCCTGTATGATTTATTGTCCCTGTGAAAAGAGAAGAATGGACCCCAAGCACAGCTGTCCTGGTGCAGTTGGGGAATATGATGGGCCCTACAAAGAGATGTACCAAGTACTCCTCCTGGAGAAAGAAGAAAGCAGTTCTGCCTCTCTGAGGCAGGAGTCCTTCCTGGGTTAACGAAGCTGCTTATCACCACTCCTTGCACCAGGCTTATTAGCCCGAAGGCTCACTTTAGTCTGTACTGAGCATCAAATCTCTGAAAAATAACTTCCTAATAATAACTTAATTTCTGTATCAAGGCTTTATGTTGTTCTACAAAAGGAA
Source organism: Chelonia mydas (assembly GCF_015237465.2). Lineage (NCBI taxonomy): Eukaryota > Metazoa > Chordata > Testudines > Cheloniidae > Chelonia > Chelonia mydas. The sequence continues at coordinate 296,319,738 of NC_057849.1, forward strand.
GAGAGAAAATAATTAAATTGGAGGAACCAGGAGAATGTAATGGAAGCGATGATTATGCTCTTGGAAATTACTGTCATTGCTTACATGTTAGTGCAAAAGTGACCTTACTCTGCAATATCCCACATATAATGATATTAAGCCATAATTACAGAAATGACATCTCATAATTAATGCTTCTTTGCCCTTGAAGGTATAATGGAAATGCCTTATTGTAAGTATCACCAAGCTCACGTTTTGTACAATGTAACAGAACAAGTAAATGCACTGGAAATCTTTTACAGTGAAACCTGCCAGCTGAATCCCCTGGAAGGTCTACCAGCACAGAGCAGCTTGCAGGATAGGCACCACAGGGCTCTGTTGAAATGAATGGAAGTTTCACCTTTGAGTTCATTCAGATCAGGATCTGCTCCATGCTCTGGAGTCCAGTGAACAGCTGTGACACGTTCTTTAAAGCATTACTGATAGACTGAAGTCCATGGAGTTGCACTAGTGTAACTGACGGAAGCCTGTGACCCACAATTCATATAGCTAATATGAGCTGTGCTGGAAAGGTAGACTTTTACAAAAAAGAACTGGAACTTTTCATGGATAGGAAACAATTGTACACACACAGACCCCCTCCTTTCCATATGACAATGGAGAATTTCCAAATGGCTGAAATAAAAAAAAAAATTATGCCAGGGAGCCAGGATTTTGCCTTTTTTTCCACTACAAAGAGCTTTATTTTATTTGCCAGTGAAAATGACAACACTTTTGTACTTGATCAAGTTGGTGGAGATTCATAAAAATAACATTGTTCACAAGTGAATATAGTGAAGTGACATCTGGTAGTTTTGCCCAGCTCAGGCTGCTGCAATTTATAGATTCCAATGAAAGAACGCTGAGATGGTGTGGCATACTGAACCATGTCAAATCTTGCAGTGCCCTGACTATGTTCAGGGAGGTTGGCCTAAAGCCAAATTCTGCTCCCATAGGCGCGCCCAACTGCACATGTGCATCTGAGGACATTTGTGCTCATGCATCTCAGGACAAAATCTGGTCCATAATGAATGAGTCAATGGATAACTCCACTACAAGATGCTAAGTACTAATTCTATAGCTGCTCCACCACAGAATTTTATTTGCATGGGCCCTCAGTTTGTGGCATTAGTTACTTTAGTGGGAGTATCAGTTAATACAAAATTATCTACCAGTTGTTTGACACCTACTTACAAATGAGGAAAGGATCAAATTCTTTATGAATTTACAAAAACTAGACAAGCCATTTACAACACACACTTTGCTTCTCTACAAAAGAAAAAGGACACTAAATTATCTAAACTACTACATGCCACAAGGGGCCACAACAATGGTTCCCTTAACCCACCCAGCAATATTGTTAAACTATTCAGCTATACTCTTAGCCCAGCAGAAGAATCTGTCCTATCTCAGGGCCTCTCCTTCTGCCCCTCCACCCCCACGAACATGATACAGTTCTGTGGTGACCTAGAATCCTATTTTTGACGTCTCCGACTCAAGGAATATTTCCAACACACCTCTGAACAACATACTGACCCACAGAGACCTTCCTACCACGACTACAAAAAGAAGGATTCTGGGTGGACTCCTCCTGAAGGTTGAAACAACAGACTGGACTTCTACATAGAGTGCTTCTGCCAACGTGCATGGGCTGAAATTGTGGAAAAGCAGCATCACTTGCCCCATAACCTCAGCTGTGCAGAACACAGTGCCATCCACAGCCTCAGAAACAACTCTGACATCATAATCAAAAAGGCTGACAAAGGAGGTGCTGTCGTCATCATGAATAGGTCGGAATATGAACAAGAGGCTGCTAGGCAGCTCTCCAACACCACATTCTACAAGCTATTACCCACTGAGGGTTACCAAAAGAAACTACACCATCTGCTCAAGAAACTCACTGAAAAAGCACAAGAGCAAATCCACACAGACACACCCCTAGAACCCCAACCAGGGGTATTCTATCTGCTACCCAAGATCCATAAACCTGGAAATCCTGGACGCCCCATCATCTCAGGCATTGGCATACTGACAGCAGGATTGTCTGGTTATGTAGACTCCCTCCTCAGGCACTGCGCTACCAGCACTCCCAGCTATCGTCGAGACACCACTGACTTCCTGAGGAAACTACAATCCATGGGTGATCTTCCTGAAAACACCATCCTAGCCACTATGGATGTAGAAGCCCTCTACACCAACATTCCACACAAAGATGGACTACAAGGAACAATATCCCTGATAATGTCACGGCAAACCTGGTGGTGGAACTTTGTCCTCACCCATAACAATTTCACATTTGGGATCAATGTATACCTTCAAATCAGCGGCACTGCTATGGGTACCCGCATGGCCCCACAGTATGCCAACATTTTTATGGCTGACTTAGAACAAAACGCTTCCTCAGCTCTCATCCCCTAATGCCCCTACTCTACTTGCGCTACATTGATGACATCTTCATCATCTGGACCCATGGAAAAGAAGCCCTTGAGGAATTCCACCATGATTTCAACAAGTTCCATCCCACCATCAACCTCAGCTTGGACCAGTCCGCACAAGAGATCCACTTCCTGGACACTACAGTGCTAATAAGCAATCGTCACATAAACTCCACCCTATACGGGAAACCTACTGATGGCTATACTTACCTACATGCCTCCAGCTTTCATCCATATGACACCACATGATCCATTGTCTACAACCAAGCTCTACGATACAATTGCATTTGCTCCAACCCCTCAGACAGAGACAAACACCTACAAGATCTCTATTGAGTGTTCTTACAACTACAATACCCACCTGCTGAAGTGAAGAAACATGTTGACAGAGCCAGAAGAGTACCCAGAAGTTACCTACTACAGGACAGGCCCAACAAAGAAAATAACAGAACGCCACTAGCCATCACCTTCAGCCCCCAAATAAAAGCTCTCCAGCACATCATCAAGGATCTACAACCTATCCTGAAGGACCACCCATCACTCTCACAGATCTTGGGAGACAGGCCAGTCCTTGCTTACAGACAGCCCCCCAACCTGAAGCAAATACTCACCAGCAGCCACACACCACACAACAAAAACACTAACCCAGGAACCTATCCTTGCAACAAAGCCCGTTGCCAACTGTGTCCACATATCTATTCAGGGGACACCATCATAGGGCCTAATCACATCAGCCACACTATCAGAGGCTCGTTCACCTGCACATCTACCAATGTGATATATGCCATCATGTGCCAGCAATGCCCCTCTGCCATGTACATTGGCCAAACTGGACAGTCTCTACGTAAAAGAATAAATGGACACAAATCGGACGTCAAGAATTAGAACACGCAAAAACCAGTCGGAGAACACTTCAGTCTCTCTGGTCACTTGAACTTGTTGCAAGTTTACACAGTGCAGTCGCTACTTGCGTCTCACCTGTCAGTGTGAGTCTCATTTTGGTGTTGCTGTGCAGGAGGGCTGGGGTGAACCCTGCACGCAGATCCAGGAATGTGGCCTTGCACGTCCAAAAGTTCTGCAGCCACCGCTTGTTATCCCAAAGCTGTACTACAATTGTTTTGCTGCCCAGAGCCGATGTTCCACTGTCTGGAGCTGCTCCGTGAATGCCACCAGCAACCTTGAATTGTTTCTTTCTATGTCCCACAACAATCTAGCCTTCAAGGGAATCATCATGTTCCCCGTGGTCCCTCGTGTGGCTCTGCAAATAGTGCAGGATCAAGCTTCCCATGCCCGCAAAGCTCATGACAATTGTGCAGAGCTGTGCAGGCTCAGAGATGGTGGACAGCGAGGAAGGACGCACAGGTTTTCAGGAATTTTGAAAAGAGGCACAAAACATTATGGGCTGCAGATTAAATTCTGAAATGGAGAACACTGCATTATGGGAAGTTGAACCCATACTCCCTGTCACCCCTGTGTGACTCATTTGGCCCCACGGGACATTGCAAAATCTTCCCCAAACAGCCTGTACTGGATGCTGGCAAGTTGCACAGTGGGATAGCTACCCACGATGCATTGCTCTCTGCATCAATACAACCGTTTCTGGTGAGGACGCGCTCTGGCGACACAAAGAACGTAGTGTGCACACACACAAGCGATGTAATAACTGCCTGAAAAATTATGAATTTAAGCTCCCTGGCTTCTCTTTAGAGGAGTGTTTTTATCCATTTGTAATAGTTTTTCTTAGTAAATGTAAAGATGAGCTTTTTTTTACTGTGGCACTTCATATCACAAGTTATGGGAGGTAGCATAATAAAAGACAAGACTTTACTGCATGGAGATATAATGCTTCTTATTGAAACAGGTATCATGAGACATAAACTTTAAATTAAGAGGTTGTGTTGCATATCCTTGAAATTCTTTTTTAGATTTAGAAATACATAAAGGTTCCTGCTTCTTTTCTGCTATTTGATCAGGTCTTTGCAGGGGGTGCTGATGGATGTAATATGAAACATAAGTATTGGACCACCTTTCTGCCTGTGTAAATTAGTGTAGCTCTATTGATTTCAATGGAGCTATGCTGCTTTACACAGCTGAGGATCTGACCTATTATTTACAGTGCTCTTGCTGACTACATGGGCTATGAACTAGAACATCATTCCTAGCCTATCCAAAGTCCATGGAAAAGCCTTTGGAGAGTGATTTCAGAAATATGTATGCCACACAGTGCTGTGCAGAATCGCTTTGTCACATTTATATTGGCCTGAATGCATTACATTTATCTAAAAACAGCATTTTGTGTATAACGTTTGCAAAAGCACTGGAAAATTACCTGGTACAGTGGGGAAAAAAATCAGTAAAAAGTTTCCCTTGGCAATATTAAATGAAACATGTGACAAACCAAAACCATAATATTTTATCAGCACAAGGTGGGGTTGCAAGTACCCTTGGCAGTGGAGGGTTAATACTGAATAAAGCTAGGTGAGCTAACAACTATAGTACAGTAATTCAAGACTCCATTAGGTAATACAAAACACATTGTCTCAAGCTTACAGCACATTTTTGTCACCAGGAGCTGTGGGTGTTTGAAAATGTTCTCCTGCTGGTTTTTCTAAATAAATGAGTTACATGAGCAGGGGTGAAGCGTAACCTAATGCGACATGATTACATCATTTTGTGAGCTTTTCCTTTGGTAATCATGGGGGGTAAATAGTGTTAGTTTGATGATATTATCTCAGTGATAGGGCAGACGTTAATAAAAATGTTAAATACCATAGGGCCAAGGATGATCCTTGTGGGACCTCACTAGAAACATACCCATTCAATGAGGATTCCCCAATTACAGTTACGTTTTAGACCTATCAGTTAGCTACCTTTTAATTGATTTAATATGTGCAATGGCTGCCTTTGGGACACTAGCATTTAATCCTATGCAGAATGAAGCCCCAGTGCTGCAGCTACTACTTCTTCCAAACATATGGATAGGGAGGAATTGAACCAAAGCTCCTCCTCTCCATCCTCCACATGTTGGCCAGAAAAGCTGGTCTCAAATTCAAGCCATTTCATAGCTGCAGTAAAATATTTCCCCTAACCTTCCATCCATCCCTCCTCAAACATCAGAGCAGTGAAGGAATTGTGACTGTCTGAGCTACAATTCTTTCAAAATGACAGGTTTCAGAGTAGCAGCCGTGTTAGTCTGTATTCGCAAAAAGAAAAGGAGGACTTGTGGCACCTTAGAGATTAACAAATTTATTTGAGCATAAGCTTTCGTGAGCTATAGCTCATTTATCTGAGCATAAGATTTCGTGAGCTACAGCTCACTTCATCTGATGAAGTGAGCTGTAGCTCACGAAAGCTTATGCTTAAATAAATTTGTTAGTCTCTAAAGTGCCACAAGTACTCCAATTCTTTCAAAGGTTTCTGTTTTGGTAACGCCCCTTATTGAAGGATGTAGTGAGACTTAGCCCTCAATATGCTGAGATATTAGATTGCTTTCCCTTGGTTTTTATCTTTTAATTAAGCAACATAATGCTGTCCCCTTCTGCTCTATTTTTTATCTGTTACTAGAGCTGAATCAAGGAAGTCACCCTTTGATTTTCTCTAAATTGTCCTGATAAAAATACTATTTCTTCATAATGAGAGTGGATAGTATGGATCTGATCCTGTTTCCTTGCTTTGGGGGTACTTGAATTTGTTTTCCTCTGCATTTTATTCACTGGCCAATAGCGAAGCAAGCAAAATAAATAAACTCCAAAAGATTGACTTCAAAAGGATATTTAAAGGGATAAAGATGAAAGGCTGCCAGTGAATATGGATATATGTAAAAAACAAACAAACAGACAAAACCTCTCTACCAATTCTAGGTTTTTATTAGTGGCATGGAATGGTTTAGGATTCTTTTGTTAAAACTATTTGGAAGAAGCCTTGACAGAATTTCTTAAAGCTTTTCTCCCCCTCTATGAAGAGAGATGACAAGAAAGATGAGGATAAGTGCAGCATTTTTAGGAGCACAATCACACAACCCTTGATCAATCCTGCCCATATCGCTGACCTACAAAACAGCTCTTCACCCCAAATACTGATGTATGTAGGTCTTCACCGAGTAAGAACAGAGTGTTGAGCACCATTCATGTGGCTTGTAGATCAGGTAGACAAAAGAAGAGGGCATCTTCTTACTACACAAAGTGTAGTAACTCAATCTGCAGATACAGTGCTTATTTCCCACATAAACCTCAGTAAAATTCAACTTAGAATTCTACTCCTACGCTCAACGTAAAGCACAAGAATTAAAGCTACTGCTAACCTTGAACTTCCACATTAAAATTTCATATGATAAAATAGATGCAAACAGGATGTGCTAGAATTTCAGATCTATTTACTTATGAGTCTTTCCCTGCCGGGTACCTTTCCAGCACTTTATTATAATTTGTTTTCTTCCTCTGCCATTTCTGGCCTCATGAACCGATAAGTGAATAATTGGTAGTACCAGGCAAATGGGAACACTGGTTGCAAAAATATTTTAGAAGACTGGAAAGAAAGTTAGATAAAAAGGAGAAAATATGTAGTACTGAAGACACTGATTAGAGGAAAATAAAATACTGTTCCAGTGAATAGCTATTGGATATATAGAGTAACATACATCTCTGCTCTAATTCAAAGATAGACTTGAGAATCAGGCTTATTTGTCTTGGCATTCTTTTTCATGCTATAATACTGAGGGAAGACATTTTCTGAATTATTCACTGATAAAAATAATTATAATCTATTATATATAGTTGCTAATGCCTTCTTGCACTTTCTTTTTCTCTCTCTTGATAAATATTAGAAAACAGAAAAGAATCTTAAGGCGCAGATGTGCTTCTCTTATTCCCCATTGACATCAATGGAACTACTCCTACAGTAAGATGCTAGTCCACGTGAACAACAGTTTTTAACTACTATATCTACAGTAAATTGATTCCTGCCACCTATAGAAAGCATGCGCCTGATACTAGTTTTGTGGAGGCGTCAGTAGTATTTAAAGATGGGACCGAGCTGTGAAGTTTGGATCTGCATCTGAATTTTCTCAGACTTCAGGAATGTTTGAATGATTTGCTTTGAGTCAACCCCATTTCTTGTAATAATCCACTGTAATTTGTATTTATAATATCTTATTTTTGACATCTTGGCAAGCTGTACAAAAAAAGTCAATAATCAGTACATGTAGCATGTCAGTTTACATCATAACGATGTGACATCAAAACATGTTTAATTTGGGGTTTAAACGTGCAGATGGGAGTAATATTCCTAATCTCAAAAGGCTAAGAGATAGGCAAGTGATATTGATGACATTTATCCATAGTAAAGTATGAAACAATCATTGGCCTTCTGTTTGAGTAATGCATAGTGCAGGGAGAAGCATATCACTCACTATGAGCCTGATCCTGCTGATCTGATACGTTGTCATCAATGTGTTTTTCCTGCATAAAGATGGCAGGATCAGGCCCTTTTCAACAATTTAAGACTTATCTTGACGTAAGAGCAACCATAAAATCTGAGTCTATGCTCAAACTGAAGCATAGATACAACTTACTGAAGCGCAATGAGTAGTGTGTAGATATCCAAGCTCCAATTCAACAAAGCCCTTCAGTGTGTGCTAAAATTTAAGCATGTACTTAGGGAATTCACTAAATCAGGACCAAGTAGAGAAAGAGGCCTCTGTGTTTGGCAAGTGGCAGCCAATAGCACGAGGTAAGATGGTATAATATCAGTACTAGATGGTATAATATCAGTACTAGATGTTTGTGGGAAATGGCTGAGAGCATTTCAACATCAGCATCTGGAATGTTTTGAAATCTTTGAGGACAGGGAGATAGTAGAATATTGTGCAGCAGACTAGTCAGGAAATTATAAAAGCATGAATTATGTTTGTGTCTCCTAGTCCTAACTGCCCATTAGCTTACACGTCTCCCTCTCTCTTTCTTGCTGTTAACACTGGGTGCAATTTTTAGAGGCTATAATGAACACATGATTTTCACTTGATCTTGAAAAAACGAATTAAGATTAAAAATAACTTCTTAAATTTTAACAGCTGTTGAAAAAGTAAATATAACTACACTGAAGTGGGAGAAAACACAGGTAAAATGAAAAGAAGTCTTGTGGACATGTTAAAAATTGCTTCAATTTTATCGAAGGTTAGCAACCAAACATTGAGTACGTCTACACTGCAGTCGGAGATATGACTGCAGCATGTGTAGACATACCCAAGATAGCAACACCAAAGCAGTGAAGCCGTAGCAATGTAGTCTGTACAAGTCCACCCAGGACCCTGGGTACTTACTTAGGCAGCTAGCCTGTGCTGAAATCCATGCTGCCATAGCTTCACTCATATTGGTACCCAAACTAGCTAGATTAAAGCATATGCCCATATCACACCCCAACTGCAATGTAGAGATAGCCACTGAGATGACACAGAGAATGCTTCCTGTATATGGTAAGAGAAAGAAAAACTTGTTATAAAGAGAATGTGTCATAATAACTTCTTAATTTAAGTCTGCGGATACATATGGATGCTGCAATGCATATTACCAAGGACCAAACTCCGAAGAACAGCCCACTGCTAATGAATGCATTTAATATGTTGATTTCTAAATAGTGTATTTGCACTGCATGGAGAAAGGTCTGAGCTATAATGAAGCTGCCTTTGACAATTATCCAGAATTCTTGCCAGCCAAATAGGATTCCATGACTGATAGTGGTGAATGCAAGTAAAAAATCCATCAGTATTAACCAAAGAAGTCAGAAGAACCATACAAATCGTTGTAAGGAGTAGTTAGTAAAACCGGTACATCATCCCAAGACGACGAATATTTTAAATAGTGGTGCAATTTTAGGCATATAAGGTGAATCTTCACAGACAAGTGGTATCTTGTCAACTCATGGCCTAATTATGTTCCATTTCTTCATAAGTGGTTAATTTATTTACTATTATTACTGTAGGTATCCTGATGTCAATTGCTGTTCTCTAAGCATCTTTTGTAAATTAGAAATGAGAACAATCCTGAATCTGAAGAACTTCTTGTCAGAAACATAAGTGGATTGCACAGGGAAGAGAAGGAGCAGGAAAAGGAGGGCATAGGAAATGGCTGTTTTTGTTTACAAGAACATCTTCCCATCAAGTGTCTGTGGAAACATAATTTCCATTTTGCCTTAAAGACCAGTCAGACAACGTTCCTTAACACACATTCTTCCTTGTCAAACATTTCACTTATTCTGCATGCTGCAGACAACTTAATAAGAGATATTTCACCCTTAGAATGTTGCTGAAGTTGTGAGTCATTTTCTTTCCATTTCAGATGACATCTGTTGAAGCAAGAGGACCAGACACCTCATAATTAGTATCACCCTCAGTAACTTTAACTCTTTGCATGCTGCTGGCCTGACAGCACAGATGAAGATCAAATTGCATACATTTTTCATTTACGAAGATCCATTGGTGATTGCTTAAGGGTTCTCAACAGTAATGAATGCTTTAAAAAAAAAGAAAAGAAGAAGTATAACCATTTGTTCTTTTATCTCATTGAATAACTGAAATCAAAGGGCTCTAAGATTGCAACACATTGATGTAAGAACAATATCAACCAGAGTCATCTTATTCTTTGCAACATATATTATAATGAGCTTTCCAATAGATTCACATGCAATACTGTATCCTGAGTTGCCAATAATAATACCTTACTCTTATATAGCACTTTTCATCAGTAGATCTGAAAGCACTTTACATAGTATAGCTGGGGAAACTGAGGTAGAGAGAGGTGAAGTGACTTACCCAAGGCCATCTAGCCAGCCAGTGGCAAAGCTAGGAACAGAAAGTGAATCTCATTTCAATACTCTAACACCTACACCAGACTACATATTTGATGTAAACTTCTAATCTTATACATTGTCATGGTATGCTTGAGGTTGTTCAAATTATTTTTTTCCTGCTGCAAATGGATTTTCTAGTTTTAACAACCTAATTTTTGTGTATGGATTTTTGTATACCATTCCTATGTATTGTCACCATTTTAGCTACTCCATAGCTCAGAGACAAGCAAGAGGATGGATCTAGACTGTAAAGGATGGATCTAGACTGTTCTCAGTGGTAGCAGATGACAGAACAAGGAGTAATAGTTTCAAGTTGCAGTGGGGGAGGTTTAGGTTGAATGGGTTACCTGGGGAGGTGGTTGAATCTCCTTCCTTAGAGGTTTTTAAGGTCAGGCTTAACAAAGCCCTGGCTGGGATGATTTAGTTGGGGATTGGTCCTGCTTTGAGCAGGGAGTTGGACTAGATGACCTCCTGAGGTCTCTTCCAACCCTGATATTCTATGATTCTAAGTGTTAAATTGTTCCCTTTTAACAGTGCTGAGGTTTCTCATCTATTTTTCTTCTGTAACTACTTAATATTTCCCAATGACCCTCTTAACCTTCCTTGCCATGCTTTCACCCTCCACTTTAATATCCTCTGCTCTGCTGGTCTTTCCCTTTTAAAAGACAAAAAATCACCTTTGGTTCCACCTGCCTCTCCTGCATCTGTTTTCTTTCCTTCACCACTAAACACATCAAATGTACTGTCTGTAACCATTGATACAAGTTCCTCTCCTGTGTCTCATCCAGCATGCCTTCCATCCTTCCCACTCCAGTGAACTGGTTCTCACCCAGGGCTCTAATGAGCTCAGCTTATGGCTTCTCTTCCATGCTTATCCTTCTTGACCTTTCCACTGCCTTGCACATCACTGATCATGCTTTTCTTGCTGATATCTTCTCTTCTCTTAGCTTTCATGACACAGTCTCTTCCTGGTTCTCCTCTGTGACCGTTGTGACAAAGCTCTGTCCTTGTCTCCCTCGATCCCGCATTTCCTGGCAGATTTTGCTAGCCTCAGAGGCTCACTGTGACCCTCCATGTAACCCTTCTCTCTCTAGGGTCACAGTCTACTGAGCCATTTTCATCATAAGCCAGCGAGGGAGGTGAGGAGAAGCTATCCTCCCTTGCACAGTCTCTGTTGTCTCTCAGTCTCAGTGATTAATCGGGGGGAGCAAAGGGGGGAGCCCAGGCCCGCCCTCTACTCTGGTAGAGGTACCTCCGGTACCAGGGACCCTATGGTAGCTGACCTTTTAGAAACATGACATGTGCAATTCCCTGGGCTACTTACCCACAGCAGCCCCCACTTCCTCAAGCTCCACTTCACCCTTACCTCAGGGCCTCCTTCCTTGTGCCTGATATGGTGTGTACTGCTCAGTCTCTCCAACAGCGCAACTTCCTCCCACAGCTCCTGACATCCGCCCCCACCTGACTAACTGGGAGGCTTTTAACTAGTTTCAGCCAGCCGCTGATTGTCTCACTCAACCTAGCATTCTCCCTGCCTTCTGGAAAGTTCTTAATTGGCCCCAGGTGTCTTAATTGACCTGGAGCAGCTGCCATTTAACTTATCCTGGTACCAGGGATTTGTTTAGCCTGGAGCTAATATATCTATCTCCCACTACTTTTCTATAGCCATCTGGCCTTGCCCCATCACACCATTTAGTGTCTCTTTAGACTGCTTGCTCTGCACTCATACATTTTCCATCTCCAGTTCTGCAGAGAAAATCTAGGGCAATATCTAAACTTGTATGCTTCCCCAGGTTTTTGTCCGTGTAGTGCTAGCATATGTACCCCATACCTGCGCCAGGTGTCCACATAGACCAAGTGGGTAATGAGGACACACTGTGCACAGGCACTCTACCCTTTTTTGGAACATAATGGGTAGTGCTACCATTTCCAAGGTGATAACTCAGAGTCCTGTGTGTCATAGAAGACACTCTGGGAACTACATTGTTGCATATTGTTGGTATTGTAGGCAACGTCACACGTTTGGTAATGAGCAGTTCATGCTCATCTCTCCCTTCTGCCAAACTGTGTGGAAACATGGAGCAAGATCATGAAGGCGTGATTTTGCATGGGGTGCTGATTTCCAATGGAAACTCCTCCCTGCCAGAGCCCAGGAAAAGGTATTTATGCTGATTGCTAATTAAACAAGCTGTGATGTTGTTCTGAAACAAAATCAGGAGATAGCAGATCTCTTGAGCCAGAAACCATTTTGAAACCCCCGTGTGAATCTGAGGCTCCATCCTGAAAAGTTTGACTTTGGGATACACTGTTGTCTGAGGAGTGGAAGGATTGCATAAGGAAGAAACTTTGTGAAAGATCCAACGTATTCTCACTATGTGAGTGGGATGTGCACAAGCAGTGGAACACATCAGACTACAAGGCTCACGACCCTTCAGGGAGTGATTAGGAAGATTGCTTTCTCAAAGATGGAGTACGTGCAGCAGCATCTTCAGGAACTGATTGCAAATGGCATCATTGCAGAATCTTGCAGCCCATATGCCTCCCACATTGTGGTGGTCTGTAAGAAGAATGGGAGAATCACTGTAGTTGACCAGTACATCAGGCTTCGAGTACAAGATGTCTTGGACTGTTTGCTGTGGTAAGCCAGTGGCTCTCAGTGTTGAATCTTTGAAGTGGATACTACTGGATCTCTCTTGGAGAAGAAGATAAAGAGAAGACAGCCTTCAAACTGATAAAAACCTAATTGACAGATGAATGCATTCCCCAAGGAATTTCTGGAGTACCTACCACACTTCAAAGTCTTATGGAGAAAGTAGTGGGAGACATGAACTTACTGCAAGCCTTAGTTTATTTGGATGACCTGATTGTGTTTGGAAGAACCTTGTAAGAACATGAAAGACAGACTTCTTAAAGTGCTAGACTGATTGGAAGCCTATGGACTGATGCTTTCAACTGATAAATGCCATTTTGTAGAACATTGGTAAAGTACATGTGTCACATTGTTTCCCAAGAGGGTGTGAGTACCGATCTGGATAAAATAGAAGCACTCACTACATGTCTACACCCAAGTAATTACAGAGAGCTGAAGACCTTTCTCAGGTTATTGGGTGGGGCCTTGAGCTGGTTCTGTTTTGTATTGTTAAAAGAAACCTCTAGATGTTGAACCTGGCCCTTGTTGCTGCTGACTCCGCCGGGTAAATGCATGAAATAATATTCAGCAACATCAACAAAACCACCTATTTTTCTAAGAATTTCCCATGCACAGTCATGGTATTTGCATTCCTAACTATTTGATTGGCGTGCACAAACATCAGTCAATAAGGTGTCAATCACATCCTCTGTAGAATAAAAGAATGAAAAATGGGAATGAGCAACAGGGAGATGTTAGTTATATGAGGGAAGATCCAGTCAGGCCAATCAGTTATTATTGATTATTATTTATTGCATTCCAGTAATGCTTAGAGGCCTCAACCAAGATCAGGAGTCTGGGCACTCCAGCTTTCCATATAGACAAGCCTATGGCAGATGGCTGCTAGTGTGCTGTTGAGTCACACTCTGGTTTGTTGTGCATTGTTTCATTGTGTAGAAAAGCCCTAATAGAAAGTCTCTGCCCCCAAAGAGGTTACAATCTTAATAGACAAGATGGACAAAGGCAGAATTGTTTTTTATCCCTCTTTTACAGATGGAGCACTGAGACGTTAAGTGACTTGTTCAATGTCATACAGAAAGTCTGTATCAGAACTCGGATCTCCTAAATCCTAGTTGAGTGCCTTAGCCACAAGACCACCTTCCACACTTTATTTAGCACTACCATACAAATCTGTGTGCCAAGTTTCATGGTTTGTTTTAAAATCGACACCAGTCCAATGGACAGTACCCTAACTATAGATGGCAGCAGATATTAGTTCTTATCTTTCCATTGGGAATTAAAGTAGCATCTAGGAAAGCTAGAATTATTAGAATGCTATTGGCCAGTATGTAATAACTTGTGACTGCTGAAGTTCATTGTACTCAAGTGGGCCTATATTGGATTTCATAATAGTGTGCCTTGATTGCTGTTATATATAAGACAAAGACCTTCACTGAGTCAGAAATTCTAAATAATTCTATGAACAACATTGATATAATTGAATTAGTGCAGTTACATACGGGATACATTTATTTTATTCAAATTTGTTCACTGTGCGTATGCCATGCTTTAACTAAGCACATGGGAAACACTCATAAAAAACATTTAGAAACATATGTAAAACAGTTTATTTAATCTTGTTTTTCTCTTCTGTAATCTGGGTTTCTCATTATTAAAGTGGTCAATGGCAGTGTTCAGTTGTTTTAAAATTATATTAACTTGTTGGAGCAGCCTAGTTTGGCATGTGTGCTCATCCAGAAAATAGAGAACATAAAATTCAATGACTTTTCCCACAGACTCAAGCAAATTTAAGTTACTTGTAACATTAATTTGCAGATAAGTGGCAGACATATAAATTACTTTAACTTTATAGATAACATGAGGCAAACATATGGATGGTGGAGAGTATTTGGAAAAAGTTTGAATCCTGTAAAACTACAATAATCAAACTCTACACAGGTTATGCCAGGAGAACCTCTTCAATGCTGCTAGTAGGTATGTCTAAGTCTTGGCACCACTTTCCAATAGAATGTACATTAATATGAATGGGACTTGTTACAATATCCTGGGTTCAATGGATCCTATCTGAGAAGTGCATATCCTATATTGTATGCACAGTACAGGATTTTTTATGCCATTCTGTATTCAAGTGATTTATGGGAACCTACTTTTAAAATAAAATAAAGTTCAAAGACCGTATTGCTATTATCAAGAGCAAAATGACAGATCAATAACTTTAATTAGGCATTACTTAAGGCACTATATAAAGTGTCTGCCTTTTATGGGATACTTATTGTAGATGTAAACAAAACATAAAAAGGCAACTTTCCAGGGTTTTAAGTATCTAGCTACAATCAAATAAATGCAAACAAAAATGTGAATTTTTTTCTTGACGAAGATGCAGATGATGTGATAAGCATGAAAATATATCCTCTTGTTAGTGGGAAATATTGCAGCATGCATGTTTTGGGTTTCAAAAGTTTTGATACCTAAATAGAAATACAATTACTACTAAGTTCATGGATTTTATGGCCAGAAGAGACTACTATGATTGTCTAGTCTGACCTCCTGCATAACACAGGTGAAAGGACTTCACCCACAATAATTTCTGTATGAAGCCCATAACTTCTGCTTGTGCAATAGGATTTATTTTAGAAAGACATTCAGGCTTGATTTAAAGACTGCTAGTGATGGAGAACCTTTCACATACCTCAGTGTGTTTTTCCGTTCCTCACTATTCAAACTGTGCATCTTACTTCTAGTTTGAATTGTTCTAGCTTCAGCTTCCAACCATTGGACCCCATTACACCCAAGAGGCAGGAATCTTTTAGCAAAGGAGGCCTGTAACAGGAAAAAATAATTGGGTTTTAACCCTTTTTGCTTTTTTATATTTATTTTTTAGTAAAGAAGGCCTGAAAGGTTTTTAATAAATATTAGGAAAGCCAAATCTTGTCTTCCCTGGGATTTTTTTTTTGGACGGGGAGGGGGGGGCTTCTTGTATGATTTAGAGATGTGGATCAGGATTGGAGCAGGACTGGAGAATCTTTAATAAAGAAAGTTTTTCTCAAAAGAGTTTAAATTAATTAGATGTTCACAAAAACAAACAAACAAACAAACCAATCAACCCAAGGAAAAAAAACAGGGGGCTTTAAACACTCTGATTAAAAATCACTTCCTGTTTCAAAGAATTGGGTTTTGCTTACAGCGTCTTTGTCACAAACACAATAGTTCTCCAGTTGTCTGTAGAAGGAAAAAAAAACAGGGTAGACAAGATCTGAACTTCCACTGTAAAAAAATAAGTGGGAAAAATCCTTCATGCCTCCTTTAAATATCATAAAGGTGTATACACAATTTTTGTATCAATTTAACTATATTGCTTTAGAAACAGATACAGTTAAAGCTTATTTCAAGCTATACCTACATAAGTACATTCCTCGTATACAGTATATCTGTGTCCATGCTACTGGACTGCATGGCTTTAATTGTATTGACTTCTAAGCTGATATAGTTATAGTGGTATGAAAACTGCACGTAGACAAGCCCAAGGAAGCAAAACTGGATCCAAACCCAATGTTTTTATCCTCTGCAAGTCTCCTTTGTATAAACATATATATGGATATTCAAAGTAAAATTTTAAAAAACTTGAAAGTGACATATGAACTTATATCTCATTTTAAAGAGTGATTAAGTTCTTATGATCTTAGGGGCTGGTCTACACTACTGTTTAAATTGATGTAACTTCCGTCACTCGGATGTGAAAATGACACCCTCCTGAGCTACGTAAGTTGCATCAACATAAAGCGGTACCCACACCATGCTATGTCGGCGGGAGAGCGTCTCCCACCGACATAGCTTCCTCCTCTCGCAGAGATGGAGTAATTATGCCGATGGGTGAGCGCTCTCCTTTGGCATAACATGTCTTCGCCAGACACAGCTGTGTCGATGTAGCACGGTAGTGTACACTTGTCCTAAGTCTTAGTGAAAGTCAGTGGGACTGTCAGGGTTCCCTCCCCACTCTGAACTTTTGAGTACAGACGTAGGGACCCGCATGAAAGACCCCATAAGCTTATTTCTACCAGCTTAGGTTAAAAACTCCCCAGGCATAAATTCTCCCTTGTACCTTGGGTTTAAGTAACGCTGCCACCACCAAGTGATTTAACAAAGAACCAGGGAAAAGGACCACTTGGAGTTCCTCTTCCCCCAGCAATCCCCCTAAGCCCTTACACCCCCTTTCCTGGGGAGGCTTGAGAATAATATCCTAACCAATTGGTTACAAAATGATCAAAGACCCAAAGCCCTGAGTCTTGGAACAATGGAAAAATCAATCAGGTTCTTAAAAGAAGGATTTTATATAAAAAAGAGAAAGGTAAAAATCATCTCTGTAAAATCAGGATGGAAAATACTTTACAGGGTATTCAGATTCAAAACACAGAGGATTCCCCTCTGGGCAAAACCTTAAAGTTACAGAAAACAGGAATAAACCTCCCTCTTGGCACAGGGAAAATTCACAAGAAAAAAAAAAGATAAACTAATCCGCCTTGCCTGGCTTACCTCTACTGGTTGCAATATTGGAGACTTGGATTGGGATGGGTTGGAGAAGATGGACTTTTGTCTGGCCCCTCTCAGTCCCAAGAGAGAACCCACACACAAAACAAAGAGCACAAACAAAACCTTCCCTCATCCCAAGATTTGAAAGTATCTTCTTTCCCCATTGGTCCTGTTGGTCAGGTGCCAACCAGGCTATTTGAGCTTTTAACCCCTTACAGGTAAGGAGGAATTCTAGGCTACCCTTAGTTGTATGTTTAGGACAGGGATTTAGATATCTAAATCATGTACGCACTTTTACCTGTAGACTCAAGAATTAAAGGGTATAAAGAAATAACAGCTTTTGAATAGAAATTTACAAAAATTACTGGCATCATCTCTTAATAGTTTACCCCAACCTTCAATTTCTTGTTTTCTTTGCAACAGAGGAAAACTCCAGTTAGCGCAAACTGTACTATATTTTCATTAAGATGTATAACTTTTATTTCCAATGTCCTATGCAAAAATATAATGTAAATGTCCTATGTAAAAATATAATGTTTAACAATACAACTCTGCAGTAAAAATCGAAAAGGTAAGCTAGAATCAGGAGTATATATTCAACATTCCGAGCACCTCTTGAGCTTCATACTGTTCCCACTAGCATTCGTGGGCCAAGTCTAGCACTAGTGTAAAAGGCTGTCACTGACTTCAGTGGGAATTACAGCTGTGTATTCCTGCACGGAGTTTGTTGCACTGGGTGGTGCTCATCAAAGTGTGCAAATCATATGCAAGATGCAAAAGATGGAGAATTAATTATTCCTTTACCTTTGGTGGTGGTCTTTCCAGCTCACACTGCAGAGCACTTCTCCACTTTCTCCAATTCTTCTCCACTTTCTGCAGCAGAACCACACCAGTTCCTCTGGGTCAGGAGTCTCCATGGCCATGGTGAAAGGGGAGCAGGATTCAGCCCTAAGTATCAAATGTCTGCAGAAAAGTCAAACAGAATTAGAAATATAGATTTTGGTGTCTTGAGGATATACTGCCCATTGTGAATTCAAGGGCTTCACAAACGCTAATGGCACGTCTGTAATTCCATGCAGCACCCTAGCTGCATGCTATGCTATGTTTGGCACATGTGGAAGTAAAAACTTTCCTAGTTAAAGAACAGCTAGAGCAGAGGTTCAAACTGTGGTCTCAGAGTAACAGCCGTGTTAGTCTGTATTCGCAAAAAGAAAAGGAGTACTTGTGGCTCCTTAGAGACTAACCAATTTATTTGAGCATAAGCTTTCGTGAGCTACAGCTCACTTCATCGGAGCTGTAGCTCATGAAAGCTTATGCTCAAATAAATTGGTTAGTCTCTAAGGGGCCACAAGTACTCCTTTTCTTCAAACTGTGGTCTGTGGACCACCAGTGGTCCGTGAGCTCCATTCAGGCGGATAGTTCCCTCTAAGGTGCACGCCTGGGCGGCCACACATGAGAGAATGAAGGGCTGCACACCTAATTAGTGGAGCCACACAGGTGTGGCTCCACTAATTAGGTGCCTGGACCTTGGAGAAGACGCACATGCAAAGTGAGTCAGTGGCCTTGGGGGGAATAGGGGGTAGGTGGGAGGGGGCAATGTGGTGAGAAGAGGGAGTGGAGGGAATTTGGGATGCACAGGGCTGTGGTGGCCAGAGAAAGAGGTGACTTTCCCCAGCTCCAGGGCTGCAGCTGCTGGGGAGAAATGGCCCTCCTTCCCAGCCCCAGCTCAGGTGCTGCTGCAGTGGGGGAGAAAGGGAGAAACACCCCTCCTTCCCAGCCCCAGCTCGGGCGCTGCCATAGTTTGGGAGAGAGGGAGAGACCCCCGTCTTTTCCAGCCCCAGCTCGGGGCTGCTGCGGCAGGGGAGAGAGGGCACATTCATCACATTAGAAAGGTAAGACTACTGATATTAAAATATGAGTTGTGTAGACCAAAAAAAATTTGTAGACCAATAAAAATGAATTATTATTGTTTTTTTTTTATATAGCACTTTTATCCAAAGCACTTTACAATAGTTAGCTAACGGTACAAAGAACATTTGGAAAGATCATTAAGTGGGCCGCCAAGACCCTCAGCAATTTTCAAGTGGTCCGCGAAAAAAAAAAGTTTGAGAACCACTGAGCTAGAGCACTGACTGCTATAAAATGTTATCATTTTAATGCTACATGTAACAATGGAGAAGAATCTGTGGTTTATGTGACATATGAGCCTTTAGAGGCCCTGGCTTCCAAACAAGCTGAAATTGCACTCTTGATTTTACACAGCATGTGCTCTCTACCACTAATGCAAACGACTGAAAAAGTATTGATATATTACCTCTCCTCCAGACTCTTCTTATTTTAAATCTTATATATTCTGTCTGTAAACTTTTGTCAACTACTGTATCTACTGCTCAAATAGATAACCAGCATCGAACCTTTACAATGGATTTTTTTTAAAAAGACTGTGGTTTCTGGTTCAGATTTTCAAACCAGGTTTAAATACACCACTCCCATTGAGGTTAATGGGAGTGATGTCAATGGGAGTTTTGTGGCTAAATCCCTTAATCCACTTTGAAAATCTCCATGTCTAATTTTCTGTGTAACTTTAAATAGGGGATGCCATCCAAATAAGAGCTTCTTCTCTTAACTATAATTACTGTCCTCCTGAGACTTGCCTGATTAAGCTGGATTGCTTAATGAAGGTGGTCACTAATTAAGGGTGATTAATAAATGAAGGACTGGAGTGTGATTTTCCCCTTTTGTAGATGGGAATGGCAGAGGCAGGAAGTGAAAAGTACAATATCCATCTCAGTATTGATGTTATCCCAGGTGTTAGCTCACAGGTTCTGTAATAGTATAAGGAAAGTAAATGAGAAAATCAGTCTTAATTCAGTAGGAATAATTCATTAACTAACCCTTGTCCCTTGGCCTATCTAAGGTAAATCCCAGACTAACTACTTTTTTTGTTCCTTCCTCCTTAATAGACTCTGGCAAGGCCCCTAGAGAAAACCTGCCTTAATGGAATATCAAGCTGAATATCTTGCCTAGAGATTTAGCCTGGCTTCTTATTTCATTCCTGTTCCTACGTTCATTTACAAGTTACCATTGCTTTACAAGATTCAGTACAGAGAGAAGTGGTCTTAGAGATACTCTTGTAGATAAGGAATAAAAAAAAATTGGAAAACATCTTTTACTGGACAAAGTTCAAAAACAAAACAAACAAAACCAAGTAAAACAGGTAAGCTGTGTGGAATCACAGGACCAGACTCTAAACTGCACGGCAAAGAAGGTGCAGATAAAGGTGGCTGAGCCACCTTTGCACCGCCCAAAGCCTGGGCAAGGTTGGGGGCCAGGCAGGTTCCTGGAGGCCAGCTTTGAACAGCTCTGTGTGGATCACTGTGTTGAGCCAGAACACAGAGTGCTCTGGCAATACCCCTTTCTTCCCCAGCATGCCCTTACCCCTATCTATGCTAACTAACCTTTTGGCAGAGGCTCTGCAGGGAATGTCAGCTAGATAGGCTCCCTCTGCTGGGAATAATTCCCAGGGGGAATCTCCACCGACATTTCCATTCCCTTTTATGGTGCTGATGTGGCATGGGGTGGGGGTGGGGGGTGTAGATCATAATGGGGAACCAAAGACACAATCTCTTTATGAGGGGAATTTCGTGCCCTAAAGACCTTTTTTGGATCACAGTGGCAGGATTCCCTATCAATCAGTGAAAACCCTAGAGTGAGGCTATAAAACCAAAGATAAATATACAAACCAGGGGAAGGAGAGAGGGGGTCTCAGTGGAGACATCTGGTTTCCTAACACTACATTCTGCACTTTCTAATCACCACAGAAATGGTCCTGTTTAATTTCTGCCGCATACTTCTTACCCGCATCCCATTTGTATTTTGATAGAAACAGCATGTCCTCTGTTGTGGTAAATTTGAGGAGTCAAACACAGCTAATACTGCTTTCACTGCTCAACAGCCAGAACTGTGAAAATGCTACCATATAGCCTGTAGACATACATTTTAAAATAAATTTACTTAAATAAAATGTTCAGTGATGAAGAATTGGAGAGAGAGAGGAAATGGTCTCCTTGTGACACTGTGTAATGACTAGAGGGCAGAGGATAAGAGAGACTAAATGAAAAGTACCCACATAAATTACATTTACAACACTGAATGCCAAGCATTTGTTTTTTTTAAAAAATCACCCTAAGAGTATATTCTTGAGAATGAGTCAACATTTTAATAACATATTGTAAGTAAAACATGAATATGACATTGTGTTAGGTAAAAGTTATCTGTTGAAAATATACAGTATGTTTCTGTACTGAAGACATTATCATCTAATCTATCTATCTATCCTATCATCATTCTTTGGTGACATGAGAGAAGATAGGTCAAGAATTCTACTCTCCTTGTCTCATAAAACAAAAACAAGGGGACATTCAATGAAATTGAAAGGTGGCTAATTCAAAACTGACAGAAAATATTTTTTCACACTATGTTTAATGGACTATGGAACTCAATGCCACATGATGTTATTGAAGACTAAAATTCAGCGAGGTTCATAGGAGGACTGAATGATTATAGTCATATAAAAGAATATCAAAGTTATAATGGTTAATGCTAACAAAAGGAGTACTGGAAAGGAGATAACCTCATATTTCAGAATTATGCCCAATCTCTACTTTTTAGGAATTAGGATGAGACCTCCATAGAAGAGAGATTTTACCACAGCTGCCTACTGGGAAGGTTTCTTGCACATTCTTCTAAAACATCTGGTGCTGGCCCATGAAAGTGACAGTATATTGGACTAGATGGACTGCAAGTCGGATCCATTATGACAATTCCTGTTTTTCTATCTTCTTTAGCCAAAAGATACTAGAGTATTTAAACGGAGGAAAAAATCAAGCAGAATTATTACATTTGTAAAGACAAAAGGCTATAATGTTGAACTGAAATGTTCAAGTAGGATGAAATTCATATTTGTGCAGAATGTGTAGTCCTTGTACAAACTCTCTGCACAAGGGTGAATTTCACCCTTAGAGATTTGATTGAAGATGGTTTATATTTGAAGCCAAGAGACTGAGCCAGGTTAAGTGTTGTACACAATGGCACATCCACAGGCCTCCTTTTACTTTCACTTCAGCCCAATCTCTTTCCACACATAGATTGTAACCATTATATAGGAACTTCTTTTTGATTTGGAGAAGGAACAATTGATGCCCCAGAGCCCTGCTCTGTATTGCACATTTTTCATCCCCTCCTCTCACGCAGACATAGGGGATGATTTGGCTCCAAGAAATCAAGTGAAACTTATGACATACCCATGGATGTCCTGTATTTGAAAAGGAAAGCTGAAGTGTATCCATTGTTCACCTGGGCACTAAGAAGCATCAGTCGGTCATCCCACTACCTGAATTATTTTGTAAGTATTTGTATTTTGCAAATATCTGTTATTCTGTGAATGCCATTAGCATTACCTGTGCAGACCTGACATTCATTCAGCCACGTCTTCTAGCTACTAAGATTTAACTACTGTGACAGGGTCAGGCCAGATGGTCACAGAAGAGTGATCGAAGGTAGATATATTAGCCCTAGATTTAGCAGGTCCCTTTTCCCTGAGTAAGATAATAGGCTGTTCCAGAACAATCAGAAAGTTGCTGGAACCAATTAAGGCAGGCTAATTAGGACACCTGGAGCCAGTTAAGAACCTAGCAGAATCAATTAGGACAGGCAGGCTAATCAGGGCACCTGGTTTTAAAAAGATCCCCACTTCAGTTAGTGAGGCATGTGTGAGGAGCAGGGAGCAAGAGGCACAAGAATCTGAGAGTGAGAAGGCGTACTGCTGGAGGACTGTGAAGTACAAGCGTTACCAGATATCAGGAGGAAGGTCCTGTGGTGAGGATAAAGAAGGTGTTGGGAGGAAGCCATGGGGAAGTAGCCCTGGGAGTTGTAGCTGTCACGCACCTATTACAAGAGACACTGTAGACAGTTGCAATCCACAGGGCCCTGGGCTGGAACCTGGAGTAGAGGGTGGGCCTGGGTTCCCCCCATTCCCCTCAACTCTCTATTTGAGACAAGAGGAGGTGACCTGGAGTGTGGATCACCCCAGAGGGGAAGGTCCCTGGCCTATCCCCGACCCACTAGGAATGGTCAGCAGAGACTGTGGGGATTGTTCTCCTCCCTTTCCTCATGCTGGCCAGTGATGAGGTTAGCTGAGTGAATAGCAGGTTTGAGCCACTAGCAAAAGTGACCAGACTGAGAGCTGCCGTGAATCTCTGAGGCAAGCAAATCTGCCAATAAGTGCAGGACCCACCAAGGCAGAGGAAGAACTTTGTCACGCTACCTTGTTCATTAGATGGTCCACCTTTTCAGGAATGCTCCCAGCATTTAGACTTGGCAGGCCCAGATGATATGGTATACAAAGGTGTTATAGAATGGAATTTGGGACCTGTCACAGATATGCTTATGTGACAAGAACTGCAAACATAAATACATAAACTTTTTAAAGACTATAGGATCTGCCTTTAAGTCCACTAAAGTAAATGGAAAAACCTTATTGACCTAATTAGGCTTTGGATCCAATCCTTGGAAAGCAAGTTTTGTATGCTCTTACCTCTGAACATTTAGTTTGTATAAGTACAGTATGGGACAAAGTTAAGAAACATCTATTTTATAATACTTAGCACTTAGAAAACCTTTCATACAACTATCTTAAAATCCTTTTAAAGATGGGTAAAATTTTACAATGGGAATAGAATTATACACAAAGACTAATGTGTGACTTGTCCAAGTTTACAAAGCGAGTCAGCGCCAGAGTCTGAGACTAAATCCTAGCTCCCCGATTTCTAGTTCCCTGCCTTCACCACTAAACTACACTGTCTTCTGTTGTGATAAGCACTGTTTATTGCTGATGTTTTTCAGTGGAATTCATAATTTTTGCATCCTGATGTGACATACCAACTCATCAGCATATAACTGTTCCATTAGTTTAGACTAAGCTTGAACCATTATTACACCTGGAAACAATCACCAGCAATTAAAAAAACTAAGTGTTTTCTCTTGAGAAAGACCTGATCTCCCTCCACTTTAGGCTCTATACCTTCTTAATTGTTCAGGGGCCTGTAATACTCCTTCTCCAATGAGTGTATACAATGCATTCATGCAATACAGAACTGACGTTACTCTCCAGTGCCATTCAGTTCCCTGCAGGTTTGAAGGTCACAGATCTAACAGAGGGAAAAAATACTGCTCTGCCCTTTCCATCCAATTTCTTCCCCTCCTGTTATGGAGACTTGATGCAACCATATATGGTGATCCCATGTAGATGGCCAGGAAGAGGGAAGAACATGCTATAGAATGTCCTTCTATGACTTCTGGAACCTTTGTTCCCCCATTTCCTCTTTTTTTTTTTAAGCTCCTCTTTGCATCTCTCAGTATAGAGTAACATATAATACTAGGATATCAAATCAAAGGCTATCAAAGTCAGTGGTACTCCTTCCATTCATTTCAGTTGGCTTGTTCAGGTCACGTGTATCATACATCACATGCTGGCAAAGAACTTATTGAAGATGGCATTTTTTATTACACAATCTTCACCAATCCAAAGAAGAGATGTTTTATTTAATTTTTTTTTTATTTACTGCTTAAAGCCCCACAAATGTAAGAAAGAAAAAGGGGCCACAGTCTAACCATTGACATGCAGAAACTTAGAAACATAGAAATGTAGGGCTGGAAGCAGGGCCAGCTCCAGGTACCAGCGAAGGAAGCAGGTGCCTGGGGCGGCCAATAGAAAGGGGCGGTACTCCGTCAGTTATTGGGGCGGCACGTCCGGGTCTTCGGCGGCAATTTGGTGGCGAGTCCCTCATTCCCTTCCTTCCAGTTCGGTGGCAGCTCAATTGGGTTTTTCTTTTTTTTCGCCACTTGGGGCAGCAAAAAAGCTGGAGCTGGCCCTGGCTGGAAGGGACTGCAAGATGTCATCGAGTCCTGTCCCCTGGGCTGAGGCAGGACCAGAGTGACCAGATATGCAACACAATTAATATCAACAACAAAATGGTGTAGGCCTGACTTGACATAAATACTTGAATATACAGGAGGCCTCATTTCACAAACAAAAGAACACACAAAACTGTCCTTGGAAACAGGAAGCTAAAGCATAAAGTGGAATTCATTTTCTGTCTCCTGGGTCCAGCAATGTTAATGTATCTGCCAATCATGTGAAAGCTCTGACCACTGTACAACCTCTGGATGATTTTTTAATTTATGTGCAATTATATTATTGGTGTACTTTCCACATCTTACATAAATAAGCTTCTAACACCGCCTAAGATTTTTTACAACTCACAGAAAGGCACTTTTGTTAATAAATCTGTTATAATTTAATGGTTCTGTTTGTCATCAGAGCACTCTGATTGCTACATTCCCTTAGGGAAAAACAATACTGTTCAAATTCTAAATGAATTAGTTTAAATAAACTGAATCTGTGTATCTGCCAGTGGACCTTTTATCTGTTAATTGTAATGCAAGATTGTTAGGTACAAGTCAGTAAATACTACAGTACAAATAGTTAATTTAAGTTTCTCACATAACAGGTAAAAGCAATGTAGAACAGTACAATAAAATAAATTAACTACCTTTCTTGTTGGCATCATGAGAATAATATCCTTAAATACAGTAGGAGACATTTTCAGTATTAAAATTCATATTGCAACAAGGTTTTGAAATGCATTAATAAGATGTAGGACTACAAAAATTGGTTGTAATAATGTTGGCATTGGGTGAACATTTTCCTTACTGGCCAAAGGTATGGAATTTAATGTTTATCTTCTCTGGGCTGTGTGACACAGCATGGTCAGAAGGCAGCAAGAGAGTGATATAGGAGAGATATCCAGAAAAAGGAGTTGGAGCAGAGTGGTTTGGAGTTGGAGCAGAGAGCAGTTTGGAGGAGTTGGAGTAGAGGAGAGCTTGGAGAAGTGCCATGGCTGGCTAGAAGACCAAGACCCTAGGTAAAGAGACACCTGTCTTGTGCAGAGAAAGAGGGCAGGAAGCCCCACAAGCTGAAGAACAGGAAAAGGAAGTAGCCCAGGGGAAGGAAGCACTAGTTCAAGTGGTTTACCACTATCCCTAGGGCCCCTGGGCTGGGACCCGGAATAGAGGGTGGGTCCAGGTCCCTCCCTCTCCACGATCCTTCTCTGGGTTACTAGTGGGACAGTAGATACTCTAGTTCAGGGGCAGGAAACTGTGCCCTGAACCCCCACCCCATCCCCAGAAGAGGAAGTGCAGGACCCATCATAATCGTACCGGGAATTTCCCACACGTGGTGTTAGACATGGGATTTCCATGCTGGGGACTTAAACTAGGGTTAACCAAAACCATCCTGTCCCCAAGATGGACGACGTGGTCAAGGCTCTAATACAAGCCACTGCGGCCCAGCAGGAGGCTACCTGAATCCAAGCAACCGCCCAACAGGAGGTGACTCGGGTGCAGCAGGAGACTAATCAGCTGTTGATGAATCAGGCTGCCCAGGACTGAGTTCTGCTAAAGGAGCTGGCAAACCAGATGAAGGCCCTTATGGAGCGGAACCACAATTGTGATGGAACCCGGACTATATGGGCCAGCCACATTTCCTACAGAAAATGACATGGGAGGATGATGTAGAGGCATACCTCCTAGCATTTGAGAGAACAGCCCTGAGGGAAGCCTGGCCCCGAAATCAGTCGTCTGCTATCCTTGCCCCATTCCTGTGTGGATAGGCCCAGAATGTCTACTACGATATGGCTGCAGAGACTGCGGAGGATTACCCCCAGCTGAAGGCAGAGATCCTGGCCAGATCTGGAGTAACCAAGGCGTTGCGAGCCCAGAGGTTTCATGAATGGCAGTATACAGAGGACAAGACACCCTGATCACAACTGTTTGACCTGATCCACCTGACTCGGAAATGGCTGCGCCCTGAGGCCCTCAGCTCTGAAAAAATGATGGCACTCCTGGAACTGGACCTGTATATGAGGGGGCTACCACCAGGCCTTCAGCCTTGGGTTGGTCAGAATGACCCCTCTACCTACGATGAGTTGTTCTCCCTTGTGGAAAGACAGCTGGCAGCCCATGAACTGTTCCAGACCCCAGGGGGTGAGACACGGCAACCCAGGAAGATAACCCCAAACCCAAGGCCCCGGATTGTCAAGAACTACAGAAGAACCATAACTGGGAGGAAAGACACTGAAGAATGGCCCAAGGCCAAGAAGGGACCTGGGGGTTGGGAAGAGAGGGCTGGGGGGGGCAACCAAATAGCCCCAGGCAGAGGGCGACAACCGGGATAAGGGGTCAATGTTACGAGTGTGGGGGATGGGGGCATATAGCAGCCCAATGCCCCAACAGGGAAGGGCCTATGCAGTACAATCTGGGGGATCCTGGGGAACAGTGTGGCCTAATTGGCCTGGTAAGGGTCGCAATGACCTCACATGAGTATACAAGGTCAGTAAAGATGAATGGTATTGTGACCATAGCATTAGTAGATTCCGGGAATGCTGTCACACTGGTCTTGGGGAAGTTGGTGGGGCAAGACCAACTAACCCGGGCCAAAACCACAGGGGTAACGTGCATTCATGGCACCGTAAATTTCTACCCCACAATCCCAGTACAGATTGAGATCCAGGGAAACACTACCAGGGTAACTGCAGGAGTGGTCCCTAGGCTCCCCTATCCGGTCTTAATTGGTAGGGACTTCCCCGGGTTTGAGAACTTACTCCCCCCAGTAGAGCCAGGGGAGGGTAGCAACCCCCAGGCTGAGACGGAGGCACCTACAGATAGCCTCAGCCTCACCCCAATTTTTCCCGAATTTTCCCCAGAGCTATTTTCATCCCCCAGGAAACCCCACAAGTCTAGGCGGGAATCATAGAATCATAGAATATCAGGGTTGGAAGGGACCCCAGAAGGTCATCTAGTCCAACCCCCTGCTCGAAGCAGGACCAAGTCCCAGTTAAATCATCCCAGCCAGGGCTTTGTCAAGCCTGACCTTAAAAACCTCTAAGGAAGGAGATTCTACCACCTCCCTAGGTAACGCATTCCAGTGTTTCACCACCCTCTTAGTGAAAAAGTTTTTCCTAATATCCAATCTAAACCTCCCCCATTGCAACTTGAGACCATTACTCCTCGTTCTGTCATCTGCTACCATTGAGAACAGTCTAGAGCCATCCTCTTTGGAACCCCCTTTCAGGTAGTTGAAAGCAGCTATCAAATCCCCCCTCATTCTTCTCTTCTGCAGACTAAACAATCCCAGCTCCCTCAGCCTCTCCTCATAAGTCATGTGCTCTAGACCCCTAATCATTTTTGTTGCCCTTCGCTGGACTCTCTCCAATTTATCCACGTACTTCTTGTAGTGTGGGGCCCAAAACTGGACACAGTACTCCAGATGAGGCCTCACCAGTGTCGAATAGAGGGGAACGATCACGTCCCTCGATCTGCTCGCTATGCCCCTACTTATACATCCCAAAATGCCATTGGCCTTCTTGGCAACAAGGGCACACTGCTGACTCATATCCAGCTTCTCGTCCACTGTCACCCCTAGGTCCTTTTCCGCAGAACTGCTGCCTAGCCATTCGGTCCCTAGTCTGTAGTGGTGCATTGGATTCTTCCGTCCTAAGTGCAGGACCCTGCACTTATCCTTATTGAACCTCATCAGATTTCTTTTGGCCCAATCCTCCAATTTGTCTAGGTCCTTCTGTATCCTATCCCTCCCCTCCAGCGTATCTACCACTCCTCCCAGTTTAGTATCATCTGCAAATTTGCTGAGAGTGCAATCCACACCATCCTCCAGATCATTTATGAAGATATTGAACAAAACCGGCCCCAGGACTGACCCCTGGGGCACTCCACTTGACACCGGCTGCCAACTAGACATGGAGCCATTGATCACTACCCGTTGAGCCCGACAATCTAGCCAACTTTCTACCCACCTTATAGTGCATTCATCCAGCCCATACTTCCTTAACTAGCTGACAAGAATACTGTGGGAGACCGTGTCAAAAGCTTTGCTAAAGTCAAGAAACAATACATCCACTGCTTTCCCTTCATCCACAGAACCAGTAATCTCATCATAAAAGGCGATTAGATTAGTCAGGCATGACCTTCCCTTGGTGAATCCATGCTGACTGTTCCTGATCACTTTCCTCTCATGTAAGTGCTTCAGGATTGATTCTTTGAGGACCTGCTCCATGATTTTTCCAGGGACTGAGGTGAGGCTGACTGGCCTGTAGTTCCCAGGATCCTCTTTCTTCCCTTTTTTAAAGATTGGCACTACATTAGCCTTTTTCCAGTCATCCGGGACTTCCCCCGTTCGCCACGAGTTTTCAAAGATAATGGCAAAGGGCTCTGCAATCACAGCCGCCAATTCCTTCAGCACTCTCGGATGCAACTCGTCCAGCCCCATGGACTTGTGCACGTCCAGCTTTTCTAAATAGTCCCTAACCACCTCTATCTCCACAAAGGGCTGGCCATCTCTTCCCCATTTTGTGATGCCCAGCGCAGCACTCTGGGAACTGACCTTGTTAGTGAAGACAGAGGCAAAAAAAGCATTGAGTACATTAGCTTTTTCCACATCCTCTGTCACTAGGTTGCCTCCCTCATTCAGTAAGGGGCCCACACTTTCCTTGGCTTTCTTCTTGTTGCCAACATACCTGAAGAAACCCTTCTTGTTACTCTTGACATCTCTTGCTAGCTGCAGCTCCAGGTGCTATTTGGCCCTCCTGATTTCATTCCTACATGCCCGAGCAATATTTTTATACTCTTCCCTGGTCATATGTCCAACCTTCCACTTCTTGTAAGCTTCTTTTTTATGTTTAAGACCCGCTAGGATTTCACCATTAAGCCAAGCTGGTCGCCTGCCATATTTACTATTCTTTCGACTCATCGGGATGGTTTGTCCCTGTAACCTCAACAGGGATTCCTTGAAATACAGCCAGCTCTCCTGGACTCCCTTCCCCTTCATGTTAGTCCCCCAGGGGATCCTGGCCATCTGTTCCCTGAGGGAGTCGAAGTCTGCTTTCCTGAAGTCCAGGGTCCGTATCCTGCTGCTTACCTTTCTTCCCTGCGTCAGGATCCTGAACTCAACCAACTCATGGTCACTGCCTCCCAGGTTCCCATCCACTTTTGCTTCCCCCACTAATTCTACCCGGTTTGTGAGCAGCAGGTCAAGAAAAGCGCCCCCCCTAGTTGAAAAGAGGGCAGATAAAAGCCTAGGGACCAGGATTCTAGCAGAGACCCAGAAAGCCTCTCTTGTTGGTAAGCGAACCCGTTCAGGAGGCCAGGAGACAATTCAGGCCAGTGAGGACTTGGAGGCGGTTCCTAGCCCAAGTAGGGGCAACCCAAGGGGCGGAGAAGAAACAGGTCCCATGGAGTTAGGTCAAATCGGTACCGCACATGAGAATTTCAGGCAGGACCAAGCCAATGACTATATGCGAATGTGAGGGAGGAGGTAATGGAAGTAAATGGCATACCCATGGAAGGAAAGGCCAAAGGTCCAAGGCTGTATTATGTGATCAAATCTGATCTGTTGTACCGAATAGTACAAATTCGAGGGGAAGAAGTAGAGCAGCTCTTAGTCCCACGGAAACACACAAGGGCAGTACTAGAGTTAGCTCACAGTCATTTATTTGGGGGACACCTAGGAGTAGAAAAGACACTGGATAGAGTCCTAAGAAGATTTTATTGGCCAGGAATATGCGCGGAGGTCCAAAGCTATTGTACCTCCTGCCCGGAATGCCAGTTGTATAGCCCCCAACCTCACTTGCGGGCCCCATTAGTACCTTTGCCTATTATTGAAGTCCCTTTCAAAAGGATAGCCATGGACCTAGTGGGCCCCCTGGAAAGATCAGCATGAGGCCACCAAAATGTATTAGTCATCCTTGACTACAGTATCCAGAAGCCATTCCTTTAAGAAACCCCACATCCAAGGCAATAGCAAAAGAACGACTTCAGGTTTTTTTGCCAGAGTGGGCATCCCTAAGGAGATCCTGACTGACCAAGGAACCCCTTTCATGTCAAAATTAATGAAGGACTTATGTATCCTGCTCCGCATCCATCCCATATGGACCTCAGTCTACCATCCGCAAACAGATGGACTGGTCGAGCCGTTTAGCACAGGATGGAAAAGACTGGAATACCCTTCTACCATACCTAATGTTTGCAATACGGGAAGTCCCCCAGGCGTCCACCGGTTTCTCTTCCTTTGAGCTACTATACGGACGCCACCCACGCGGAATATTAGATATCACCAAGGAGGACTGGGAAGAACAACCGAACCCAGGAAAGAATGTCATTGAGCATGTGACACAGATGAGAGAGCGAATAGCTCGAGTAACTCCTATAGTACGAAAACATTTGGAAAAAGCAAAAGAGACCCAGCGGGCATATAACAACCGCCGGGCGAAAGTACAGAAATTTCAGCCGGGAGAACGGGTGATGGTGCTAGTGCCCACAGCGGAAAGCAAACTCCTGGCCAGCTGGCATGGGCCATATGAGATAGTGGAAGTCATTGGGGAAGTGGACTACAAGGTTAGACAACCAGACCGCTGAAGACCAGAGCAGATCTACCACATAAACTTACTGAAGCCCTGGCGTGACCGACAGATGTGCCTGGTCATTCAGAGAGCTCCACCTCAGACGGAAGACCCACAGGAGCAGGTGAGGATATCCCCCGAGTTAGCCCCAGAACAATGAACAGAGGTCATTGATATGATCCAACTGAACCAAGATGTGTGCCATACGACACTGGTCTATCATATTGTCACCAGGCCCGGAATAAGTGTGACGATAAGACCGCACTAGATATCGGAAGCTAAAAGAAATGAAATTAGGACAGAAGTGAAGATGTCGGAACTTGGGGTTATTGAAGAATCCCACAGCCAGTGGTCCAGCCCTATCGTCCTAGTACCCAAGCCTGACGGTACCCTGAGGTCTTGCAACAACTTCCGGAAGTTGAATGAAGTATCCCAATTCGATGTCTATCCGATACCATGTGTCGATGAGCTAGTTGATCAGTTAGGCAAGGCCCAATACCTAACCACTCTGGACCTGACCAAAGGATATAGGCAAATTCCCCTGGCCAAGAACGCCAAGGAGAAGACTGCTTTCTCTACACCTGATGGCTTGTTCCAATACACTGTCCTCCCTTTCGGACTCCATGGGGCCCCTGCAACGTTCCAACGACTTATGGATAAATTGCTGCAACCCCATGCCAGGTATGCCTATATTTAGATGATATAGTCATCCATAGCCCTGACTGGGAAACACACCTCGGGAAACTAGAAGCAATACTAGACACCCTGCAGAAGGCTCGCCTCACTGCCAACCCTCTCAAGTGTGTGACAGGACTAGCTGAGGCCAGATACCTCGGTTATGTAGTAGGGAGAGGCTTGGTAAAACCCCAATGGAACAAAGTGGAGGCAATACAAGATTGGCCTCGGCCAGTCCGTAAAAAGCAGGTCAGAGTATTTCTCGGGTTAGTAGGGTACTATCAGAGATTCATCCTTCATTTCACCACAAGAGAGGGCCATTGACGGACCTGATAAAGGCTCTGGGCCCCGAGATAGTAAAATGGTCTGATGCAGCAGAAGGAGCATTCGCAAATTTAAGGACAGCCCTCTGCTGCCATTCAGTACTCATAGCCCCAGACTTCAAGAAAGAATTTGTCCTACAAAGAGATGCCTCAGAAGTAGGTCTAGGAGCAGTCCTTTTGCAGATAGTAGGGGAGGAGGAACACCCAATCCTGTACCTCAGACAGAAGCTCCTCCCCAGGGAACAAAAGTATGCCATTGTTGAAAAGGAATGTCTGGTGATAAAATGAGCCATGGAAACTCTCCACTACTACCTACTGGGGTGGCAATTTACCCTGGTGACAGACCACGTCCGGCTCCAGTGGATGCACAGAAACGAGGAGAAGAATGCAAGAGTGACTAGATGGTTCCTATCTCTGCAACCCTTTCATTTCCGAGTACAGCATAGGGCCGGAAGCCAACATGGCAATGCAGATGGCTTGTCACGAAAGCATTGCCTCTCGTCCCAAGTAGCCCAACCCCATGGTGTTGAGCAGGGAGGAGGATGTGTGATACAGCATGGCCAGAAGGCAGCAAGAGTGTGATATAGGAGAGATATCCAGAAAAAGGAGTTGGAGCAGAATGGTTTGGAGTTGGAGCAGGAGTGCAGTTTGGAGGAGTTGAAGTAGAGGAGATTTTGGAGAAGTGCCATGGTTGGCTAGAAGACCAAGACCCTAGGTAAAGAGACACCTGCAGAGAGAGAGAGAGAGGGCAGGAAGCCCCACAAGCTGAAGAACAGGAGAGGGAAGTAGCACAGGGGAAGCAAGCACTAGTTCAAGTGGTTTACCACTATTCCTAGGGCCCCTGGGCTGGGACCTGGAGTAGAGGGTGGGCCTGGGTCCCTCCCTCTCCCCTACCCTTCTCTGGGTTACTAGTGGGACAGTAGATACTCTAGTTCAGGGGCAGGAAACTGTGCCCTGAACACCCCCACCCCAAGAAGAGGAAGCGCAGGACCCATCATAACCGTATCGGCAATTTGCCACAGCTGTTAGACTTCATTAATAGTCAATTTTCTTCCAATTCCTGTGTCTGAAAGAGTATGTTTTATCTTGAGTCAGGTTGCTTAGTTAGACAAAAAATATAGATATCTGTGTGCTGGCCTTTTTGGTTGCTATAACCAATAGCTATTAAATATTATTTTATGTGTTATTATAGCTGCTGGGAAGACATGGCGTCTGTCTCTCCCTACCTTTCATACATTCCTCCTCCTTCTAGCCCATCAAAAGAAAAACACTCTATTTAATAATCAGTAGAGTCGGCCTAAGCTGCATATTTCAGATCCAAATTACTCCCTAGCTCTAGGAGCTGGGATCTCTGATCAGCAAGTTAACTATGCACTGCTTACATTGCCAAAGTGAACTGAAAGCTGCTGGAGAATTTTCCTGTGGTTAGAGAGAATCTCTGTCAGAGAAGAACTGGCAGCTGCATCTTCTGATGCACTGGAACCTCCATCCTGGTGTCAGGGGAGTGAGAGGGATGTTGAGAGCAGGTGTGGGGCATGTCAGGAGCAGGGAAGGGAAGAGGCATATAGTGGAGGGCAGGGGACAAGGCAGTACATGGCTCTGCTGTGCCCAATTCTGCACTGGTGTGAGGTCCTTAAGGGGACCAACACACATTTATGTCATCGTTTTTATATTGAAGGCTATATTACTGAAGATAGGATAAACAGAAATACTAGTAAAACTACAAACCATCACTGAATTAGCTCCTTCATATTGTAATAGGAGACTAGAATTCAGGATGTGACGGAGTGTCTGCCGAGACTGATCAAGCCCTCGGACTGCAACCCCTTCCTACTTCTCCACATGGGCACCAATGATACTGCCAAGAATGACCAAGTCGTGTTCTTGTCCATCCTTCCTGTTGAAGGAAAAGGCTCAGGTAGGGAATGTCGAATTGTGGAGGTAAATGCGTGGTTACGCAGATGGTGTCGGAGAGAGGGCTTTGGATTCTTCGACCATGGGATGCTGTTCCGGGACGAAGGATTGCTAGGAAAATAAAATAAAAGAGAGGGAAGAGTATTCTCACAGGGAGGCTTGCTAACCTAGTGAGGAGGGCTTTAAACTAGGTTCACTGGGGGACAGTGACCTAAGCCCTGAGGTAAGTGGGATACCGGGAGGAAACACAAGGAGGAGGGGGGAGCCTCCTGATTCATACTGAGAAAGCAGGGCATTTGGCTAGTTATCTTAGGTGTACACAAATGCCAGAAGCCTGAGAAACAAGCAAGAAGAATTGGAAGTCCTGGCACAGTCAAAGAACTATGATGTGATCAGAACAACAGAGACTTGGTGGGGTAGCCAGAGATGAAAGTAAGCCGGTACGCCTCAGTACGGCGTACCAGCAAGACTGGGACCGGCTTTCCCAGAGGGCAATTTAAAGCCCTGGGGTAGCAGCAGGGCTCTGGAGGGGATTTAAAGGGCCAGGGCGGTAGTGGCTGCTGGAGCCCCAAGCCCTTTAAATCTCCACCTGAGCCCTGCTGCCGAAGCCCTGAGATAGTGGCAGCGGGGCTCTGGCAGGGATTTAAAGGGCCCTGGAGCTCCAGCCCTCGCTACCGTCCTGGGGCCCTTTAAATCCCCGCCGGAGCCCTGCTGCCCAAGCCCTGGGGTAGCAGTGGTGGGGCTCTGGTGGGGATTTAAAGGGCCGGGGTGGTAGCAGCTGCTGGAGTCCCGGGGCCCTTTAAATCCCCGACGGAGCCCTGCCGCTGCTACCCCAGGGCTCAGGCTGCAGGGCTCAGGTGGGGATTTAAAGGGCTCGGGGCTCTGGCAGCCACTACCACAGCGGAGCCACAGGCCCTTTAAAGCTCTGCCAGAGCCCAGAGCCCCAGGGTAGAGGTGGCAGCCAGGAGCCCCAAGGGCTCCTCAGTGATTTAAAGGGCCTGGGGGCTCCACTGCGGTAGCAGCAGCTGGAGTTCTGGGACCTTTAAATTGCCCTGGGGCTCCCAGCTGCCTCTGCAGCTGGTAGCTCGGGGGTGATTTAAAGGACCCCAGGCTCCCAGCCACCACTACCGCAGCTGGAGCCTTAGGCCCTTTAAATCAAGATTTAAAGGCCCCAGGGATTTAAGGCTCTGCCTCTTCCAGTTGAGGCTACGCCCCCTGCTCAGGACTCTGGCGTACTGGTAATTCCTCTAACTGACTTTCACCTGAGGGGGTAGCTCACATGACCGGAGCATTATCATGGATGGGTATAAACTGTTCAGGAAGGACAGGCAGGGGAGGAAAGGTGGAGGAGTTGCACTGTATGTAAGAGAGCAGTATGATTGCTCAGAGCTCCAGTATGAAATTGAACAAAAGCCTGTTAAGAGTCTTTGGGTTAAGTTTAGAGGTGAGAGCAACAAGGGTGATGTCTTGGTGGGCATTTGCTATAGACCACCAGGCCAGAAGGATGAGGTAGACAAGGCTTTCCTTGGACAACTAACACAAGTTTCCAGATCATAGGTCCTGGTTGTCATGGGGGACTTCAATCACATTGACATCTGCTGGGATAGCAATACAGCAGTGCACAGACAATCCAGGAAGTTTTTGGAGAGTGTTGGGGGCAACTTCCTGGTGCAAGAGCTGGAGGAGCCAACAAGGGGTCATGCTCCTCTTGACCTGCTGCTCACAAACAGGGAAGAATTGGTAGGGGAAGTACAACTGGGTAGCAACCTGGGCAGCAGTGACCATGAGATGATCGAGTTCAGGATCCTGACAAAAGGAAGAAAGGAGAGCCGCAGAATATGAACCCTGGACTTCAGAAAAGCAGACTTTGACTGCCTCAAGGAACTTATGGGCTGGATCCACTGGGGGCCTAAAATGAGTGGGAAAGGAGTCCAGGAGAGCTGGCTGTATTTTAAAAAAGAAGCCTTATTGAGAGTGCAAGAACAAACCATCCCAATGTGGAGAAAGAATAGGAAATATGGCAGGCAACCAGCTTGGCTTAACAGAAATCTCTGGTGAGTTTAAACACAAAAAGGAAGCTTACAAGAAGTGGAAAATTGGACAGATGCCAAGGGAGGAGTATACAAATATTGCTCGAGCAAGCAGGGGTGTAATCAGGAAGGCCAAAACACAACTGGAGCTGCAGCTAGTAAGGGATGTGAAGGGTAACAAAAAGAGTTTCTGCGGATATGTTAGCAACAAGAAAAAGGTCAGGGAAAGTGTGGGACCCTTATCTAAAGGGGGAGGCAACCTAGTGACAGATGATGTGGAAAAAACTGAAGTACTCAATGCTTTTTTTGCCTCGGTGTTCACAGATAAGGTCAGCTCCCAGACTGCTGTCCTGGGCAACACAGTATGGGGAGGAGGTGAGCAGCCCTCAGCTGTGAAAGAACAGGGTAAGGACTATTTAGAAAAGCTGGACATGCACAAGTCCATGGGTCCAAGCTAATGCATCTGAGGGTGCTGACAGAATTGGCTGATGTGATTGCAGAGCCATTGGCCATTACCTCTGAAAACTCATGGCAATCGGGGGAGGTCCTGGACTATTGGAAAAAGGCTAATATAGTGCCCATCTTTAAAAGGGAAGAAGGAGAACCTGGGGAACTACAGACCGGTCAGCCTCTCCTCAATCCCTGGAAAAATCATGGAGCAGGTCCTCGAGGGAACAATTCTGAAGCACTTGGAGGAGAGGAAGGTGATTAGGAACAGTCATGGATTCACCAGGGGCAAGTGATGCCTGGCCAACCTGATTGCCTTCCATAATGAGATAACTGGCTCTGTGGATATGGGAAAAGCAGTGGATGTGATATATCTTGATTTTAGCAAAGCTTTTGATACGGTCTCCCACAATATTCTTGACAGCAAGTTAAAGTATGGATTGGATGAATGGACTATAAGGTGGATAGAAAGCTGGATAGATTGTCGGGCTCAAAGGGTAGTGATCAATGGCTTGATGTCTAGTTGGCGGCCAGTACCAAGCTGAGTGCCCCAGGGGTCAGTTGTGGGGCTGGTTTTCTTCAACATCTTTATTAATGATCTGGATGATGGGAGGGATTGCACCCTCAGCAAGTTCACAGATGACACTAAGCTGGGGGGGAAAGGTAAATATGCTGGAGGACAGGGATAGGGTCCAGAGTGACCTAGACAAATTGGAGGATTGAGCCCAAAGAAATCTGATGAGGTTCAAGAAGAACAAGTGCAGAGTTTGGCACTTAGGAAGGAAGAATCCCATGCACTGCTACAGGCTGGGGACCGACTGGCTAAGCAGCAGTTCTAGAGAAAAGGACCTGGGGATTACAGTGGATGAGAAGCTGCATATGAGTCAGCAGTTTGCCCTTGTTGCCAAGAAGGCTAACGGCATATTGTGCTGCATTAGTAGGAGCATTGCCAGTAGATCGAGGGAAGTGATTATTCCCCACTATTCAGCACTGGTGAGGCCACATCTGGAGTATTACGTCCAGTTTTGGGTCCCCCACTACAGAAAGTGTACAGATGTGGACAAATTGGAAAGAGCCAAGCGGAGGGCAACGAAAATGATCAGGGGGCTGGAGCACTCGACTTATGAGGAGAGGCTGAGGGAACTGGGATTATTTAGTCTGCAGAAGAGGAGAGTGAGGGGGGATTTCAAGTGCCTGAAGGGGGCGTTCCAAAGAGGATGGAGCTCGGCTGTTTTCAGTGGTGGCAGATGACAGAACAAGGAGCAATGGTCTCACGTTGCAGTGGGAGAGGTCTAGGTTGGATATTAGGAAACACTTTCATTAGGAGGGTGGTGAAGCACTGGAATGGGTTACCTAGGGAGGTGGTGGAATCTCCATCCTTAGAGGTTTTTAAGGCCTGGCTTGACAAATCATCCTGGGTGGGATGATTTAGTTGGTGTTGGTCCTGCTTTGAAAAGGGTGTTGGACTAGATGATCTCCTGAGATCTCTTCCAGCCCTAATCTTCTATGATTCTACTGTGGCTTCTCTGTCAAAGGTGGTAAAAGTCTAGAAAGCATGGGCCTTCTGACATTGAAATACATCCTTAAAAGACTAATGTTGCTTGATCTCAAGTCCTAGATGAATAGCTAGATAATGCCACTGAGTGCTTTTTTGGCTATCTGCCACACACTGCATTGAGGATAATAATAGTCATTGATGGAACATGACAAATACAGGAAAATTTTAGATGTTGGATGCATGTCCCTTTGAAAAGAAAATAGTTAAATTCTATGAATGTAGGGGAAAGAGCATGGAGTACAATGACAAGTGAGGAAAGTGAGACTCAGAAAGTGAGAAGCTCACTTGGAAAACTGCAAGCGCTGTTAAACAGAGAGGTTAAGTGCTGTATTTCTGCAAGATAACTGTTAGTGCAAAACAATGGGATTGGAATGCAGTCAGAGGGACAAGCCAGAGTTCAACTTGGGAAATGAAGGTGGAGCTCAACAGTTTTGTTCAAAGGGAGTTGGAATCAGCCTTGCAAGCTGTGCAGTTATGTATTGTACCTGCAATCTTCGGTGATTTAAAGAGATTTACTTTTACTCAACATAGAGACAGAGACTCAGTATTTCTTTATGATGAATGTAATGTATTTTCAACAGGAATTTTTAACCTTGCTCCAGAAGCAGCTAATCAAGCAGTATCAGTTTTATATCTGCAGTGGTGATAAGAGATGGCTTCCTCCCACTTGCATGGAGTCGGGAAGCAGCCAGTTCTATGGGACCACTGGTTTGATGATTTTTCTGTTTGTACTTTCTACCAACAGGAGCTTTTGCTTTAGCGTTTTAAGGAAAATTGTGTCCTTGCATCTGTCAGCAAGGACTGCTTTTCCCAATGAGTTACAGCTCTGGTGAGCCCCTTTGAATCCAATGGCAATGTCACAATTGCCCAGGTCACAATTCACTTCTGTACCCACAACTGGGGTAGTGACTCCACACCAATCAAGCTGTTTTCTGTGAGTTTTCAGTTCCATGTAAACTTGAGGCATTTCAGGGAGAAAGGATTTGGTTATCAAACTGATTTCATTGGGCATGACTCTGAGAACACTAAATCTTCCCACCAATCCAGCAGGCTACATTCTTTCAGAGAGAGTGCTAGGAGGGAAATTTTCCCCATTCTGTATGGGTATACTAGGAGGAGGCCTCTCCCTCCCCCCAGTGTATCCCTGCAACCCTATTTTCTTAGTCTATTTTTAAAATTCCCCAAACACTGTTTTCATTGCTTTCTGGGGAGGCTATTACACAGTCTATTTCATTTCAAGGAGAAGGCTTTTCCACCATTCATCTTACATTATTGCATTTACATTTCACCATAGTTAAACCCTCTTCTAAATATAACTATGTCCTATCTGTTGTCTAAAACTTTCAATAACTTAGGGCAAATCTACACTACAGGCTTAAGTCAGCCTGTGTTAGGTAGACTTACCGCCACTTCAATAATTACTTTGGTGGCTAATGTCCATGCTATCCTCCTTCTGTTGGTGGTGTGTCTTCACTGACTGAAGAGGAGCAGGGGGTCTGGGAGCCAGGTCTCTCAGTTTCCCACTGGGAGCTGAGCTGCTCCCTGGGCTCTTGTCTCTCCATTCCCCAGTAGGAGTGTGTGGGGATCAGTCGTCCAGGCTTCTCACCTCCCAGCTGGGAGCAATTGACAGCCATCTGGGCTTCTTACCTCTCTGTTCCCCACCAGGAACAGGGTGGCCACCACCCAGGTTTCTCAGCTCCCTGAGTAGGGAGCCAGGTAGGGACAGCTTGGCTGAGAACAGGAAGCCAGGGGCAGCTGGGCTCTAGCTGCCTGACTTCCTTGTTAATTTCACAGCTCCAGCATGGAGCCCTAAAATTGACAAGACAGCCAACATCTGATGTAAGTAAGGCAGTGTCTACACAAACACTGTCTCATCCTAACTACACTGACATAAACCTCCTGTGGAGGTGGAGATGGAGTTATGCTGTCGATGTAGTAGGGCACTTACATCCGTGGGACCAGGCCTAATATACCTTAGCAGTGTTCCTTCCCAGTCAGAGTTCAGCCAACCTCTACAAATTTAAAGTGTCTTAACCCTTCCTCATATGTAATTCCAGCTCTGATCTCTTGAGAGCCATACAGAGGACTCCACTCTTCATTTCATCCAGGACAGACCCCAAGGAGCAGGGACTGCAGCAGGAGCAGATGGCGCCACAAGACAACGACCAGTCTGAATTATTTTGCTTAGAAAAGGATACTTCCTTGAGCCCACCTATCCTAGTGACACAAATGTCCTTATCTGTGTGCCAGTTCAAAGAGCAGAGAGAAGCATACCATCAGACCAATTAAATGAGGTCCCATGGTTATCATGGGACTACAATGCCCTGACTATGGCTGAACCTTTCACAGTTGGAAAGTCAAAGTTTGTCCTGCTCAGGCACACATGTTTCAGAATGATGTGTAACACCAACAGTTAGGCCAGTCCTTGGTGGGTGGGATTGAACCTGGGACCTCTGGAGCTTAGTGTATGAGCCTCTATTGCATGAGCTAAAAGCCATATGGTTCTTATCGAAGGCGGTAGCAGACTCATTAATCTCTAAGTGATCTTGGTGCCACTAGATGGGACAGAACACCACACCCAGGAGGTGTGTGGGTTACATACTTCCCCTAGCTGAGGAAGCACATCCCGAGCTTCAGAGACTTCCCAGCTGATATCCCAGATGAGCTCCCACTTGTAACACCAACTGACTCTGGTTGTCAGAGGGCAAGATTGAACCTGGGACCTCAATGCATGAGCTAAAAGCCACATGTCTCTTAGCTGAGGCTGTAGCAGACTCATTAATCTCTAAGGGGTCTTGGTGCCACTAGAGAGGACAGAACACCACACCCAGGAGGTGTGTGGGTTACAGATGCACTAAACTCATTGCTACCATTTGCCCTGGGTATTTTATATGCAGTCTCTTCAGTCAGAGAAGGGCAACATCATGTGTCTACAGACTTCAGAGAAGGTTACTTATGTATAATATATAAACCCTTGCTTGGAAGCATTAAGTCTCTCAAGATGAATATGATACACCATTTGATGAACATAGGGACCCCACTGTCCTCTCAAATGTAGCAGTGTTCCAGAAACATTTTGAGCATTATGAACTTTGCCCTATGCAGAATTCTGGCAGGATATCACAACAGTCTACTTTTGGTCTTATGTATATTGATGAGCTCTTGAACTACAGCTCTGGATAGATTCACTCATTCTTCAGTTTTGTTTTTTGTAGTGCAAAAAGGGAGACATTAAGGGTACTACCTGATCTGACTTCTTTATGTGAACTTTACAAACTCACAGGAATAATGTCTGAGATGTCTAACAGGTTTACCGATCATGGCTCCCGTCAAAACTGTTTCATAAGATGACCCTTATGACCATCCAGTTTTTCACTAATTTTTCTTGTTGCAAGTCTCCTTTTCAATTCTATCCTCTCGACTGTCTGTAACGATGTGGTACTCACCCCTGAAGCGCCTCCTGCTGGCTGTCTGGGAATTAGCTCGTTTTGCAGCTCTGGAGCACCCTCTGCAGGCCAGTATCGCCACCGCCGTTGGCCCCCGTGTCCCTTCCAGACCTCGGTGCCCCTTTGTCTGGGGGTTCTGCCTCAGCAGGATCCCCTCAGTCTCTGGGTCTCCCTTCCCCAGGGAACCCCCAATCCCCTAATGCCACCTTGTCTCAATGCCTACTGCCAGTCATCATTTAGCCCCCGCTCACTGGGGCTGACTGCAGCCTGTAATGGCCACTCATCCTTGGCAAGGAGGGGTAGGACCTTGTGCCTCTGCCTAGCCCCGGACTGCCCCTTTGCAGCCCCAGTGGTTTATGCCCACACAAGGCCCTGCAGCCTGGGGGGTTGTCAGGCTGGAGCTTCCCAGCCCCTCTTGCCTTTTCCCCAGTGCTACCCTACCTCAGGTCCCTGCTCAGGTCCCAGGCAGCCAGGTCCTTCCCTCTCAAAAGCTAGAGAGAGAGTCTTAAACTCCTGGCTCACTGGCCTTTTATAGGGCCAGCTGCAACCTGATTGGGGCATGGCCCCAGCTGTGGCTGCCTTCCCGATCAGCCTAGCCGCTTCTCGCAGCCCCAGCCCCCTCCCAGGGCTGGCTTTAACCCTTTCCAGGGCTGGAGCGGGTGACCACCCCGCTACACTGCCTAATACCAAACAAAGCTGGTAAAAGCACAAAAGTATTTTCAGTAATACTTAGAATTTGTCTATGTGTAAGAAATAACAGATGGCAGCATGACGCTGCTGTGAGATAAGAGCAAGCCTCTGAGAAGGATCAAGACATAAGACTGAAGTCCAAATGCTTCTAAACCTCATCTCAAGCACAACAAAGTAAATAAACAAACCAAAAGCAGTCCTGCCCCCCAAATTCAAACAAAAACACAACCCGCCACACACTGTCTTGCTAAGTGATTGCCTGTAGAAATTTGTGCAACTGATTTCTTTTTTTACAGAAAAAGTAGCAAGGGTCTAAATAGCTCCAAAGCATGCAGTCCCATAATTGTATGTGTTTGTTTAATTGTGTGTGAATTTGCATTTTCTCCCTCAGTCCTGTTTATTTTCTAAAAAAGGTTATGGGGCAGTGTCACTGAGTGACTGGCCACTTTAAGAGATAAAGGTATGGTTGATATGAGGCTTGATTAATAAAGAATTAAAGAAGGGCAATATAATTAATGCCAGTCAATACATGTTTATGGGAAATAAATTCTGTCAAATGAACTCGGTATCTTTTTTTGATGAGTATACAAGTTTGGTTGATAAAGGTAATAGTGTTGATGTAACATACTTAGACTTCTGTAAAGCATTTGACTTGTTACCACACAACATTTTGATTAAAAACTAGAACAATGTAAAGTTAACATGGCACACTTTTAGAATCTGGCTAACTGATAAGTTTGAAAATGTAACAGTAAATGGGGAATCATTGCAAAGTGATATGTTTCTAGTGGGGTCTCACAGTGTTTGGGTCTTGGCCCTATGCTGTTTAACATTTTTGTTTTTGATCTGGAAGAGAACATAAAATCATCACTGATCAAGTTTGCAGATGGCACAAAAATTGTGGGAGTGGTAAATAATGAAGAGGACAGAGGGCTCTGGATAATATGGTAAACTGGGCTCTTCAATCTAGCACACAAAGGTATAAAAAGTTCTAATGGCTGGAAGTTGAAGCTAGACAAATTCAGACTGGTAATAAGGTGTAAATTTTTAATAATGAGGGTAATTAATGATTGGAACAATCTACCAAGAGTCATGGTGGCTTCTCCATCACTGGCAATTTGAAATCAAGATCAGATTATTGTTTTAAAAATATATGCTCAAATTCAAAAGGAATTGTGTGCTAAAGATCAAAAAATGTTGGAAATACAGAAAACAGTGACAATAAATAAAAAAAATTAAAAAGGGTTCCCTACAATTAAATTCCTAAATCCACATCTAAGTGTTTAAAATGAGTAGCCTTATTCTGAGGGATAGGGGCTGATCAGCACTTTTGAAAATCACGCCACGTATTTAAGGCCTAGATATGGATTTGGGAGCATAACTTTAGACTCTCACTTTTAAAATCTTGGCCATGTCATGGAATTACCTTACTAGAAAATCATATACCAGGAGTGAATGAACAGGAAGAATATTTTCCATTGGCTTCTAGGCTGGTTCTTTTGGATATCCCTCCAGGAGATTACTCAACTTAGAACTTGTCTATGTAAGAAATAACAGATGGCAGCATGCATGTGCTTGCACCATTTGGTGTATCACATTGAAATGGAAATCAGAAAAGCTCTAGACTGTGGGTGAATATACTTTAGAAGTTTCATAGTGTATCACCAATGAAAGATGATTCATAGACTAAGTTAAAAATAAGACTTCTAAATCCTGGGCAAGATAGAGTGGCCTGAAATAGATTTCTGTAACAGTATTCCCTATGTGCCTATTCTTTTCTATTCTGTGTAGATTCATATACCGTGCTCATC
Source organism: Chelonia mydas (assembly GCF_015237465.2). NCBI lineage: Eukaryota > Metazoa > Chordata > Testudines > Cheloniidae > Chelonia > Chelonia mydas. The sequence goes on from NC_057849.1 coordinate 296,364,635, forward strand.
ACTGTAATATCTGAGCTGCCTCCAGTAGTGCTTTAAATGATATGATTAACATCTGTCATCTATTGTTTGTTTGCTGTGTGGTAGCTGTGTTGGTCCCAGGATATTAAAGAGACAAGGTGCGTGAGATAATATCTTTTATTGAACCAATTTGTGTTGGTGAAAAAGACAAGCTTTCAAGCTACACAGAACTGCTCTTCAGGTCTAGGGAAGTCACTCAGAGTGTCACAGTTAAATACAAGGTGGAACAGATTGTTTAGCATAAGTAGTTAATACATATTCTAAGGGACCATTCAAGGTGAAGTGACCCATTAAAATCCCTGCAGTCATAGGACAAAAAAAAAGAGGGGGGGCGGTTTAGTGGGTTACAGATTGTTGTAATAAGCCATAAATCCAGTATTCTTATTAAGACCATGATTTTTAGTGTCTAGCAAAGTTATGAATTTAAGCTTGCAGGCACTCATATACCACAGAATATGTTCTGAGGATAAAGTCCGGGATACGCCATCCTAACACACTTGAAACCACCTTCAACAAACAAGGACACTACAACAGATAAATAGATTGTAGTTCTCATGGGGTATGTGGGTCACCTGCTTCAATACAGAAAAAAAATCCCCTTCCAACTGTAAACCCCTAGTTGTCACCTACCACCCTACGCTGGAACCCATGCAGGGCATAAATAAACAATTACAACCATACTCAGTGAGGACTACATACTGAAAGAAATATTTTCCAAACCCTCTCTTCTGGCAATCAAACAACCCCCCAGCCTTGCCAAGTTCATCATCAGAAGCAAATACCCCACAGATTAGGACCCACCAACTCAAAGTGGCACCAGACCCTCCCAGAATGACAGATGCAAAATATGCAGACATATCTCCACTGCTGCGATGAGCAATACCTTCCATCACACCTTTCAAGATCCCTGGGTTCCAAACATACTTATCACAGGCTGTAGTGTACCTCATCCAGTGCATTAAATGCCCCAATAACAACTATGTGGGTGAAACCAGATAATCCTTATGCTGTTGGATGAAGTCAGATGGAAAAATGATGAAAGACAAAAACACCATGTCACCCATGAGTGAACACTTTTCATAAAATGATCACTCCATATCTCATTTCTCAATCCTCATCCTCAAAGGAAACCTGCACAACACCTTCAAAAGATGAGCCTGGGAACTTAGATTCATAACTTTGCTAGGCACTAAAAATCATGGTCTTAATAAAGAGATTGGATTTATGGCTTATTACAACAATCTGTTACCCACTAATCCCCTTTTTGTCCTATGACTTCAGGGGTGTTAACAGGCCACTTCACCCTGAATGGTCCTTTACAATACGTGTGAACTATCTGTTCTGCCTTGTATTTAGCTGTGTGACACTCGAAAACTGATTTAGCTGCACTACTGTAGGGCTTCTGGTGAAGATGCTCTAAGCTGGTGGGAGAGAGCTCTCCTGTCCGCTTTATAACTCCACTTCCACAAGAGGCAGTGGTCATATCAGCGGAAAAAGTTCTTCTTCTGGCATAGCGCTTCTATGCAGGGGGTTAAGGTCAGTATAACTAAGTTGCTCAGGGTGTGGATTTTTCACATTCCTGAGCAACGCAGTTATACTGAAGAAACTGTGGAGTGTAAACCTTTCCTGTACCTTTCCCAGACCTGAAGAAGAGCTCTGTGTAGCTTGAAACCTTAATCTCTTTCACCTACAGAAGCTGATCCAATAAAGTATATTACCTCACCCACCTTGTCTCTCATCTATTGTTTGTTCTCTCATCCTTTCCCTAGGGGGAAGAGTGTTTTTATTTTGGTAGGATTTTTAAAGAATATGTATACATATGTTGCTATGTGCTTATATAAGTAAAGAGAGATTAAAGAAATGAGCCCTACATTTGGAATGGATGGCAGTGAGGTTCCCGATTGTCCTTAATTCCTGTGTGAGTTCATTCCACAGTCTCCAAATGGATCCACCAAGAAAGCGCTGTGTCCTGCACAGACAAGCTTTACCTATGGCAGGAAGTTCTGTTGTGCCCAAGGAGCAAAGTTGTCAATAAGGGTCTTTATTCTGGAGATTTAGGTGATCTCTTATGTATAGGGGGCTATTGAGTGCCTAAAAGACAAGGGAAAAGACCTTGAACTTGATTTAATAGTGTTGTGAGTTGGATGAAACATCATTGAAAAGGGTGAGTGTAACTGCTACCCTTCAGATAATATGGCTGTAAGAAACAGGCTCTTTTATGAAACATCTGAAACAAAAGCGCACATGAGTCTGCTTAGGAATAAGAACTCTGTGGACAGACAGTTTTTCAGTGGGCATTATTTGGTAGAAGTATGTGTGTCCATGCATGAGAGGAGAGGGAAAGAGAGAAAAATGGTCAGAAAGCCAAACTCACAGTAATGGTAACAGAAACCCTGAGAGAAAACTAAGAAAGAAAGTATTTTGGGCACAGAGTGGTGGCTGGAAACGCAGGTTTGGAACAGGGAGCAAATGAACTGTCTCCTTCCATAAAGGGACTTTATGTACAATCTTTGTAAATAAACAAGATTGCCTCAAAGAAAATTCCTTCCTCTATCATCAGTTTCTCCTCCTAAAATAAACAACCCACAGGACCCTGAACTTTGGCTCTCTGCTTGGGTCAAAAGGGGTAATGATATTCTATGGGGAATGATCACAGAGAGCAGAGGACAGGTTTGATGTGCTTGTGGAACCAGTGTAACTGAGGAGATGTGCTATAGCATTCTGTACTAGTTGGAGTTACTTAAGAGTTGGAGGGTTCAGGCCCAGGTATATTGTATAGTCTGATCTTGCAAGGTGTTGGTTGCCTCTTATGAGAGGCAGTGCACCCTGACTCCCATTATGTGGAGCAGAAGCAGGTTCTAAATGGACTATGTACTGGAGTACTCTGAAAAGCTCAAGAGAAATAAATCCTGCACTATGGGTTAGAGACCAGTTGTCTTGATGATTTTTGATCATCAGGGATGCAGTAACCCTTATTAAGGACTAGAGTCAGAACATGCAGTGCATGACAATTTTACTGAACTATCTAATTTATGGACAATGTTATATATTTTTATGTGCAAGTAGATGACGCTCTTCATAATAACAAACTATCTTTTGTACGTGCACAATTATCTTTGATGTATCACTCCATAACAATCCTGTGGCTGCTTTGCCCCACCTCCATAGGGAACAATAAGAGCAGGATTCATTCATTAATATATCAAGCATACCCACATGCCCAGCTTCACCAATTGTCCAAACTTTAAGTATCGTAGAAATTCAAATTTACCCTGCCCCACTACAAATGCTGACATCAGAGCAGGTGAGGCTCAAAGTATTCCCCCAGCCTCTCCACCAGAGAAGCACACTTAGAGACATTTATATTTTGATTTGTGGGTTTATAGATGAGTTTTTAGTTTTTCACATTAAACTTATGTGAGCCTTAAGATTGTTTGCTGTTTGGAGTCAAAGCTGAGGCCTCTGGGCTTTAATTTATTATTCCAGACCCCACCGTGGGTATTTAACTGTATGTATTTCTCAAATATTGTCTATATTTTGGGGGTTGAGTGGGCTAGATTAAAAAAGAATCTTAGTTTTCCTTACCCATCTCTTTGGTTTGCAATACTGAGCCTTCCAAAAACATTCCAACAGAAAAGGTGCCGTTTGCGCCTGCAACAATCAAAAGTGATGAAGAAAGGTAAAGGGAGCCCCTTGTTGTTTCATCACCAATGCAATCCTCTTTGACCACAGCAGCTTTAAAGGTTACTTGAGCTGCTGATAAATGGTCCTCAGCCCATTCTATTTCTTCAGTTTCCAACATATCACTTGATAATTTTTTCTCTGCCATTCAAGCATTATGATCACATTCCAATCCATTTGACTCGGAGTTCAATTTGATAACCTCTAAAACTATCTTTTAAGGAGTCTGATCCAAGACATGTGGAAGTCAGTGGAAAGAATCTCATTGATTTCAATGGGCTTTGGATTAAGCCTTTATTAATGCATTACATTCTCTTCATTTTTCTTACACATATGCCCCATCTCTAAGAAAAATGACAGCATAATTATATGTATAATATACACACACTTGTATGAAAGAAAAAATATTATATTATACATATAATTATATATGTAAATGTATAAATAATGCAATAAGAATTGACCGGACATCTTCAAGTTCCTTGTAGGGAATGTAGTTTCTTCTCAGAAAACTTGAGATTTGAGGATATAGTAACAAATCATATAACATATTAGGTTTTTCTGACCATTTAGGTGGGCAAGATTAAATTTTCTTTAGTTTTAGAAATAATTTTAGGGGGATGATTTGAACCACCTTTGACAATTATTAAAACACACTACAGTCCATTTAAAATTTCTTCTCTGGCTTCTGCTTCTTTGTGTGAACATTGATAGTTATTTTCTCTTCAGTAATTGATACACGATCATGTCTATATAGAGAAATGAGGGGAATTTATCATATTAATCTTTAAAAAAAAACACTTGTTTATCCTATTATACTTTATATAAAGATGTTATAGCGAGTTATAAAGATGCACAGAAAAAATTGCCAAAGCCTCAATCTGATTGTTAATCCACTGGGAGAACTACATGTACTTTTTCCTCTAAAGCTTACATTTATAGTGGATGGGAAGAAACTTGTCTTTTTAAAATTCTGATTAACCTGAGGCTTTTCCTATATTATGTCCAAATAATGTCAATGGAATATAGAGTAATGAAGGGCTCTAGACCAGTGCAGACAGACAAGCTCCCAAACTTGTTCCGCTGCTTGTGCACGGAAAGCCCCTGGCGGGCCAGGCCGGTTTGTTTACCTGCCACGTCTGCAGGTTCGGCCGATCGCGGCTCCCAGTGGCCACGGTTCATTGCTCCAGGGCAATGGGAGCTTCTGGAAATGGTGGCCAGTACGTCCTCGGCCCGCGCCGCTTCCAGCAGCTCCCATTGGCCTGAAGCAGCGAACCGTGGCCACTGGGAGCCGCAATCGGCCGAACCTGCACATGCGGCAAGTAAACAAACCGGCCCGGCACGCCAGGGGCTTTCCCTGCACAAGCGGTGGAACAAGTTTGGGAACCACTGCTCTAGACGGTTCAAAGGACAATTTCATAGCATAATTTTTCCTTTTCTTTCTAACTTTCAGTAAAATATTTTCATGTGCTGTGTTTTTCCACTGAATATTAACATAAATACATTTTAGAGCCTCCCTGTATTGTAATTAACTTTTTGTATTTTCTTATTTTTAGGGATTCTTGGTAGCCCGCTGGTTTTAGTAAAACCCAGGTACTGCAATGGACTGTAAGGTTGGACCACTGAATTCATGTTGATCCCTGCTGGCATCAGTCCAATAAATCACTTGCAAGATTAGGGTTTAATACATGTTCTAAAATAATTTGAGGTCTCGCACTTGGCAAACAGCATTTTTGCCCCCAGTGGTTATATTTTATTGTTATTATTTATATTGTGATAGCACCTAGGAACCCTAATTGTCAGCCAGGACTTCATTATGCTACATACAGAAAGACAGTCCCTGCTCTAAAGAGTTTACAACATAAATGTATAGTAATTATAATCTATATTGTGGAATTTTGTCTTTTTTCTTTGTCAATAATCTATAGGATTTCCCTGCTAATTTTAACTGAAAACTATAACTTTTAAAAAGTGTATCCTTATTTGTTTATTTTTTCCATAACAGTATGATGTTATGGGGGGGGGGGAATGATGCAGTACCTCTATGTGTACCATCACTATATAGGAAGGAGATTCAGTTTGCTAGTTCACAGATATTTGCTGAGCGAAAAGGAAGGTTGAGAGTCATGTAATTTTGGGTTCCATTCTAGGCTCCACAGGGGAATGTGCTCTAGTGGGCACAGACCCTTCTGCCACCTTCCCCTCCAAACCTGATTCCATCTGCCCCTGTCCCATTCAACCTGTCTCTGTCCCAGTCGCATCTCTTCAACACACGTACACCCTCCAATTCCTTATTCCAGCCTCCTTGACTAGCCAGTCCCAGTCTTTCCTCTACCCTCATGGCTCATCTGATTTCCATCTCTTCCCCTAGCCCAGACCCTCCCCATCCACCACTTCATCCTGGCTCCCATTCCCAGTCTCCTTGCCCAGCCTTCTACAACCTTCCTTCTCCAGCTCCAGGTACCAGTCTCTTCCTCCTCCCAGTCCTAGTCTACTACTGCTGTCACCCCACTCCCATGGTCTGAATCTTGTACCCTCTGCCTTTCATCCAGGCCATTCTTACTCCATGCTGCCTGGGTGCTAGCATGGAGAACACTGAGGTCACAAGAGAGATAAAATCAGTCATTTCAGTTTTAACAAAAAAGCCATTTTTGTCAAAAACTTTTGATTTAAAAAGTTCAACCAGCTCTAGTAGGCACATACCTCACTTTAAACCCATAAGTAGTTCCACTGACTTAATGAGACTATATACATGCTCAAAGCTAGGCATGTGCTCACCTTGATGGATTCAGAAAACTAGGATACAGGAGTATGTTGAACCGCTTATGGCATCTAACAACTTCTTTATTGTGCTATGGGGCATAAATTATCTAACTCTTGGTGCTAGACAATGATTAGTTTTAATGGTCCAGTATGATACAATATTTTCTTTAGTTTAATAGACTAGCTTTCTATATTTTAATATAATTTTAATTGTTCCAATTAATTCATTTATTTTCAATTGATCTTTAATAAGGGGTGAGGGGAGAATTGGTTTACAGTCTGCTTGGACCAGAGCATCTGATTCAACATTAAAAGCAGGTCACATCTGGACTCTTCCAAAAGTAATAAGGTTTGCCTTATTTGAAAGTATTTCTGGCTCTTATCCCTGTTTCAGACTTATTAGGAAATGTGTAATATTTTGTGAATGTATTTTCTAACAAAAGCAGGTGCAAAGTGGAGGTGTCTGTCTAATAGATACGATTGGACCAACAGATGGAAACTGCTGATTAACATAGTCACTGTTCAATGTTAATTGGACTGAGATCACTCTGTATAATAAACTTCACTTTTAAAAAAGACTTCATAATGAAGTGTTTTTGAACACTGCATTTTTCATTAGTGTATAATTGAATCTACAAACTGCTGCCTCAGAATGTACAACAGGGTCCAAAAGAACATCACAAAGTGCCTTATTCTCACAACTTCTGAGGGTAAAAGAAGCTTGTACAGCTGGTTATCACATTTTTCTAAAACTTTGTTGGGATTTCTTTGTACTTCTTCACAGGTCTCATATGGAGAGTCAGCAAAGGATGTGCAGAGTAGACGTTAATAACTCCCACTATGCCTCTGAGTTTAGCCCTCATTTAAGACTCATTTTTACCCCTGTCTCCCTCAAAACCTGCTGTTGAACCACTTTTTCTGCAAAATGATTGCAGGAATACTGAACCTTGAAACTGAGGTTATGGAAAAGTATAAGCACAGTGCCAGAATTTAAAAGTGTAAAAGGCCTGTGGAGCTGAGTATAGGATTTTTCAAGGCCCCGAGGGAGTCTCTGAATCCTAGCCATCAACATGGTATTGTTTCTTCCGGAAAAGAGACCTCAAGCCCGTAAAACTTTGTTTTATTACTTTTAAAAGAAAGATTGTTGTGTGGTTAAGAAAGACACTGAATGGGAACTGAAGATATCTGGGTTCAGTTTTGGTTTATGCTACAGACCTCCTAACTGAACTTTTGTGCAATGGGTAGGCAAATTCCTTGAATCATGGGGTGAGCCATTATGCCTTCCATCCTCTCCAGATTCTACCTTCCAAAAATTGCCCTAATGAATAAGAAACATTCATCGCCACCAGCAATAATAAGTAACTTAAGCCCTGACAGCAGATTCATTGTTACTAGGGAACACTGCCTTCCTAAATCATACAGTAGTTTAATGTTTTGCCTCCATTTTACATTTTTCTGCCTCCATTATTACCGATCAGATTGGAGGAAGCTAGGATGCCCTCTCTCAAGATGGTCCTCAAAGTGATCAATTCAAACACTTTGCTGAGAATGTAATATGCATATACAGTAACGCCTCACTTAAAGTCGTCTCGATTAACACTGTTTCATTATTAGGTTGCTGATCTATTACAGATATCTTAATATCTTAATTGGAACAAATCCTACTGTTATTCTGGCTGGACTTCATTTCTGCCTGAGCAAGGACTGAATAAAGACTTAAGGATTTGACCCATTATTTTTAATGGTATACAACGGCTGGCCTTATGGGTAGGTGATGTGGGCAGCCACCAAGGGCTCCATGGTCAGGGGGGTACCATAGTCAAGAGGAAAAGAGCTAGGCAGGCCTGTGCTGTGAGGCCTTGTAAGGGAGCTTGGTGCAATGTTGGGGGGAGGCAGCGAGGCCCAGGAACGTTGTGCGACTTTAAACGAGTCCTACCCTCCCGAGGGAGAGGGTAGGACTCGTTTAAAGTCGCACAACGTTCCTTTATAAGGTTGTTTGGCTCGCTCAGCTCTGCCTGCCTCACGTTCCTGCTGGAAGCGGGGTCGGGACGCGGAGGCTTGCCCCATTCCACCCACCCAGCATTCCAGCCAGGGAGTGGACAAGCCAGAGCACTGGGAGGGTGGAATGGGGCAAGCACCCAAATCCCAAACCCGGCTGGAACGCTGGGCAGGTGGAATGGGGCAAGCCCCCCACAGCCTGACCCCACTCTCCACCAGGAATGCCAGGTGGGCAGGGTGGAGCAAGCTCCCATGCCCCAACTCTGCTAGGCCCAAGCAAGCTTCACAATCATCATTGGTGAGTACAGTATTACATTGTTTAAAATAATTTTAAACTGATACTGTATATGTATAGAATGTCTTTTGTCTGGTGGAAAAAATGTCCCTGGAACCTAATCCCCCCTATTTACATTAATTCTTATGCGGAAATTGGATTCACTTAACATCATTTCACCTAAAGGAACATTTTTCAGGAACATAACTACAATGTTAAGGGAGGAGTTACTGTATCTATAAAGAGAGTAATCTAAGAAGACCTCCCAGTTGTAGATATGTCTACTAGTCAGCTTTGGATGTTAGCATTCTGACCCACCTTGCACATATGGGTTCCAGGGAAGGCATATCAAAAAGATGCTGAAAAAGGTGGAGCTCTATGGCAACTGTACATGAGCCAGATATCCTGAAGTCAATGGAGCTACGTCAATCTACACCAGTAGAAGATTTGGCCCTACAACACTTATTAATGGAGGCAAGAAAGCCTCCTTAGGAACTAAGAAGTCAGTCCTAACTTCAGCAGCGTCTGAGGATGCTCATCACCATACAAAATATGCCCAGTACCTCAGGGAAAGGGCCATAAATGTAAAAATTCCAGAGATGCTCTAAACCAAAAATCTACCCAACTTGTTTTCCTAGCAGAAACCCTAGATTATCAGTTATTTTTACATGAAAATCAGTCTGCAAATCTTGCAGCAAAAATAAAATGCCTTGAAGAAAAATAAAATATGGAGGGTCTAAATAATCACGATTATTCCTAAATGTTAATCAATGCTCTCAATGGGATCAATTTGTCCAAATTGCAAATAATTGCTAATAGCACTCTTTAAAATGACATTTTCATCACCTACAATATTGTGCTTCACATATGAGAAGATTTTTCAACTGTATTTCACTAAAGTGTTTATGAAAAATGAGAAAAGGGGAATTACCATAGTAATCTTGAATGATTTTGTATGTAGAGCTCCAGTGCTTCTTATCTGAAAGAGAATATCATCTGGTGAGCAAGCTGGCTGAGAGAACTGCAAAGTTGAAAGGTTCCAGTGCTCATACTGAAAATGGGATGAGGCTCTAATCAGATAAAAGGCACCTGTAACTCTGCTCATAAATGTATTACACAACACTTCAAGTTTATAAAAAGAGAACTTAAGGTTTGATCCTGAAAAGTGCTGAGTGCCTCTCTGAATCTAGCAGGAACAGGTCCTTACTCATTTACTACATAATTCTGCATGCTTTGCCAAACTAAAATTCCCACTGAATCCAATGGGAGTTTTGGATCAGCAAAGGACACTGAACCTGCACATCCATGCATCCCAGTGTGTCTGTTATGGCCCTTGGGGGCTTTAAAAATAGGAGCTATTCTTGTATGTCACATCCCTTCTTTTAGCCATGTACCTTACAACTACAGCTCAGTTTTAAAGGCCCCAGGACCATAACGGGTACATTGGGAGGCACACACACATCCCCAAAGGCCCATTGCCCTGTTACAGGTCTTTACTACAGGTAAAATTGGTAACAATATGGGAAACAGAGCAGAGTGACTAAAATTAAGTGATGCTTATTCAAGGCATATGTGGCTCAGAATAGAAAAAATCAAGTAAATTCACATAACCTGCCTAAGTGATTGATTGATTGATTGCTCAAATCAGAGTCAAATTATTTAAATTAACCTATAATTCCTGTCCATTAATCCAACAATTTTATATAATGTTTATACAATCAGGGCCGGCCTCAGGTAAAATAGAGTCCTGGGCAAACTTGTATTTTGGCACCCCTGACCCCTGCTGCCTCCCCAGGCTCTCCACCTATCCTCCCATCACTACTGGCTCCCGATGCCTCCCTTGGCCCCGTCCCCCACCTTCCCCCTCATCCTGAGCCTCACTGCCTCCCCTCGACATTGCACCAAGCTCCCTTACAAGGCCTCACAGCACAGGCCCACCTAGCTCCTTTCCTCTTGACCATGGTACCCTCCTGACCATGGCACCCTGGGTGGCTGCCCATATCACCTACCCATAAGCCCTTATATACCATTAAAAATAATGGGTCAAATCCTTAAGTCTTTATTCAGTCCTTGCTCAGGCAGAAATGAAGTCCAGCCAGAATAACAGTAAGATTTGTTCCAATTAAGATATTAAATGTAAACTGGAAGCATTAAGACTTAGAAAACAGCCTCTAACACCTTATTGCGTTAGAACCCCTTAAAGTCAATTTGAACATAAATCATCTCACTGCAGGGGAGGAGGCTGAGGTGGGTGCATGTGGGGGCTGGGAGCTAGTATGTGAATCTTTTGGAAAACACGGCTTGTTTATTCTTCATATGATATAGACCAATTAATATTTTAATTTATTAAATAGCCTCTCCCACCAATATTCTTGAGGCGCTAAACTGGAAATACCAATAATGAAACCATCCCAAAATAAGCAGTATAATTGGCACAATTCTCAACAATAAAATCCATGACTAATTTAAATCTCTCAACTTTATCTATCAAAGTTTTATAGCAAATCTCATGTGAAATACAAAGATTTAAATTGTCTTAAACACCTGGTGTAGTAAAGTGTACAACATAATTAGCTTATAATTAATAGTACTATTTATTAAATGCTCCACCCTGATTCCTCAAAGAGGCACAGATTTAAAAATGGATATGTGGAATCGCAGAGTGGGCTGGCCTGGGAAAGGGAATTACCTTTATTGATTTATGCTCAAATATTAAAAATAACTGCACCACAGCTAACTACCAGAATTCCTCTAAGATCTAACTGCCTATTAATCCAATTAAATATAATTTGTAAAGTGCCATCAAGTGTCTCCCAATAAAATTACATAATATCCTTGCTATATTCCTGTTGTCCATTAGACACTTTACATTGTAAAATTGGAGATGAGGGTGTGGTAAAAAGGCAGGGACATGACATGATTATGAAGGTACAGTTAAAGAAGAACATAACATGGATTATCAACTTGAGGGAAATTAAGAAATTATCATGCTGTAATTCATGCTTGTACATAGAATGGGATTATAGTTGTGGAGTTTCATTGTAGAGATAACCCAATGCCCACTGAAGCAAGTGGAAAGAATCCCAGTGACTTGAATAGGCTCTGGACTAGGCACTAGAAGAATTTCACTATATTATTCAAATAAATTATTCACCAAATATTTATCATTTATTCAGTTTCTAGAGTGTGGTGAAAACTTGTGAATATGTATGATTTCTTTAGTTTTAGGATAAAGTATTACTGAATTTTTCTTCATTATGCACATAAGTCTACTAGTACAGCTTGAAATTTATCATGCTGACTGCATATAATACTTCTGCACAACTTGTCTGATTTCAAGAGTCAATAAAGGAATGATTTATACATCTTTGGAAAGAAACAACCCAGAAGTACACTGTGTAGCTGAAAGGAGAAAAATTAATCAATCTAGAATTTTTCATAAGTAAAAATGACAGCTTTAGGGAAAGTAGGATTTTAAAGAAGGACAACACTGAAGGTGAAAAAATTGCCATTTTATATAGATCACAGGTCAGGGTTGGCAGAAATTAGCTCTTTTCTCCAGTTAAATTGGCAGAGGGTTAAATCTGTATATATGAAGATGAACTTGACAAGCTCTCTGTAAATAATATGAGGGACTATAAACTGTATACTATAGTAGGAATTCAATTTACCTACAAAGTATTTTTTGAATTCCACCTAAGATTTTAAGTCTATATCCATGGTTTGCACTCGAAAGACTAATCAACCAGAAGGGCTGAGAAGCCTGGGAAGTTTGAACTATTTAAAAAAAAAAAAAAAAGAACAAAGTTGTTCATATTAGTACATGTACCAGAGGGTTTTATATCTTCATGTATGCATTGCAAGATAATAGTTGCCCCTGCATTGTCCCCCAAACTAATGGGTCTCTGACCAGAGTCTGGCTATGCCCTGAGTATGCCAGGCCAGAGACTTATCTCCCATTGATCCATACCGGCACAATTTGCTTGGCAGAGCTCTTTTTCATGCCCAGGTCTCTGCATCCAGACTTGACCATAATTACAGTCCATAAACGCACATTCTTGACAGAGATGTCCTAGTTGTCCACACAAAAAACAGACCCCTGGAGCTGGATGGGAGTTCTGCCCTGTGTTGTGGGTAGAGCTTTCCTGATGGGACAGCTCCTTCATTACATCCGGTTGGTCCTCTCAGTGGGGTTGACTATGCTCTCAATCTGCCAGCATGAATTTGGCCCTAGGTTTCCCTAACTGCCAGGGTGCCTCCATCTATGGCCCCAGGCCTCTACCCATTCCTCTCACAGCCTCTGGGGAGGCCGTCGTGGAGGGCTGTTTCACTTTTCAGGCCCTTGGTTCAGGTCACACTAGCCCTATAGCTCCTGCCTGGTTACTCCCTGGCATACCTAGGGGTCATCATCCGAGTTCATTTTAGTGAGCTTCACTTGTGTCAGTGAGGCCAGTGGTGGGCGGTGGAGGGAGATTCAGGGACCCTGCTGTCAGATGACTCCGAAGACTAAAAAAAGGCCAAATCTGCTGCGCAAGGTGTTGTTGCTGATTTTGTTGTTGGTCTGCTAGATCTCTTATCAGCTGCTGTTGCTTCTGTAGTGCTTATTGCTGTTGTTGGGTGGCTAACTGTTGCAACAGCAGTTGATTTTCCTTTACACGTTTCAGCAATCTCTCCAGATCCATCTTGCAGCTGTACCTCCACTTGATAACTTCAGATGTGAGAGAGAACTTAGCTTTTTTTCCTCCTCTTACTTTTGTGGCACTCTGAATGGGCTCAGTCTTCCCTTATTTCAGGGATGATCCATACTTCTGTGTTCTCCACCAGTTGTCAGTGATCTGATCCCTATACAGCATCCTCTTGCGATTTGCAATTATGAGTTCTCATGGTTGAGTCTTCTGGAAGCTTTCCCCCTTTCAAAATCCCAGGCACCAACAGACAACTCTGCAGCAGCAAAAGAAAATAAACAAAAGAGAAACAAACATACAAATAGTCTCATCTGGAACACTGTCCTTTCTGTCCATAAGACCCCTGGATGCCTCAGAGTTCAAATTAAAGTCTGCTGGTTGTCCAGGAAAAGTTATAGGATACAACCCCCCAACTCTCAGGGGAGTTGGGTTCATTTTTAGGCACGGGCATAGGATCTACTCACTACCAGGCAAGGACATAGGTTCTACTCACTACCAGGCCTCTGCATCCTGCTCCCCTCACAGAGCTGCCCCTTGCTGAACTGAGTTTCCTCCCTTTAAATTCCTCCTCCATTGGTAGGACTTCCTGGCCCAGCAAGATGAGGCTACTCCAGCTCAAAGTATCTCCTGAACCCCTTTCAGACTCGTGCAGGGTTTGTACATCCATCACATGAACTTTCATAGTTGTTCCAGAAGTTAATAACAGATGAAAAATCCAGAGATTAGGTCACATAAATAGGAATACTCATTTAAATTTGTATCAGTATAAGGCCCTTCCATGTAGCATGGCTTTGGCACCAACTGTTTTCCAGTCATAGCTGTATATAACAATACGGATTCAACCAATGGTGCAGTCAGCTTTCTAGGGAACTAAGGGAAGGCGTATGTCCTGAGGTACAGTCCCTATTGGTGCTCCCCATAGAACTGAGCTGGTCCCAACACAGGGCCATGAATAAACCACACAGTCTAGCACTAAGTTTGTAATCGTGCCCTGCTCCTTCAAACTAGGACAGAGGTGCCTAGTACCTGCTTCCATGATTAGCCACTCCAGATGATGAGGGACATTCTTAGTAACCAGTTGGGGGCCCAAGCCACTGGTAATTATTGGGATGGACTATCAATTATCTTGCTTATTGCATTTAGTAGGCCTCTGCAGGAACTTAGCATAACTAAGGCAAGGATGGGAAGGAAGTGGTAAGCGTCTGTGAAAAACGGAAAGTCTGGATATATTACAAGATGGTTGTTATGGGGAAATATAACTGCCAGAAAGATGGCTTGAAACCGCTTGCTTATCAATATTTTTTTTTAGTGACATGTTTTTGTAATATCTGCTTTTTTTCCAACAGTTGATTTTGTTTGGTCAACTATGAAACACTTTTGATTGACATGTCTCTAACTTTTTTGAATATAAGAGGGGAATTGTGGGTTTGGGTTAAGCGAGGGATCACTTTGTGGACACATTGGAAAGCTCTCCAGCTGCAGATGGAAGGCTAGTCACTGGAAAGTGATCACTGCAGATCTGTGAGGCAAGTATGAGTTTGGATTGTTCTATAACCTATTGTGTTTGTGTGTGCTTGAGACAAAATAAAGTAGAGACTTTAAGTAAAGTCAATCTTGTGCTGGAAGGCTTTAAGTAAAATCACTTGACTCTGTGTGATTTGTGCCATCCAAACCAAGGTTCTGCGTCTCCCTTGGCTTATATCCTGATAGGGCCTTGCAGAGAGTAAAGTTACCAAGAGCTTTGAGTTTAAGAAACCCCAGGTAACACAGGCACCAAAGCACAGGGCTTTTTCCTCTGTGCATTCAATCTGTGCTCTCAGAGCAAGAATCTTTCTTTTTACTTCTCAAATTGTCCAGGAGGTGAGCAGTATTTTCTGAACAAGTCACTTCACATTTATGGTTTGTCACATCACATTAAGCCATTATGCCATAGTGAAGCATCTTATTGGGGTGCGCTGTCCTATGACATAATGCAATGCCGAGAGGCAGCTAGAATTACTCCCATTTTCAGATCACAAGAAACTGTGGACATCCATTCATGGCACACGGTGCTGACGTGCAATAGATGCCCAAGATCACGTTCTTTGTTTCTGGCTTTACAAGGGTAAAGAACCCATAGAAAAAATGAGGACACACAAGTGTTATCCTCAGGCTTCTATTTTATACAATATTACCTCACACTATTGTAATTTTTTTGTACTTTGCATGACTCAGACTGCTCACTGAATCAAGGTCAGTAAGGAGTGACCCACACTCATACATGACAGTCAAGTTTTGGCCTACGGAGAGCTGGTGGTCTCAGACATGTCATTAGTTTTGAAAGGAAGGATGATCCAATGGTTGGGGTGCTAACAGGAGACCTGGGTTCTATTTCATGCTCTACTACAGATTTCCTGTGTGACCTTTGGCAAGTCACTTGACCTTTCTGAGCCTCAATTCCTCATCTGTAAAATGGAGGTAAAAGTGCTTCTGACCTTATAGGAGTGTTGTGGGGATAAATGCATTAGAAAAGATTGTGAGATGCTCAGACCCTATGGTAATGGCAAACTTAAGGACCTACGCTAGTGATAGTGGACATGTGTTCACATTACTCATGTCAGCAAATGTTTACAAATGTTTGAAGTTGGTGGAGAATCGTAAGAAAACAGATTTTCAAGTTGGGTGAGATGTGTGTATGTAAGGGGTCTGTTGGATCCTTACTAAAACTTTGTATATTTGTTTGACTTGCTCTTCATGCCAGGAAATGGGGAGGCGGGGGGGGAACAAAAAGGAGTCAGGATCCTGGGACTGACAGGGCCTATGACCAACCAGAGAGCTCCAAACAAGTAACAGTAGGAAGTAGTCAGAACCCCACGTCAGTCTGATTGACCAGGCAGCCAGACCAAACAGGGAGCCCCAGCTCAGGTCCTGGCCTCTGACTGTGCATGACTCACCACCGCAGCACCTCCTGCTGGCCATCCTGGGAATTAGCACGGCTTTGCCCTTCTCAGGTGGTGCCTCGTTTCTTGCATGTCGTCACTCCTGTCTCCACACCCAGGACCCACATCGCCCCCCGGACTGTGCAGTCCTCTTCTGGACACAGCCCTCCGGCTGTGCCCCACACAGTCCTCAGTCCAACCCCTTGCTTCAGTGGCAATCTGCAGTCCCAGTTCTAGCCACCCCTCTCAGTGGCAGCCTGCAGTCCATGCACTGGCCACCTCCCTCAGTGGCCAATGGGGACAAGGGGTGTGGGAGCCCAGGCCTGCCCATTACTCCAGGCCCTAACCCAGGGACCCCATAGCCAGGAGACACATACTGCCCCTCCTCCAACTCTGCCATCTCCTTCGCTGGGCCACTTCCCCTGCAGCCCCAGCGCCCCCTCTGCTCTTGGGTCAGGGCTTCAGTTTGGCAGTCTGTCAGCCTGGAGCTTTCTCATACTCCACTGACCCTGCCCAGCACTGCTCTGTCCATGGTGCTCCAGCCCTGTGTGCAGCCATTCCTCCTCCCTCAAACTCCAGGGAGTGATTGCCTCTGCTTTATTCAGCAGCCCCTTCTTATATGGGCCAGCCTGGCCCTGATTGGCTCCTCCAATAAACCTTCTCCTAATTGGCTGGCACTAGGGGAAGGTGAGACAGAGGAAGCAGCCCTTAGCAGGGTGAGGAGCTAGGCCTGGAAGCCATGATGGGAAGAGCAGCTTGAGAGGTCAGAGGGAGCTGCCCAAAGACAGCAACATGTATGAGGAGACAGCGCATGGGGCAAGGGTCAGTGTGGGGAGCGAGAATCCACCATGTAGGGGTGACAGACCTGGCTGTGTAGGGCCCCAGAGAAGGGAGTGAACAACAGACACAGAGATGGGAGGGGTGGCTGTAGGGGAATCTGAGACAGGCTATAAGGGAACAAGAGATAGTCATAGAGACCAAACTGAGGACAGTGAGTAGAGCAGCAGGGAGGGGATGAGCTATGGGAGCCCAGTAACCCCCTATCCACATTCTGCCCTGAGACCAGCCGTTCAGGGAGCTGTAACTAGCACAGGCTGCGGGAGTTCCTGGCAGCCCCTGCATCCAATGAAAAGGTGGCAAGTCTTACAGAGGATCTGCAGCCAGCTCTGTGGAGGCTTTTCCAATCTAGACCTGAGGCAAAAACCTGTGTGAGCCATGTTTAGCCCTGGGCAATGGCTGCCTCACCTCACAGCAGGCAGGAGGGTTTGTACCTCAGAGGAGGATGGGTTTTCTCTTTATCTTTCCTTTTCATTTGACCTTTGACTACAGATGTGTGTGGAAGAGGGTGGCGGGGAGGGCAGTGAATGGTGCATCCACCCACTTGGAGTTGGGTCTTCATTAACTAAAGCCCATTATGGAACAGCATCTAGTGACCTGTTGAACCACGGTCTCTGTTGTAGGGGAAGATTTTGACCTTGCACAAAAAAGAAAAACAGGGGGCTCTGGACACTGGTGTGAGAATTTGTGTGGAACTCCAAGTGATGCCATAACCTGGTGGGCAGGGCCGTACCCTCATCACACACCCCTTCTGGAACTCTCACTCCAAAAAGCCAAGTGTCACCACTCCACAAAACAGACTGTTACTGTTTAAAGTGAGAAATTTTTTGTATGTATACATATAGAGTGAATAGTTTAGTATGTCTTTTCATTTGGGTTTTGGAAGTAGTGTAAGGATTGCTTTAGTATACCTTAAAACATTTCAACTGCTTAGTATATTTTGAAACCTGCTAACAAGTTATTTTTCGCCATTTTTCGGTTGTTTCTGAGAAAGATAAGTCTAGTTTATTTGATTTGGTGTTTTGTGTGTGTGTCCTCTTTAACAGTTTAGTTCAAAATAAAGCTACTACCCCATAAGGCGAATATTACTTCTAGGGAATCTGTCTAGTAATCAGGTGGGAGCACTCCATCTCACAGTCAGATCTGACACAGGTAAGAGCAGCAACTGGGAAGGAGGTACTATGACATGAGTGTGAGGTGATTTGGAAGCTCCTTTGCCATAGTCTCCAGTGTTCAGGCTTAGTCCTGGGATCTCACAAGCAGCTGTGATGTCCCTCAATAGATAGGATAATTGGGTTTCATCCTTAAATTCAATGCCAGAGTATTCTTGGGAACCCAGTAGCCAAGGCCCTGCTGGTGTAGCCTCACTAGGTAGATCATGGGAAGGAAATTTCCTGGAGTTACTAGTGTCCCACTCCTTCTCACAGGTGTGGAACCACGCCCAGCCTGTTACCTTTTTCTGGGTAATGCTGGGGCAGTGAGATACAGGCTGATTTTCATCCCATTGAGATAATTTAGGGCAAGTCTACACTTAAAAAGCTACATCAGTGCAGCTGCACTGCTGTGGTGCTTTACTGGAGACACTCTAAACTGATGGGAGAGAGCTTCTCCAGTAGGCTTAGTTAATTCACCTCTGTGAGAGATGATAGCTATGTTGCCGCTTAGGTCGGTATAACTATGTCGCTCATTAGATCCCCATTATATTCATGTGGCTTTCTGTTTAAATTCTGGTTGATCAACTTATTAGGTTGTGTGATGGGGTTAATATAATTGGGTTTCTTTTTGCTGTATGGTTTTTAATGGGTGTATACTTTACTCATGTGCAGGTACCCAGAGAGCATTTTGACAGATGCTTTGGTTAAATAAATAAATAAATAAATACATTGGCATTAATTGCTACCTTCTTGGCAGGCACAGAAGAGTGACCATGGTTTAAATGGGTGTAGAGACTGAACTAATTCCTCATTCATAGGCCTTGATTACACTCAGAACGTTTAGGTAACTGCATACAATTGCTCTAGTACTGGGTACTAGCAGTGGTGAGATTGGCTACCAGCATTTGTACCACTCTGTCCATCGAGATCTCTTCTGAGCAGGACTAGATGACATGGTGGCAGCTGATCCACAGTAATGATTCCACTATAGTTAACACCAGTCCAGCTGAATCATTGTGAAGAAATGGTTGGAGAGATCCCTAAAAATCTTTGTCCCCAAGCTAGCCCTAGCATTTGTTAAGATAGACATATATTGACAGAGAGGGAAAGTTTGTAGTTCCATTGTCTATGGTACCTATAGTGTAGAAAAATAAATAACTCTATTTTACAGTGCAGTTTACAATGCTTTCATGGGTATTAAATCCATTTTTAAAAAGGTTTCAAAGTCATGAGCAGAGGGATAGGGGATATCTAGCAGATACCACATTTTCTGAAAACCCTGGTGTAAAATAATCTCTTTCCCAATTTGTCAGTACATTTATTTGACTAATGGGACCATTAGTGTGAAAAGTAATCTGTAATTTTAGATGTGCTCCAACATATAATGTAATATTGTCGGTGTGTTAACAGTAATACTTGCATATACGTTTAAAAGAGAACGATATTGAGGTTGCATGGTATAATTATTGCCCATAATTCCTAGAATTACCTTTATTAAAAATCATCTTGAACTGAATATCTCATTCTCAATCAAATCAGAAAGGAAAGTCACACATACTCCAATAGCGACTATTACTACTAAAGTTCCACTTTGAAACTTCATGGCAAATACACCACCAACTAAAAAACTTAGCATTATGCAAAGTGACACTTATGGCATGGTTACTCAAATGTTAAAGCCCTTGTCAGGAAAGGCACCTGATCTAATTATTTCTGACAACAGATGTGAGCTACCTACAAAAACCTCAACATTTGTAACTGGTTGATCAAGTTTCATTAACAAAGCATGAATACTAACAAGATTATAAAATACAGTTCAGTTTAATACTTTGCCTATACGTGAAAGTACAATTACATTTAATAGGTGAAAGGGCAAGTTAATTAACATTAAAAACACTATTGCTCATCAATGTATTTAAAGGTTAGTTATAATGAGGACACTACATGGACAATTTATTAACAGTTCATATTCAAATAGTAGATATGATAGTAATGCTATAAAATAATGTAGTCACTGTGAGGCTAAGCCAAATCTACCAGCCTTTAGTTTCTGTCAATCTGGGTTCAAATATGAATGTAGAATACAAATAAACAGGGGTTTTACAATATGTTGCATAGAATTTGTCAACAGTGTAAAACCACTACACACTCTGAATAAATTGCCAGTCCCTGCTCAGATATACAGGGGTATAACAGAAGGGTTGTTTTAGGACATGGAAGAGATGCATCAACATGACTATGCAGGAATGTTTACATAGCAACTATTCATTGTACATAAGAACATAAGAATGGCCATACTGGGTCAGACCAAAGGTCCATCCAGCTCAGTATCCTGTCTACCGAAACCTACTGACCGCTATTCCTACCTACATGCCTCCAGCTTTCACCCTGACCTCACTACACGATCCATCGTCTACAGCCAAGCTCTGCAATACAACCGCATTTCCTCCAACCCCTCAGACAGAGACAAACACCTACAAGAGCTCTATCAAGCATTCTTACAACCACAATACCCACCTGCGGAAGTGAAGAAACAGATTGATAGAGCCAGAAGAGTTCCCAGAAGTCTCCTACTACAGGACAGGCCTAACAAAGAAAATAACAGAACGCCACTAGCCATCACCTTCAGCCCCCAACTAAAACCCCTCCAACGCATTATTAAGGATCTACAGCCTATCCTGAAGGATGACCCAACACTCTCACAAATCTTGGGAGACAGGCCAGTCCTTGCCTACAGACAGCCCCCCAACCTGAAGCAAATACTCACCAGCAACCACATACCACACAACAGAACCACTAACCCAGGAACCTATCCTTGCAACAAAGCCCGTTGCCAACTGTGCCCACATATCTATTCAGGGGAGACCACCACAGGGCCTAATAACATCAGCCACACTATCAGAGGCTCGTTCACCTGCACATCCACCAATGTGATATATGCCATCATGTGCCAGCAATGCCCCTCTGCCATGTACATTGGTCAAACTGGACAGTCTCTACGTAAAAGAATAAATGGACACAAATCAGATGTCAAGAATTATAACATTCATAAACCAGTCGGAGAACACTTCAATCTCTCTGGTCACGCGATTACAGACATGAAAGTTGTGATATTACAACAAAAAAACTTCAAATCCAGACTCCAGCGAGAAACTGTTGAATTGGAATTCATTTGCAAATTTGATACAATTAACTTAGGCTTGAATAGAGACTGGGAGTGGCTAAGTCATTATGCAAGGTAACCTATTTCCCCTTGTTTTTTCCAACCCCCCCCCCCCAGACGTTCTTGTTAAACCCTGGATTTGTGCTGGAAATGGCCCAACTTGATTATCATACACATTGTAAGGAGAGTGATCACTTTAGATAAGCTATTAGCAGCAGGAGAGTGGGGTGGGAGGAGGTATTTTTTCATGCTTTGTGTGTATATAAAAAGATCTTCTACACTTTCCACAGTATGCATCCGATGAAGTGAGCTGTAGCTCATGAAAGCTTATGCTCAAATAAATTGGTTAGTCTCTAAGGTGCCACAAGTACTCCTTTTCTTTTTGCGAATACAGACTAACACGGCTGTTACTCTGAAACCTGTCTACCGACAGTGGCCAATGCCAGGTACCCCAGAGGGAGTGAACCTAACGGGTAAAGATCAAGTGATCTCTCTCCTGTCATCCATCTCCACCCTCTGACAAACAGAGGCTAGGGACAGAGGCTTCATTCTAGCCCATTCTATCAATCCTTCGCTTCTCTGAGCACTAAAATGCATTACATCCTCTTCATCTTAAAGAAGAAATAAATAAACCACCTCTTCTTATAAATCCTTAAAATTACAACCCTGAGAAAGAGTTTCTGCCATACACATATATGATATATAGTAAAGGCAAAATACTTGACTTCACCAGCAATGTGATAAAATCTAAAATGTGTTTCTAGTTCTAGGCAAAATTCTAACTGAAAATCTAACATTATAAACAACATCCTTCACTAATATTGGAGGATTAGGGAAGGAAAATTCTTTCAAAATATTTTGACCAAATAGTTTTAATACATAAGTATAAAGACCTATTTAACATTTTGAGAAATGTACAATACTTTAGAACACTTACAGTACCAGAACATTTATTTCATCCTTTAGATGCTAGTACAAGAGAAAATAGAGAGATTCAGTATGAATTTAACATATCTTATATATATATATAGAGAGAGAGAGAAAATATATATATACAGTCAACATACAGTCTACCATTGACATTAATTTTAGGTGTAGCGTATACACTTGTTTATACAAATACAGCTTTCTTTTTGTCCTGCCTTAAGTGTTAACACCATAATAAAAACCTAAAATTCATTCTAATAGATTCTAATAACTGAGAAGAGTTATCGTGTCAACATGTACTAGATTCTTAAAATGATATAGCTTGGTTCTACCATGGAGCTGGTCTATATTTGCCTGATGGTGCTAAATCAATGGGTACATAAAAATGAAGTCTCCCTGCCATGGCTCAGTGAGATCCTGATCCAAAACTCACTAAAGTCAATGAGAATCTTTTTATTGACTTGAACAGGTTTTGGCTCAGACCTGTATCTACAATGAACATTTAGGGCTAGTCTACACTGAAAAGTTACACTGGCATAGCCACATCTCTCAGAAGTGTGAAAATCCACCCCCACTGACAGACAAAATTAAGCTGATATAACCTGCGGCGTAGACAGCACAAAAACACTAGAATTCTTCCATCGACCTAGCTACTGCCTCTCAAGGAGACAGATTACGTATGCCAATGGGAGAATGCCTCCCGTCACTCTAGTAAGTGTCTACATTGAAGAACTCCAGCAGCATAGCTGCAGCTGTAATGTTTGAAATGTAGATATTGCCTAGTTTGTGGCAAGCCAGGGTGTGCATATACCCTGCTGTCAAGGTTCCTTCCCCATTCTGAACTCTAGGGTACAGATGTGGGGACCTGCATGAAAACCCCCTAAGCTTATTTTTACCAGCTTAGGTTAAAACTTCCCCAAGGTACAAACTATTTTACCTTTTGCTCTTGGACTTTATTGCTGCCACCACCAAGCGTCTAACAAATATATAACAGGGAAAGAGCCCGCTTGGAAACGTCTTTCCCCCCAAAATCCTCCCAAACCCTACACCCCCTTTCCTGGGGAAGGCTTGATAACAATCCTCACCAATTTGCATAGGTGAACACAGACCCAAACCCTTGGATCTTAAGAACAATGAAAAGCAATCAGGTTCTTAAAAGAAGAATTTTAATTAAAGAAAAAGTAAAAGAATCACCTCTGTAAAATCAGGATGGTAAATACCTCACAGGGTAATCAGATTCAAAACATAGAGAATCCCTCTAAGCAAAACCTTAAGTTACAAAAAGACACAAAAACAGGAATATACATTCCATTCAGCACAGCTTATTTTATCATGCATTTAAACAAAACAGAATCTAACGCATATCTAGTTAGATTACTTACTAAATTCTAAGACTCCATTCCTTTTCTGTTCCCGGCAAAAGCATCACACATACAGAGAGATTCTTTGTTTCTCCCCCACTCCAGCTTTGAAAGTATCTTGTCTCCTCATTGGTCATTTTGGTCAGGTGCCAGCGAGGTTATCCTAGCTTCTTAACCCTTTACAGGTGAAAGAGTTTTTCCTCTGGCCAG
Organism: Chelonia mydas; assembly: GCF_015237465.2. Classification (NCBI taxonomy): domain Eukaryota; kingdom Metazoa; phylum Chordata; order Testudines; family Cheloniidae; genus Chelonia; species Chelonia mydas. The sequence continues at coordinate 296,388,624 of NC_057849.1, forward strand.
GAGGGATTTTAAAGGTGTTTACCCTTCCCTTTATATTTATGACACTTGCACTAGCCTGCCACACACTAAGGGCTTGTCTACACTGAAACCCTACATCGTCATAGCTTTCTCAGGGACGTAGACATCACTAGGCTGAAGAATTCTTCCGTCGACTTAGCTACTACCTTTTGGAAAGGTGGATTAACTAAAGTGATGGGGGAAGCCCTCCCATCTCTGTAGAGGGTGTCTACACTGAAGCAATATATTGGCACAGCAGCTGGACCGCTATAGCATTTTAACTGTAGACATACCCTAAATGTTGTGCATACCCTGCTGCCATGCTAAAAGGTCTGTAATGCGCTTTGATCTCCCTTCCTCTGAAACACAATTCACTTAAAGTGCTAGGCAACTGTTTAATGCATGTCAGCAGGATCCACACAGCAGTGCGTGGAAAATTAGTGCAGGGTAGAGTCACATCCTGACTTGCTGCAAACTGTGTTTGATTACACAAGCCTTAAACGAAGCTTCATCTAACAAAGAGTTATTGCATAGTCAACTTGAGGTACCTTGAAGGAGCCTGTCTTCAGAAAGTGCTGAGGCCCCATACTCTGGAAATCAGGTTCTTTTAAAGTGTCTCAAGTTGAGCCCCAAAACCACTAGTAACTTTTGAGACTCTTGGCTGTGAGGTTTCTAGAAACAAATGAAATTACCAAGACTAAGTGCACCCGGATGAATGAGTAGGGAATAGGAGTAAGGGTGTGTGACACTGAGCCAGAAAGGACTAAGCAACTAGCAGGCTACATGACCCAGATTCAACCTTTAGAGACATATTAAAAAGTATGTAAATGGTAATTAAGGCCATTCCATCTTAGATAAACTAGAGCTTTGAAATGTAGACTTGTATTGCTACAGAATTAGAAGAAGACAGTGATTGTATTTGTCTATGTTTACCCATATCTTGTTAGAGGTTAACAATGTAATCAGACAGTTCCTGTCTGTCACTATGTTCTATTGATTTAAAGATCAAAAGGGAATATTAACATTTTGACAAGGCTTGGGTGTAAAAACATCATTGTTGTTATTTCTCTTTGAATTTTGTAGTAAACTACTTGTAAATGACGGGAGATGGATAATTATCTTATGCTGATGAATGCAACTAGCTACCTGTGTATACATAGAAAATGAGAGATTTTACTTGAAAGCCACAATGCTTCACCCAAGGACTGCATGCTATCAAGACGCTGCCCGAGAACTATAAGAAGAACTCTATGGCCCTGATCCTGTTATCTCAGATCTGCTTAAGCTTGATTGGGGGAAGTTTGAGTCGTAAGACTGAGATCTCCAACTCCAGTCTGGATCAACCTGACATTGGACTATAACCTATGGAACTAATTATTAAATAACTTTTTGCAACTCTAAAGCTCACCATCTCTACTATGAAACTGACCTAGGAACTTTAGTCATATCTGTATCTATAATGATCTTTAACCTATACTCTCTCTCTCTTTTCTTTTTTAATAAATTTTAGTTTAGTTAATAAGAATTGGCTACAGGCGTGTATTTGGGTAAGACCTGAAATAGTCATTACCCTGATGGGTAATGTGTCCAATCCTTTGGAATTGGAAGAACTTTTTATATGATGAACGAGATTTTCAGTAATCCTCATCACATTTGACTTGGCTGTCTAGATGGGTGCTCAAGGCAGGGTTGCTTTAAGAGAACTGTGTTTTTCACTTCTTGGTAACCAGTAAGGTATTGTAGAAGCTGTTTTGTTGCTGGCTTGGTAAATCTAAGTATCAGAATAACCACCAGTTTTGGGTATCATCTGCCCCATTCTTTGCAGTTTGCCCTGACTGACCAATCTCAATGTGGCCCCCCAGGGATCCTGCTCACAGGGTGATTGGCATTTTGACCAGGTTTCCTAAATGCTTGCATCCCTTGTATTTTGTAGTAAAGGGCTGTTTTTTAAAGGCAGGAGTGTACATATGAAAATCCACAATTTGTTCATGGACTTCAGGTATTTGTGGCTAATCAGGTGCCTGGACCTGATTTGTGCATAAAAATTAGGTAACTGCATGCATAAGTTAGGTTGTGCAAATGTATATGCACAACTGTGAATCCCTGTCTTTAAAAATCTGACTCTAAATGTTCTTTAGCACCAGTACTGGTCCTTAAAAACTTTTCATTCAGTGAATGGTGAGCAGGCAAGTAGAGAATGTTGACAGTTGCAGATGCTTGTCCTACATCAGTACTGCCTATGGCAAACTCCCAGACAAATTCAAAATATTGTATCAGTCTTTTGGCTGAGCTTGTTTATAGGAGTAATATTTTTTAAAATTCTGTGATTACAAGTGTTAACCTCCCTGATGAACAAGCGATCATTTGTTACTGAAAAATATCAAACACAAGTGATAATTTAACTCTATTGGATTCTGCGACATTGTAGCCACCAGTATTTCACTAATAATATTTTAAAATAAAGCTATAAGGGTAGGAGACAAAATAAATTACAGTGTAATGGGAGTTCTAAGTGGGGACTAACAACCTGGGACAATGTGGAAGAGGAGGATCACTCCTACCCAAGAGCAGTGCAGGTCTAGATGATTACATATGAAGAAAGATTATCCTAGCCTTGGTAGATGAAATACTGCAACTGACAGGCAATTAGTGCCTTTATAGTCTAATTCGTCACAGATATATTCTGCAGTTAAAATGTGATATTACTTATTGACAAGGTACAGTATTACAAAAGGAGATTTTTACTCTACTCTCTACTCAACTTGACTGGATTTGGGAGACAGAGTATAACAGCCTTCCATCAAGATACCCTTTGAATATGGAGCAGTGATTCCAGAAAGGTTAATCCCGACTTCAGTTTACCCCCTGCTGTTCATTTTAGACCTATCACCATAAAAACTATCTACAAAACATAAAAAGCTGTCAAGTTTACCCTCAGAGGATCTCACACATCCTGTAGGTATCATACAAAATCCATCTGCCATTTTTCTAGTATAAATGAAATTTTAATACTCATTGTTCTTTATATCCATAGAAAACACTGAATGTAAAATCTGATTGTTTTTCTTTAACCTTTACTGTATTGAGGACAAGTTAACTCTTTTTCACTTCAGTGCACTGATATACTGAGTACAGCTAACCTTGATTTCCTGTTCCTCAGCTCTGATTTGTTTTAAAGTCACTCCTCCATTTTGTGATCTCTCCTTCCAACAGAAAGGAGCCACCCCAATCCCGCAAACTGTTTTTCAATACACTCTCCTGCACAGAGATAACCTGAACCCAATTCTCCCTCTGTGACACCTTCATCTTCCTTGCCTCTACCAATGCGTCTCATTTATTCCAGTCTATCTATCCCACTTCATCTGCATTCTTTTTCTTACCTGAACATCCCCTATCCTCAGCCAATCCAACTCTTCTCTGCTGGTCCTGAACTGATGGGTCAAAAAGTTGCATTGATAAGGAAAATGTAGAACATAGAGGAGAAAAGGCTGGATGTCAATGACGATTTCTTAAAGCAAGAAGCAGGGGAAGGCGTTGCTCCTAGCTGCCCAAACTGGTGCCCCTTAGCTGAGCTATAAAACCCCTAGAAAACAGCCAATCCATGTGTATTATCTTCCTAGAAAGTAGCCAAGTTGCTGAGAACTGAGAGAGATTTTCCTGGCACAATAATTCAATAATGCACAATTTATGGATTGGCAATGTAGGCCATAGGATAGAAACTACAGGTGGTCAAATAGTTAAAAAAATAAAATAATAAATATGTGTACATCATTTTGCAAATAAAACTGCTGAATTCCATTTGCCACGATTCATAGTGGTGTATTATTTGTTATTTGCAAATATGTAGCCAAATGCCAGGTATTGGTGTAAATATTCAGAAATCCAAAATGCTACATGGATTTGAGCATCAGTTATTATTTGTGAAAAAAATTATATGAAAAATGCATTAGTTGCTATTCATCATTATTCTCTTTAAAATATTAGGACGTGGGACCAATACCACTTGATTTCAGTGGCTGGTCACATAACATGAATTACAAACCCCAAACTGCTGAAGTGAAAAGTTCATGAATAATCCATACTGTGAAAATTATTCTTTTAAACTACTTGGCAAATCATTAAAATAATAAATGCATCTGAGGTAAATCAAGCTGCTCTATGAACATAAGAACATAAGAATGGCCATGCTGGGTCAGACCAAAGGTCCATCCAGCCCAGTATCCTGTCTACCAATAGTGGCCAATGCCAGGTGCCCCAGGGGGAGTGAACCTAACAGGTAATGATCAAGTGATCTTTCTCCTGCAATCCAGCTCCACCCTCTGACAAACAGAGGCTAGGGACACCATTCCTTACCCATCCTGGCTAATAGCCATTAATGGACTTAATCTCCATGAATTTATCTAGTTCTATTTTAACCCTGTTATAGTCTTAGCCTTCACAACCTCCTCAGGCAAGGAGTTCCACAGGTTGACTGTGCTCTGTGTGAAGAAGAACTTCCTTTTATTTCTTATAAACCTGCTGCCCATTAATTTCATTTGGTGGCCCCTAGTTCTTATATTATGGGAACAAGTAAATAACTTTTCCTTATTCACTTTCTCCACATCGCTCATGATTTTATATACCTCTATCATATCCCCCCTTAGTCTCCCTTTTTCCAAGCTGAAAAGTCCTAGTCTCTTTAATCTCTCCTCATACGGGACCCGTTCCAAACCCCTAATCATTTTAGTTGCCCTTCTCTGAACCTTTTCTAATGTCAGTATATCTTTTTTGAGATGAGGAGACCACATCTGTATGCAGTATTGAAGACGTGGGTGTACCATGGATTTCTATAAGGGCAATAAGATATTCTCTGTCTTATTCTCTATCCCTTTTTTAATGATTCCTAACATCCTGTTTGCATCCTGACAGATGCTGCACACTGCGTGGACATCTTCAGAGAACTATCCACAATGGCTCCAAGATCTTTTTCCTGATTAGTTGAAGGTAAATTAGCCCCCATCATATTGTATGTACAGTAGGGGTTATTTTTTCCAATGTGCATTACTTTACATTTATCCACATTAAATTTCATTTGCCATTTTGTTGCCCAATCACTTAGTTTTGTGAGATCTTATTGAAGTTCTTCATAGTCTGCTTTGGTCTTAACTATCTTGAGCAGTTTAGTATCATCTGCAAACTTTGCAACCTCAATGACCAATTAGGAGATTATGATTGGGAGACAAATAGAAGTTCTGATAGTCATGACACACACGATAGAAGTCGTCACATCAAAAAAGGAAAAAGATATATTGCAGAGAGAAAGTTAGTTGCTGGAACAGAGAAAGTGTGAGAGCTAACAGAGAATCATAGAATCATAGAATCATAGAATATCAGGGTTGGAAGGGACCCCAGAAGGTCATCTAGTCCAACCCCCTGCTCAAAGCAGGACCAAGTCCCAGTTAAATCATCCCAGCCAGGGCTTTGTCAAGCCTGACCTTAAAAACCTGTAAGGAAGGAGATTCTACCACCTCCCTAGGTAACGCATTCCAGTGTTTCACCACCCTCTTAGTGAAAAAGTTTTTCCTAATATCCAATCTAAACCTCCCCCATTGCAACTTGAGACCATTACTCCTCGTTCTGTCATCTGCTACCATTGAGAACAGTCTAGAGCCATCCTCTTTGGAACCCCCTTTCAGGTAGTTGAAAGCAGCTATCAAATCCCCCCTCATTCTTCTCTTCTGCAGACTAAACAATCCCAGCTCCCTCAGCCTCTCCTCATAAGTCATGTGCTCTAGACCCCTAATCATTTTTGTTGCCCTTCGCTGGACTCTCTCCAATTTATCCACATCCTTCTTGTAGTGTGGGGCCCAAAACTGGACACAGTACTCCAGATGAGGCCTCACCAGTGTCGAATAGAGGGGAACGATCACGTCCCTCGATCTGCTCGCTATGCCCCTACTTATACATCCCAAAATGCCATTGGCTTGGAGCTCACTATTAGGAAATTTTTCTTAACATTCATCCTAATTCTTCCCTTCTTGAATTTATCCAATTTCTTCCAGTTATACCACCCTCCACTAGACTAAATAATTTCTCTTGCCCTCAGTATTTATAACCTTCATATATCACATCATTGCTGCACAAACCGCCATAAACCTAGCATCAGGATGAATCACCTTACCTGGAAGAATCTTCAGTTTGTGAAGGACCACTGTAGCAACTCCTACATAAAAAAAAAAACAAACCCTCACTTTCATGTGGGAACCATGGGTAAAGGAAAGGGACAAAGTCAGGTTGTCCTTAACCTGACTTTGTCCCCAGTTCTTGGAATGGTTCCTGAAGGATATAGGCAGCTAGTATAGAAAGACACAAGGTTTAGGGAGCCAATCAGTTGAATTAAAGCCACCTTTGCATGAACACACCCCTTGAGCTGCTCTGAGCACAGTGTAGATGTTGAGTAGATTCTAGACCAGCATGTTTTCCTCTGCCTCACAATAATATTAATATTCCCTCCCTCAAATCTTTGCTCAATAAAGGCCAGATTTTGCATTCTTTTCACATTCAAAGCCACTTATTTCAACAGGAGTTCAGTGTGTAAGAAATGCACAGCTAGCTTCCAAATTTAATCTGAATATGTAAATAGAGCAGAAATGAAAAACAGCTTGAAAAGAATTGGTAAGGTCGGCGGACCTACAAAGTAATCATGTACATAGACAGAATACCTTTAGCCTATCAAGGATGGAAGTTCCAATGCACCAAGAACTATCCAGAAAAAATTTCTACCTGTCAGAGTTTCTTTTATGTGGGTTTTTCATAGTGCAACTATGTTTACTTAGTAAATCAAGTTTTAGTTGCCTCTCAGGGACTAATTTCTCATTAAAACTACTGTTTTCCTCCAGGAAGCTCTAAATATTTTTTAAAAATCTAGATGTTTCTGAAAGGTTCTAATTGGTTTCCCTCACCCCTGTTGCTAACTTATTATTCGTATTAAGTGCTTTTCACTATTTTCTGATACATAACAGCTGTTTGCTTCAGACAGAGGATGCAGGATGAAAAATCACTTAATCCAGCTTCCAAGGTATTTTGAATGCCTCAGCAGACAAAACAAAAGATGCTTAGGACATATCATTCAAGACACTGACAGATTAATAGCATTTTTTTCAGAGATCAGAATTATCATAATCATCTTTAAGAATATGATCTTGAGCCTTGCTGTCAAGAGAAATAATGATGTTTTAGCATATATAAAGTGAGAGCGACAGGGGTTTGAACTACCAAACAGTCATGAAAACTGATGAATCATGGAAGAGCACTTTTGGGGAAAATATCAACCATCTCATGGATATAATAATATACTTAACCAGTGAAAGACGCATAAGTGAATTCATTGTTCAACTGAATTCTGCTTGAAGGGGCTTCCCCGAGGCAAAATAAAACAGTGGAAAAAAATTAAAAGAAATAACTAGAAGAGAGAGACCACACCATTAATGTTAAATGGAAAGAAACCCTGATGGTTCTGGTTCATGTGCCACACACAAACCAGCCCCTGCAGGGTCCATTCACGGAGAAACTCTCACCTCTGTCTATAGGTGTGTTCCATACCTAATTTATGTGTCAAGTTGGGCTCCTCAATGCTAACATCATGAGCTCTGTTTACCTTTATATCTATTGCTTAGCTTTTTCCGTTCTAGAGGCGCCAAAACTTCAAGAACATTATTTTCTATTCTCATCACCAAATATTCCCCTTTCCCCACAGGAATGCCCACATTTTTTCTTCAGGGGTAGTGAGATGGCCTTCCATCCTAATTCCCTTCTCCTGGAAGCACCAGTTAGCTGTGCTCCATAATTTGCAGCTAAGGGAAAAAATGTCTTCAAACCTGACATCTCTGGGGAGCAGCAGGAGGCAGCCAGACTCATTTTCTGGATGGCGGTGAAAGAGGAGAAGCACCCCCTTTCTTGCTGCCATCATCTGCTGCACTGAGTGAGAGGCTGCTAGTGCCACATCTGTAGTTTTCTAGCTAGGCAATCTACTGTGCTCCACAGAGTTGAAGCCTGACAGTCCTTATCTGGATGGTCCTGAGGAAAACTGGAGTTTATCCAGTTACTTATCCAGTTTTAGGTCACTCAAAGCTGTTGGTGTCTGTAGCAAAGGGTTTGCTTAATCTCTCCAGTTTCCCTATAGTCTGAGGAAGATCCAGGTGGTTTCCCCCCCTTGACACCCCTTGTAGAATGGGAGAGCAGTGCCCCTTATTTTGCAGTCCATCATCACCAAGGCATTGGAAATGCTACCTCCTGTCATCTGAAGACCCAGTGGAGGGAGCCCCTGATGGGGAAAACAAGCAGACTCTTAAGAGTCCTTAAAATAACAAGGATAAGTAAAGGGATCCCTGGGGCCTACAACATGGGGAGGACAGATAAAGCCATCTTTAGGGGAGTGCCTGTGCAGGAAGAGGGGATGGACTGTGTGAACTACATAAGCACAGGTCTGCTGAATATACATGGACCTGAGCTGACATTCATGGTTGTCCTAGAATCCTGAACCAACCCTGATTCCAAGCAGGTTTGAAATGCCAAATGAACATTTTGCACATGCTTAGTCATACATATTATGCTGGCCATATTATCTCTTCCTCTGTCATTTATTTCATAGACTTAGATCTACTCAAATGGTCGTGGGTATCTTCTTTACCTTATGCTGTTTAGTTTGCAGAGAACCTACCAAATTTAATATTACTGACAACCATTAGAGATTCTCCTTTGCCTTGAGTAGTAGAGGGTCTGTGTTTTCAGACTAGATGACCATGAGTTCTTTTCCACATGTATGCAGCTATCTAATTATCATGACATCTGTGTCTATATGTATATTCCCACAGCTCTTTACATGGGGTTTAATCATTTAGTTATGATTGATGTGTTCTTTTTCCTCCCTTTGTCTATGTTCGCTATCTTTCCTAACTTCTTATTTATTTGTATTATTATGGTTCCTAGAGGCCTGAACTGAAACTGGGGTCTCATTGTACTATGCACTGCATAAACACTAAGGCTATGTATACAATGGCACTAATACTTGAGTACTGGACAGTGTACAGTATGCTCCCCATACGCACAACGTGTCCATATTATGTTGTGTTATGTTGGATACAGGTATAACACTGTGCCCATGCTTATATCCGTGTCCACACTGCCACTGTTGTTATGCAACATTAGCGCTACCATTTCAGCGGTGGTATCCCACAGTTCTGTGCGTCATAGGGAGACGCTTTAGGAACCACCTTCCTGTGTGGTGTTGGTATGGTCCCCTGCCTTCACATATTGACCTATGGCAGTTCCTGATCACATCCCTCCTAACCGTTATTCACTGCCAAACTAGGTGGAAGACATGGAGCCCCTGGTCCTTGTTGTGGGACGAAGGGTTAGGTTCTGGAGTAGGTGATCGACAAGATGCTGAATGGAATTTAGGCAGAATTTTCTAACATGTTGAAGATGCCTGACCTTGAGAGTCAATGACAACTAATTCAGTTTACGTGGTATGGATATAGTGAATGCTGGTGTTGCCACAGTATGCTCTTGAGTGGACCATTACTGCTGGTGCAGAAGAACCAGCACAATGTGGTGGGATGACATTATTTTGGAAACCTGAGATGGCCAGCAGTGGCTTCAGAACCTCCAAATGAAGAAACATGCTCTTGGAGCTATGTGAGGAGCTTGCACCAAACATCCAACACTAGAACACTCAATTCAGGGAAACCATGCTGGTTCAGAAGCAGGTGGCTATTGCCCTGTGGAAGCTGACAATGCTAGACAGCTCTGTCTGTTGCAAACCACTCTGGAGTTTGAAAATCCACTGTTGGTGTCATGGTTATGCAGATTTGTGAGGCAATTATTACCATGATCTGTCCATGGGTGGTGAGAATAAGAAAAGTTCCAGAACCAATAGCTGGATTGGAGAGGATGGAGACACCACAGGGGGGCAAGTGAGTATGTGAACCAAATAGGTTACTGTTTGCTTGTTCTGCAAAGCTTAGTACCACAGAAGCAAATTAATGAATACAAATGTGGAAAACACTGGAAAGGTTCATGACACCAGGGTGCTTAGGAGATAAGGACTGTATTTAAAGGAGGAAGAAGGGACTTTATTCCCCAGTAACAATATTGTTCTGTACAGTGTGTCTGTGTCCACTATTATTTTGGGGGACCCCACATACATGCTGCTAATAATGCATGAAACCATACCTCAACATCAATGACCCTGGGAAATGGGAATTCACTTACAAGCTCAGTAGCTGCAGAATGGTCATGGAGTGCACATTTAGTAAACTGAAAGCTTGTTAGCACTGCCTACGCACCCATCTGGATGCCAGTGTGGCCAATGCCATTAGCGTAATCATGGCCTGCTGTGCATTCCTTAACATTTGTGAGGGTAGTGCTTCTAACCTGAGTAGGCTCAGGAGAAGTCTGCTTTACAAAAGCTGTCCAGGAAGCCAAATTTCACTCAAATGCACGCTGGTGCTGATCCCCAGTGGTCAAAGAAAATGAGGGATGACATGTGGGCACACATCTTGGAACAGCAGAGTGGCAGAGGATGACATTTGCCTAGAACACCTTCACAACCTGTGCAGATGCTGGAAATGCACACGAGGAAACACAGACACATACTGTGGGGTCTGCATACTTTTGTGAGGATTTTGTTTCCCTGTAGCCAAAGGTCATTAGTCGTTCATTTCTGTGACATTGCACACATTAAAGACAGTTATAACAGGGCACCTCCACTGGGTTATCACTTTTTGGGAGCAGCTCCCTGCCAAGACCTGCTCACCCTCATATTCTCAGACTTGGCCCACAGGATCCCTCCTGATGAGCAAGAAGCCATGACATCTGCTGTGGGTAACCTAAATGAAAGGACATATATATACTCCCACCCCCCTCGGGGCTCTGAAGACTCCAATCCTACAAGTACGTCATGACTGTCCTCTGGCAGGACATTTTGGTCACTTTAAAACTCAATAGCTTTCGTCTTTCATCTCTTCTAGTGGCTTCGCATGCAGGCCACAATACAGGCCTATATGGCCTCTTGCAATGTATGTGCCCGCTCCAAGGTATATCACCATAAAATCCTCAGACTCCTGTAACCCCTAGAGACTCCTCCCGGCCCCCGGAGAGTCATTGCCCTAGATTTCGTAGTAGAACTAACCAAGTCCAAAGGGTTCATGGCCATTCAGGCAGTCATGGGCCACCTCACTCAGATGACACACTTCATTCCCTACATTGGCCTACTCTCCTCCCAGGAAACTGTTTGATTCTGTGCAGATCAAGTCGTCCTCCTCTATGGCCTCCTGGAGAAAATCATCTCTGACCATGATGCACAATTTATCTGCTGCTTCTGGCAAGAAGCTCTCCTGACTAGGGTATCCATTCCTGTCTCTCCTTCACCTATCACCCCCAGACAAATAGTCAAGCAGAGAAGACCATATCCTGGAGCAGTATCTTTGATGCTACCTAAACTTCCACCATAATGACAGTTCCTCACTGATACCTCAGGCAGAGTTCATATATAATAATGCAGAACATGCCATGATGGGGCAAAGACCTTTTCCACCCCCACACTATGGGTTCCACCCTCAGTTTTATCTCAAGGTACCCACAGCTTCCCACAACCCAGCAGCCCTGGACTGGTTGCAACAGATATGCCAAACCCAAGCTGACATAAAAGTGCACCTGGGGGACCCCAAGCAGAGCTACAAACAGTATACAGACTGCCAACAATGGTAGGGACCCAAATGAAACCTCTGCACCCAGACAGGCCATTTTGTAAATTGGACTATCAGTTCCTTGACCCCTACTGAATTTGCTGTCAAATTAACCTGGTCACTCAACTTACCTTGTTCCCTCAAAAAGAAAAGGAGTACTTGTGGCACCTTAGAGACTAACCAATTTATTTGAGCATAAGCTTTCGTGAGCTCACGAAAGCTTATGCTCAAATAAATTGGTTAGTCTCTAAGGTGGCACAAGTACTCCTTTTCTTTTTGCGAATACAGACTAACACGGCTGTTACTCTGAAACTTGTTCCCTCAGAATACACTTGGTTTTCCACTCCTGAACCCCCACATTTAGGACCCATTCTTTCACTTCTCCCAACCACTCCTGCCCCCCGCACCTGCCGCTACACATTCAAGACTATGATTAATATATTGTCTACAAAATCCTTGACATTAGAATCAGATGGGGTAGACTCTGGTATCTCAGGGATTAGGAAGGTTATAGTTCTGAAGAGTGCTCCTGGGACCCAGCAGAGAATGTCCACACGCTTGATCTGGTAAACATCTTCCACAGAAACTGCCCCAGAAAACCCAATCCATTAGTGCCCGGGTGTCACAATCAGGATGTGAGTGGTCTTACCTAGTGGTCAGAGCAGGAAGCAGGAGTCATGTCAAGTCAGATACCAGGAGGTCAGGGTCTGAGATGAGCCAGAAGGCAAACCGAGAGGCAGGTGTCTGGAGTCAGGCAGTGCAAGGGAAGCAGTCCTAAGCAGGGGGGAACAGTTGCATGGACAACTTCCTGGTTTAAAGGAGAGCTGGGAGCCAGTCAGGACCATCAGCATTCCACCAGTCAGATCCCCGGACTTGCATCCTCTGTCAGAGTTTAGTTTCTATTCTGGCAGCTGTTAGCAGGTGGGAATTGCCTCACTCCTTTGAGCCTTGTGGACCCAGGTTTAAGACCCACAGTCCCTGACACTGGTGGGAGAGAGGGAGGGGATGGATAATGGGGTCTCACACTTGAGCCTGTGGGTATCTATGCAGCACTCAGACCATGGCTGCCACCCCGCAGCTTAACAGAACTAGCTCTCCAAGGGTTCTGCCCACTAGCTCCAGCTCACCAAGGGCTTTGCCAACAAAGCTTCTGACCGGGGGAGATGTCTGGCCCTGCCAATTGACTTGTATGCATGACTTAAGCCAGAAGGAGGCACAGGAAATTGTCTAAGCAACTAGACAGATCCCTTGCTGGCTGCCACCTTGGATCCTGCCTAGTTGCCTGACTCCAGAACTCTGTCTTCCCACCAGTTCCTGCCCTCCTTATCCAAGATCCTCCTCCACTCCTGGTCTCATCAACAAGGAAGGGAGTACTTGAAGCATTACATCCATATGCTACAAATATACAATACCACGGATTAGGGTAGCAAAAGTATTACTGCTACCTCAATTACTAAATGTAAATTGGTACAATTTCTAAGAGTAAAAAGACAAGGGTTATCTTATAAATGCTATGTTTTCCCCTATTAAACAAGATGGAATAATTTCATACCATCTGCAGCATGCATTAAAAAATGTAAACAGTAGTACATTTGCCATCTGGTTTAGTGACTTTTTATGATACTTAAAAGCTGTTATCCATTGGCTGCTCCTCATTTACCATCCGAGGTTGATACTCAAAACTATGATCAATATCCTACTCAGTATCTATACCACAGAAATAAAGCTGGTCAGCATTTCAAAGATGACCAGTAATTCTGTTAACACAGTAGCTATAAAGAAGCAGTTAATATCTGAGCAAAAGTTAAGGAAAGAATACCACAAGAATGCATAACACATGCCCAGTCTGGTTTGCTTCTTCACAAAAGCTGAAATTCAGAGCCAGCATAGGCCTTTCCACTAGTTAAGTCCCATGACAAACTCAGAATAGAACTAAACAGTACATCGGCCTTTGTATAGGAGGGAAGTTCACCCTATGATATTAAAAAATGTCATCTTAAGTTATTAAAGATCAGCTCTTTGAGATTAATGTGCATACATGTTTGTCTGATATTTTGCTTGCTATTACTCTTGGAGATATTCGCCTTGATGATTCAGTGGGCTCAATTAAGTTAATACCACACAGTCTGTATATTTCTGTTAAGATTCCCAATTAGTGGAATATTTCATGCTTTGTGCTGTGGACAGGGCATGCCCTGTGTTTGTGTTTTACACAATACCTAAATTTCATGGTAAATCCCATGTCTTCCGGGAACTTATTCATAATTAGAGCAGTTTGAATGCCAGAAAAATTATTAGTAGAATTATTTGATGAATATTCCTGTTAATTGTCAAATTATTTTTGTCCAAGTGTATCTGACCAGCTTTAGAGGTGATCAATAAAATTATTCATCTATTAAATTATTCAATAAAAATAGCATTTGCTGAACAATATATTCATCAGAATATATTTGACCAGTAAATAAGATTGACCATATATATTCAGGAATGATAGTAATGCTGTCAGATATTGCCTCATTATTTACCTGTACTCCCATGTCTGTCTGTATCCATCTGTTGTCGCCTGTCTTATACTTAGATTGTAAGCTCCTTCGGGCAGAGCCATCTTGTTGTCTGTGTTGTATGGTGCCTAGTGCAGTGGGTTGGTGAAAGAGACTGCCCAGCCTGCGCTAGCAGTGAGGTTCAGCACTAACTGCTGAAATCACTGAGAGCTGGGTAAAGTGACAACTAATGAGGCTACAGACAATAAGGGGGAAGGGATGCAGATCAGCATAAGTAAAGAACTTGTCAGAGATCTGCTCACGAAAGCTTATGTTCAAATACATTTGTTAGTCTCTAAGGTACCACAAGTCCTCCTTTTCTTTTTGCGGATACAGACTAACACGGCTGCTACTCTGAAACCTGACTAATTTGAATGACTCCAAGTCACCAGGACCTGATGCTATTCATCCTAGGGTGCTGAAGGAATTAGCTGAAGAAATCTCAGAGCCACTAATAATATTTGCAAAGTCATGGACTGCAGGCGAAGTCCCAGAAGACTGGAGAAGGCTAATGTAGCGCTCATCTTCAAAAACGGGAAAAAGGAGGAGCTGGGAACTACAGACCAGTCAGTCTGACCTCGATACCTAGGAAGCTACTAGAGCAATGTATAAAACATTCCATTTGTGAATACCTGGAGGATGAATGGGTGATCACTAGCAGCCCACACGGATTTACTAAGAACAAATCATGCCAAACCAGCTTGATTGCCTTCTTTGACAGATTTCAGAGTAACAGCCGTGTTAGTCTGTATTCGCAAAAAGAAAAGGAGTACTTGTGGCACCTTAGAGACTAACCAATTTATTTGAGCATATAAAATAAATTTTATATATTTTATAAATTTTATATGCTCAAATAAATTGGTTAGTCTCTAAGGTGCCACAAGTACTCCTTTTCTTTCTTTGACAGAGTAACTGGTTTGGTGGATAGAGGGAATGCGGTGGACACAATATACATGGACTTTAGCAAGGCTTTTGACACAGTACCACATGACATTCTTACAACTAACCTGGAGAAATATGAGCTCAATAGAATTGCCATTAAGTGGATACATAATCCACAAACAAAGAGTAACTGTTAATGGAGTGATGTCAGATTGCAAGGCGGTCTCTGGCATTATTCCATGAATTAGTGAGGTTCCACAGGGATCTGTTCTGGATCTGGTGTTATTTAACATCTTTATTAATGATCTGGATGTAGAATAAAGAGCATACTGATCAAATTTGCAGATAACAAAAAGCTGGGGGGTTGCAAAGACTTTGGAGCATAGAACTAAAATGCAAAGGGATTTTGACAAATAGAAGAACTGGGCTACAACAAAATGAAATTCAGCAAAGATACATGTAAGGTGTTACACTTAGGGAAGAAAACCCAAATGCACAAATACAGAATAGGGGATAACGGGTTTGGCAGCAGCACTGCTGGGAGGGATCTGAGAGTTGTGGTAGATCACAGCTTCAACATGAGTCAACAATGTGATTCTGTTGCAAAAAAATGCAGTTTTGAGTTTTATTAACAGAGGCATAGCATGCAAATAATGATAGTACCATTCTACTCTGTGCTGGTTAGACCTCAGCTAGAGTACTATGTCCAATTTTGGTCACCACTGTATAGAAAGGATGCAGAGAAACTGGAAAGGATCTAAAGATGAGCAAGCCAGATCAGCAAAGGCTGAAGGATCTGGGTACGTTTAGTTTGGAAAAGAGATTAAAGGGGACACGATAGTGTCCTTCAAATACGTGAAAAGCTGCCATAAAAAGATGGAGAAAATTGTTATCTCTTGCCAGAGGGCAGGAGAAGAGGCAAGGGGTTTTAAATTACAGCATAGCAGATTTAGATTAAATCTCAAGAAAAACTTCCTAACTGTAAGAACAGTAAGACAATGGAACAAATTGCCCAGGTAAGTCATGCAATTTCCTTCACTGGAGATTTTCAAAAAGAGGCTGGTTAGCCATCTGTCTTGGATGGTGTAGATTAGTGCTATCAAGCAATTAAAAAAATTAATTGTGATATATCGCCCTATTTAAAAATGTAATCGCAATTAATCGCACGATTAATCACACAGTTAAACAATAATAGAATACAATTTATTTAAATATTTTTGGGTGCTTTCTACATTTTCAAATATATTGATTTCAATTACAACACAAAATACAACATGTACAGTGCTCACTTTATATTTTTTTTTACAAATATTTGCACTGTAAAAAAAGAAACAAAAGAAAGTATTTTTCAATTCACCTCATAAAAGTACTATGGTTCAATCTCTTTATCATGAAAGTTGAACTTAAAAATGTAGAATTATGTACAAAAAAATAACTGCACTCAAAAATAAAACAATGTGAAACTTTAGAGCCTACAATCCACTCAGTCCTACTTCTTGTTCAGCCAATTGCTCAGACAAACAAGTTTGTTTACATTTGCAGAAGATAATGCTGCCCGCTTCTTGTTTACAATGTCACCTGAAAGTGAGAGCAGGCATTCGCATGGCACTGTTGTAGCTGGTATCACAAGATATTTACGTGCCAGATGCGCTAAAGATTCATATGTCTCTTCTTGCTTCAACCACCATTCGAGAGGACATGCAACCATGTTGGTGACGGGCTTTGCTCAATAACAATCAAAAGCAGTGTGAACTGACGCATGTTCATTTTCATTATCTGAGTCATATGCCACCAGCAGAAGGTTGGTTTTCTATTTTGGTGGTTCGGGTTCAGTAGTTTCCACATCGGAGTGTTGTGCTTTTAAGACTTCTGAAAGCGTGCGCCACACATCGTCCCTCTCAGATTTTGAAAGGCACTTCAGATTCCTAAACCTTGTAGCTACCTTTAGCTATCTCACATTGGTACCTTCTTAGTGTTTTGTCAAATCTGCAGTGAAAGTGTTCTTAAAACAAACGACGTGCTGGGTCATTATCCAAGACTGCTAAAAATATATGACAGAATATGGGTAAAACAGAGCAGGAGACATACAATTCTCCCCTAGGAATTCAGTCACAAATTTAATTAACAGATAATTTTAACAAGTGTCATCAGCATGGAAGCATGTCCTCTGGAATGGTGGCCGAAACACAAAGCGGCATACGAATGTTTAGCATATCTGGCACATACATACTTGCAATGCTGATTACAAAAGTGACATTGTAAATATGAAGCAGGCAGCATTATCTCCTGTAAATGTAAACAAATTTGTTTGAGCGATTGGCCGAACAAGGAGTAGGACTGAGTGAATGTGTAGGCTCTAAAATTTTACATTGTTTTGTTTTTGAGTTCATTTATGTAACAAAAATAATTCTACATTTGTAAGTTGCACTTTCACGATAAAGAGATTACACTACAGTACTTTTATGAGGTGAATTGAAATATACAATTTCTTTTGTTTGTAATTTTTATAGTGCAAATATTTCTAATAAAAATAATAATATAAAGTGAGCACCATAGGCTTTGTATTTTATGTTGTCATTGAAATCAGTATATTTGAAAATGTAGAAAAACATCCAAAAATAT